>NW_024404415.1:0-323750 GCF_905171775.1 Rana temporaria | reverse complement strand
CCTGGCTCAAAAGTTTTTTCCAAAGATGATAAAACTCTGGAGAAATAGGCAATTATTTCCTCCTTACCTTCTTGTAACTGAGACAATGTTACTGAGATGGCATTTTCAGATACATGAGTTTTCAAAACAAACAATGTTTCAGAACAAACCTCTATTGTACTTAAAGCTGGAGCATTCTGCAAATCTTTTTTCAACACTTCAAAAGCATTTTTCTCATTTGGACCCCACTGGTCAACTATATTACCTTTATTCCTCAAAAGATTATATAGTGGATTAACTTTTTCTGCGAAACAATGTACAAACTCTTTGCAATGATTTATTTTATGCAAAAATTGATGCAATGCCTTGTAAGTTGTTGGAGTTGGGATAACAGTAATATCTCTAACTGTTTCTTTCAACAATTGTCTCTTTCCTTAACTAATTTGCATGTGAAGGAATTTCACTTGACTTTTCATCAGCTGAACTTTTGTCGTGTTTAATTTTAAACCTTCAGCTTGTAACATCATAAACAATTCAGACAAAAGAGCCATATGTTCATCGATATTCTGAGTACTCAGCAAAATCGTATCCACGTGCTGACAAATGCAATCTGGCCTAGAAAATTTAGAAAGTATTGTTGCCATAGTTTCATGAACTATACCATCACCTATACCTAGACCAGGTATTAATCGAGTGAACGTATAAGTCTCTTTTCTGAATGTGAACGCAAGTTTGTATTGACAACTTTTAGTTAAAGGAATGGAAAAATGTCTACCAGCGATTTCTAGTACAGAAAACACTTTGATCTCAACATTCAAATGTAACTTTATGTTAGATTTATCAGGAAGAACTGGACTAGTGCTGTTGTGATGTGCTTATTCAATGTTCTTACGTCAACTGATAAAGAATATGAATTATCAATATTTTTGATAGGCAAAATACAGTTATTTACCACTGATTTAGCTTTCTTTACAATTCCAAGTTGTACAAATTCTTGAATAATGTCAGCAAGTGGACCAATTGATTCTGGTGGTAACTCACTCTGATCAAGAGGTTCCGGATCCTTTCCTTCAAAATTTAATTTGGCACTTTTCAAAGTTCCAATGTCATTTTTGAACTTTGACCACAAACTTGGAAAACATTGTACCACTTCCTTTAAAGCACAATTACCATCAACATCAGGCCACTTTTGTTCTGTAGACATATTGGTAATGGAACCAACATTACTGTATACAGAGGGATCAATCAGCACTGATTTGGGCCTAGATGGATCTTTCCAAATACTTCTATTAGCCAAGTCAATTACCCACTTTTGTTTATTGATTACATCAATGCCAAGTATATTCTCTGCTTCGTGACAGACCCAAATGTTAATATTAGTTTTCACTAATCCAGGTACTTCAAATGTTACATTGGGTACCTTTCTAGCAGTGGAATTACCTATATTATTAAAACCCACTATATTACACATAGGAGAATTGGGTTTCACAGGTATGTTTTCTTTGGTAAGGCTAATCTCAGATCCGCTGTCAATGAGACAATTAATATGTTTACCATTTATCAAACATTGTAAATATGGCCTCCCATTCTTGTCCAAAATAATTGGTGCTACATATTGTAATGGCAGAGAAATTGAATCCGGGTGAGATTCTATTTTTGGCAATAAACCTTCTTTTTCTGTGACAGCTCATTTTACCATATTGTCTGAACTACTGTGAACGGTCAAATTACTGATCTGTTTGACTTCAGTGGCATAAGGCAATTCAGTCAAAATGTTATCTTGACATGAAAAAACAGGTTGTACAAAAGCTGATTTTTCATACTCCATATCTTTAGTTTTTATTTGTAAGTCACTCTTAAACTTAAAGCAATGTTTTTTCATATGGCCAGAACCATGACAGTAAAAACACGTCATGGGATCTCCTTGTCTCGCTTGACTGCACCTGTCCTTGTCATTCCTGATGAGACCTGTAGTTTCTAACACGTCTGTAGCCTGACTATTTTTGTCACATTGAATAATAGAAACCTTGTGTGTGAGATTGCTTTGATTCAATTGTCTCCTAATTTGATCAATGAAACTTACTATAGCATTTAAATTTTGACGTTCCTGTGCTATAGCCACTGAAGTTGGGTCAAGGTATTTAAATTTTTTTATGAAAGCTATTTTTTAAACCTGGGTCAGTTTCATCATCTACTCCAAATATCATTTCATAAACCTTGCAAAATCTTGTTTTAAACCAAAATGGATCTTCCTCTGCAGTAGTCTGTAATAGGTCTAACATTTCTATGGTCGGTTTTTGCTCACCGGTCATACATAGCAATAATAGTCGCAATCTATCTGTGGCATAATTATGTCTTTCCTGACCTTCATCATCACTAACAAGTGAATCGATTAGTTTAGCAAAATTAACAGGAATCCACAAACTGAAATATGTAATTGCGTTGATCGTTTGAAAGATTAAAATGATCTGCAAACATTTCAAACAAATAAATACAGTAGCCTCAACGTCATACATAGGAAAGTCTTTTAGAACCTTCATCAGCTGATCATGTATTTGCAACTTTAGTTTTGCAGTTCTACATAATAAGTTGTTATGTTTCATTTCCATTTCATCAGTAGCATCAACATTCTCTATTTCCGAACTTTCTGGAAAATAAGATGGTAGCTTTGGCTTGGTTTCAGTCTTTTTGTCATCTGTATTTATTACAGGAATCTGCCTACTGTCATTTTGTAACTCTGGCAAAATCATTTTTTTAGATTCTAATTGTTCCTCAAGATTCTCTATGTAATTACACAAAATCTCACAGTTAGGACAACTGAGAGAATCTTGGGACACATTTTCATGTTTTCCTGTGTTCTGTACATTATTAGTCTCTGTCTGATTTAGTGTACACACATTTTTTGCAGGTAAAATATTAATAATCATCTTATTAAATATTCTCACCAATTTCAATACATTACTTTTTTTCTTACGTAATTTTTTCACAGTAAACCTGGATTTGTCTATCTGGACATTCGAATTTAAGCATTCTTGGTACATATATAACCACAAGTGACTGTCATTTGGATAAAAAGACACATCTTTAAATTCTAGCTTACTATCTTTAGCTATTTCATCTATAAAATTCATAATTTTTACTCACCGTAATTAGAAGGATTTCACGTCTTAGCCAGCTCGGTTCCTTGGACCTTTTGTCCTTGTAGGATGAAGCGCAAACGTCCTTTCTAGATTCTATGATCGGGGTTTCCTGCGACTTGAGAACTCATGAATGGGTACGTCTCTTCCCCCCTCTTGTGGCAGGGCGTCAGGAAAAACTATTAGTTCTGTGGCTCGCCAAATGTAAAAGCGCGACTTTTGACACGTGTTATGTCAATAGCGTCTTTTCTCAGGACGTTTCGTTCAAAATTTCAAATAGCCAGGCTTACTAAAAATGTGAGTTTTATTATCACACATCATAAACACAATGAAAAATAGTATAAAGTTCAGTTTAGCATAGATGAAAATATATGGAATTGAATCGATAGTGCTGTAGCAAGCTTATGAAAGCATGTGTGCTGTCTCAGGCCATCTTGCCTTCTGAGCAGGAGAAGAAACAGGAAATGACGCTCTTAGACTTCTGGTATCATCTGTTCTCCTTGTCTGTCTGAGTAAATATGTCAGTGTTGTCTTTCGAAGTGAGTGTCAGAGAATCTGTGTGTGTGTGAGTGTCATGAAAGTGTGTGGTGTAAGTGTGTCCAGCCTTCTTTTTTTTTTGAATCAAAAGTTGGTTTTTATTGATACGTCATAATCATACAGTACAGGTAGGATGTATACAAACATTGTGAGAAAATTTTTCACGAGGGTACAGAGCAAAATTAACATAGATATACCCGCTTCATAATATGATGATCATTGGTTTATAATTACCCCTCCCTCTCTTCTATGGGATTGATCTATACATATTATATCTATGTTAGGCCTGTATCCTTGAGACTAGTCTCTCAGTAACATCCCCTGTATCCATTGTATCGGGAGTATCTAACAACCATGATAAAAGGGAAGAGGAAAAAAAAAGAAAAAAAAATTATAAAAATAAATATAAAATTGAGAGATTCCTCTGCATTTAACATATAAACATGTGAGCTTTCACCTTAAACCTTTTTTTTTCTGTTTTCCTGCCTCTCCACACCCAGTCACACCACCATCTTCAAATAGGTCCACATTTGTCCCAACATCAGGCTCTCTACCCATTTCCGTTTAGCAGCAAATTAACCCTGTAGTAGTCTCTCCATAATCAGTTCGCTAGGTCCCAGCCCTGGTACATCCAACCAGGGCTGCCATATTGAGTAGAATTTTTTAAGGGCATTTCTATGCTGATATGTGATCTTTTCTCTTATCAGGGAACTGTTTACCATTTTAACCCATTGCCCTTCCGATGGTATCCTGGGGGTGATCCAATGTCGAGCTATGGCCTTTCGTGCCGCATAAAGCAACCGCAATACCGCAGTGTGTCCGTTAGGGGATAGTGTTGGTACCTCAAGGGCTCCCAGTAAACAGATCACTGGGTCATGGGGCAGCGAGAAGTCATACGCCTGAGATATAGTGTCGATAACATACCACCAGTACCTGAAAAGTTTGGGGCACTTCCATAACATATGTAGCAAATCTCCTTCTTGTGTATTGCACTTGGGGCATATGGGAGAATCCCGCACGCCCCATTTGTGAAGGCGAGCAGGGGTTCTATATACTCTGTGTAGCAAAAATAAGTGTGATAGTCTATGTTGTGCGGACACCGAGACCAACGGAGCTGAGGTCAGGCACAACTCCCAAGTGTCTCCATCAATGGGGCCCAAGTCAGTGACCCACCCCCTTTTACATGGCAGCGTGGACGCGTCATGGGTAGTATTCAGCAACCTGGAGTAAACTTGAGATATCATGCCTTTCTTGTCCTTATTAAAAAGTACATCATTATGTAGAGGGTGTTGTATTAGTGATATGGGAGAAAGTCTGACTTCCCTTTGAACAGCATGTCTCAATTGGAGGTACCTATAGAACTGTGTTCTGTCCAATCCAAACTCTTCCCGTAAATTAATAAAGGATTTGAGGGTCTGGCCCGCAAACAATTGTGTAATATACCGGATTCCTATATTGGCCCAGGTCCCAAAACCCTCCAGTTTGAAGATTTCCCTGAAGTAGGAGTTCTTCCAGATTGGGGTATATAAGCATACCCCCCTGACACCTAGACTAGATCGAATGTATTTCCACAGGGTATTAAGTAACACTACCGTGGGTAGAGTTTGGTCTAAGTGTGTAAATCCTGCCTCTAGGTGGGAGACCGCCGGGAGCATTGATTCTGGGGGAATCAATGGGGCTCGTACAGGGTCTCCTGAGTCTATCTCTCCCCAATGTCCCAAATGTTGAAGTGTCCAGCCTTCTTAAGCAAAGCTTATATATATGTTACAAATGAACATTGTGACCTCATACGGTCCAGACTTAGACCCTTGTATGGCATACATTAATTTCTGCTATGTTCAGCAATATGTTATACCAAGAAAAGATCTTAGCACATACGAGTGTCGTATGGAGTTTGATTGACAGGCACACATGTGACACTCTATACTTAGAGTATACTGAGTGGTGTGCAGATGATGTAACATCATAAAACATATAATCTATATGAACATATATTACCTACTATACCTTCATTAAGTAACTATATACTAATACATATTAGTATGACTAAGACTTCACTTAAAACTAACTTAACAATAGATATAAACAAGTATATTATAAGTAGCTTAGTTTTGGATTCTTTGTGATTTTAGCCTTAAAACATGTGAAGACATAGTATTCCTTGGTTCAGCTTTATGACACATGAACTCTATGTGTATTCTTATCTGTGAACCTGTTGACCCCATGTCAAATCTTGGATACTGCGTCAAAATCCTGACATTCAAATCTTATGTCATTCTCAAATTGGCTGACCAGAAATATCAGTAAAGCTCAGTTTTGGATTGAGGAATTATGTCATATCAATTGATAAAGGTCATTCACTTATACCTAATTACTATGATTAATCATAAAACCAAATATGTTTTGCAAGCTTGCCATGAATTATAAATTTGAAATAATATTCTAACAGGGTCGCAGTGTTGTGACACCGCCACCAGTGCCTAAGGCCAAATTTTTCTGCCCCTGTTTTAGTGCTTTTCTTTGTTTGATTCTTTTCTAACTTGAGTTCGTTCTAGCTTTCTCCTACGTTATCATAGTGTCATGTTTATTTTCCTGTACTAAATACTCATCATTGTCAATGTAAACACCACAAATCTAGATTTGTTCTTTTAGGCAGCATTGATATAATAAGAAGCCAGACATTGTTGAGTATCCAAAAATATTTATTGTATCACACTTAAAATGTGTCATTTTTATTTTTTCAAAAAATATCTTAATAGAAATTCTTTACTTATTTATTTTTTTGTCAAGACATATATTTTTGCTTTGAAATACTTGTCTACATCAATTTTTTTATTTATTTATTTTTTTATTTATTTATTTTTTAAACCCTCCCCAGCACATCAATGAGATTCTTTAGTTTTTGGTCCACCTTTCGGTTGTTCTTTATGATCTTCTCCAGGGCGATGTTTGTGTCCTCTATTTCTGCCCGGCAGGACATGATCTCCCCAATTAGCACCTGGGCACTGTAGGTGTCCAATCCGCTCCCAACAGCTCGAACACCTCCTGAAATTTGGGAAAAAAACATGTATTAAAATTATGCAGGCCTACATGTATTACCTGAAGCTGTGCTGTATGACACTGACCTGATGTGGTGGAATTTTGCACTTCCTGTACATCCGGCGAGGGTGGGGCTTGGCACTGTGTGGGGTTGGTCGGCTCCAGTGCTGCAGCTTGATTGCGGCCTATGAGATTGTAAAAAAAGGGATACATGAATCAAAAAGATTAGAGGCCTGAAAGAGGAATATCAATCATTCTTTTTATAAAGTGTGGAACAATTGTCTGTTTTTACAATCCTTCTAAGCTTAACACTGGATTTTATCCATTACCAAAGCTTCTGCATTTCTCTATCTTTGGCCAAGTTTCCTACACTGGATCACCTCTGTGTGACACCCTAACTGGGTTGTTCTTGTGACCAACACTTAGTGCCGATCCTGACCTCCCTAGGGCCCGAAGCAAAATGACATGGCACATTAAAAATGAGAAGCGGGGGGCGCTGACGACAGTGACATGTCACATTAAAAAAAGTTGAGAAGTGGGGGGAGGGGGTGTTCTGCTGTCAGAAATTACATCTTACATTTAATTGAGAAGCAAGGGGTGCTGACTTCTTGCCTCTTCTCCCATGCAGCCAGCGAGTTGAGAAGCGGGTGAGAGGGCGAAAATGACTTCTTACCAGGCGGGGCTTCTAGTAATTTGGGGGGCCCTTCGCAGCTTTGTGGGGCCTTAAGCGGCTTGCATAGTGAGCCTATAGGGCGGATCGGCCATGCCAACACTTCTGCTACTGAGTCCATATGTGTAACCAACTGCTGAGCATACTCTTCTTTTACTGTATATTGACTTAAGTTGGATTATTTAAATCTAGTTAATAACACATCTACATTCAATAAAAAATTGGTCTCACATAAAAAGATCTTAAATAGAATGAACAACCGATTATTATGCCCACAAACATGAACCTTGAGACATCTATTCTTGAACTGTATATATACACAACCTGAAATAAAAAGCACATGCCGCAAAATAATAAAAACAAATATTCAGAGTACACATGAAAATTCTTCTGATGACTCTTCGAATTCTCTCCATCTGGTCCGGCTCTCGGATTTTCAAATCAGACCATCTCTTGCGCAACTGCTCCCTGGACCTCTGCACCCCAAATTTTGCTTGGATAGTCCTCCATACCTTCTCCATGATCTGGGCCTTGAGTTTATTGGGGTTCTTGTAAGGCCCTTTTTTGCAGTTGTAGTCCTCCTTTTTAAGAATAGCCACCATCTCAACCATCTCGTCGAAGCTCATGTTGGTGGCTTTGTACCTCCTGCTCCTCCTGGTGTGTGCCTGGCCTCTCTCCTGCCTGGTTGCAGCTTGCTGTCTCTCCTCCATCATGTCTTCAAACTCTTCACCGCCTTGCATTGACTGACTGAAAAGGGGCGTGGCAATCACTAGAACGATTGTCATGGGCGGGGAAACATGCAGAGCTTCTCACATGCGCAGTGCATAAAGGGATATTGCGTGAGTGAGAACGTCATTCGCAGTCGGTAGAAAACGTCGAAAAAACGATCGTGCAATACGACGATACCAAACTTGATTTTTGGACTTTATGATCAGTGGATGAGTTTGTGGGTTAGATATGGGGAGAAAGCTAAGGCTTGACTGACATTAGTTTTTTTGCTTATTTTTGACTTTCAGGAATAATGGAGGCCTTCAGAGAACAGGAGTTCTTCACAGAATTTGTTCAAAGGGGGCCCCGGATGGCAACCCCCCTTTTTTCTAGAATTTTTATTTCCCCCCAAAAAAATGTATTCAGCCAATATCTGGCATTGTAATGCCCCCCCCCCAACCCTAAAATGATCGACATATTGTTGCCACACAGCACGTGCACTTTGGGGGGCCAAGCCTGTATGGACAGTCTCACGGGCCACCACTGGAACATCAGTGGCCTCATCAGGCACAAGTGTCATGTAGTTTGTTGAGGGTCTCTTTAGGAAATTGTGCAATATGCAGGAGCAAAGTATGACATGGTTCTGATTCTACTTAAGAAACCTACAGTCCTTATCTTGTTTGCACCGCCTGTATACTGCTGTCCAAAGTATATAGTGCCAAATGGTCTTGTCAGGGCCGATCCTCGCTATAGGCGCACTATGCAAGCCGCTTAGGGCCCCGCAAAGATGCAAATTACTAGAGGCCCCGCCTGGTGAGAAGTCATTTTCGCACCCTCACCCCGCTTCTAAACTCGCTGGCTGGCTGAGTCATTTACGACAGCAGAACACCCCCTCCCCCCGCTTCTCAACTTTCCTTAATGTGACATATCACTGTCGTCAGCGCCCCCCGCTTCTCATTTTTAATGTGCCATGTCATTTTGCTTCGGGCCCCAGGGAGGTCAGGATCGGCACTGGGTCTTGTAATGACCTGGGGGGAGTGGTGGCTGGGAAACTCATGCTATTTTTTTCAATGATTTTTATCCATATTGCAGGGACCAAACATTACATTAAAGCCGCAAGCAGTATTAAATTTATTTTTTCTGAGTGTAATCTCATGTTGTGCAGGGACATTTCTAAACACGTGCCACTACTATACACACCCAGCAGGTACCATATTTAAAATCATTTTTGATATTTTTTTTTCACTTTGGGCATCATTAAAATCGCTGCTCCACAAAAAACTACAGTTTTTAAAACTTTTTTTCCCATTGATACATGTTCCCTGGGACAAGACCCGGGTTCTCAAAGACGTTTTCCAACAATAACTTGCATATTGGACTTTAAAATTCCAACAATAACTTGCATATTGGACTTTCAAGAGCACTTTTGAATTCGAACGTTCGAGTCCCATAGACTTCAATGGGGTTCTAAATGTTCGCGCGAACGTTCGGTCCTTTCGAAAGTTCTGGTGCGAACCGAACGCGGGTATGTTCGGCTCATCCCTACAGAGGATGAGCGATCGCTCGTCACTCTGCTGCTCCCCCCACCATCCTCAGTGAGGGAACCAGGAAGTGAAGCGCTCCGGCTTCACTACCCGGTTCCCTACGGCGCATGCGCGAGTTGCGCTGCGCTGCTGATTGGCTCCCGCTGTGGTCTGGGAGCCGAGTGTTCCCAGAGCACAACGGGGGGAGGACAGGAGGTGACGTTCTGCCCGCAGTTTACCCAAAACTGTGTGGCCAGAAGTGGGTGCAAATACCTGTCTTTAGACAGGTATCTGCACCCCCCTTCCCCCTGAAAGGTGTCAAATGTGACACCGGAGGGGGGGGGAGGGTTCCGATCAACGTGAGTTCCACTTTAGGGTGGAGCTCCGCTTTAAGGACCAGTCACTGCAGTCACACTGCGGCAGGTTGGCTCCGCTGCAAGAATCCCCATCATGGTATGTTGGCTGCTTTAAGAACTCTAGGGGCACGCAGCGCGATTACGGAGCCGATGCATGTGGTCGGCGGCCGCAATTTACACCGGGCAACCGCGATCACTCCTGAGAGAGACAGAACAGAGGTCTGTCAATGTAAACAGACCGATCTATCAGGAGAGGAGAGATAGATCTGCTGTTCCTAGTAATTATTAACAGCGATATGTCTCCTCCTCCAGGCAGTCCCCTCCCCCCACAGTTAGAAACATACACTAGGGAACACATTTAACCCCTTGATTGCCCCCTAGTGTTAACTCCTTCCCTGCCAGTGACATTTTTACATTAATCCGTGGCTATTTTTAGCTCTAATCACTGTATACATGTCAATGATCCCAATAATGTGTCAAAAGTGTCCGATGTGTCCGCCACAATGTCGCAGTCCCGCTAACAATCGCTGATCACCGCCATTACCAGTAAAAAAAAAAACTAGTAGTAAAAATGCCATAAATCTATCCCCTATTTTGTAGATACAATAACTTTTGGGCAAACCGATCAATAAACGCTTATTACAATTTCTTTACTAAAAATATGTAGAAGAATACGTATCGCCCTAAACGGAAGAAATTATTTTTTTATACATTTTTTGGGATATTTATTATAGCAAAAAGTAAAATATATATATATTTTTAATTGTCTGACTTTTTTTGTTTATAGTGCAAAAAAAAAACCGCAGAGGTGATCAAATACCACCATTTGTGAGAAAAAAATGGACGTCAATTTTGTTTGTGTATAACGTCTCACGACCGCACAATTGTCAGTTAAATCGACGCAGTGCCGAATCACAAAAAATGGCCTGGTCTCTAAGGGGGCAAATCCTTCCGGGACTGAAGAGGTTAAAGGAGATTTGACCCCCCAAAAAATATTATTTAAACCCACAAGGGTGTCTTTTACCACCACTACTCCTTTATATTGGATCTTCAGATTTACAAATGCAGCAATTTAGGATTTGGATGGAAGGTTTAGTCCTGAGAAACACTTTTTGAAAGATAAATAGTAAATTTTATATCCAATTCTACAGATCAGACCAACATGAGGGACACATGAGGAGGACAGAGGGACATTCCTCCAAATCAGGGACAGTTGGGAGTTATGAGAAAAGAGAATGGTACAATCCCATCTACACAATGCGATCCCTACAGATGATCCAATTTCCTCCAGCAGGGAGAATGGGGGGAGGAATGTTTGTCATTGATGATTTATTGGTAGAATAATGGAGAGTATAGGGGTGTCAGAGGAGATTCCTCAATGATCTGAGATGGAAGAAAACAGAGGAATCCCAGGAAGACCCGGAGGACTCTGACAGATCTAATCTGAATATTTCTGGGATCCTTATAGAGGGATATATGTTATATGAGGGGGGAGGGGAGTACACTGTGACCTGACTGGGATCTGTATTCTGTCTGTACAGGAAAAAGAGATCCGGAGGAAATATTCACCCAGCCAGGATCTGATCTTCTCCTCCCCATCAGACGTCATCTCATCCTCACCCGTACAAATACAAGGAGATGTGACGAGTTTATGTGGATCTATGAGAAATCTCCTGGACGCTGGGATGAAATAGCTAAACACAGTGATTGTGATCTGTCTTATCTCAGATATTTCCCCAATACAAGGATATCAGAGAATGGAAGTCTCATCATATCCAATGTGACTCTGGAGAATGACGGGAGATACGGGGTGATTATAGAGAACTCTGCAGGACACCATATACAGACAGATCTTTACACCGTCCATGTAGAAGGTAAGTCCTCGCATCCCCCACCTCCAGTCCTAGCAGTGTCCTCCCCGCTCCATGTAGAAGGTAAGTCCACCCATCCCCCACCTCCAGTCCTAGCAGTGTCCTCCCCGCTCCATGTAGAAGGTAAGTCCACCTATCCCCCACCTCCAGTCCTAGCAGTGTCCTCCCCGCTCCATGTAGAAGGTAAGTCCTCCCATCCCCCACCCCCAGTCCTAGCAGTGTCCTCCCCGCTCCATGTAGAAGGTAAGTCCACCCATCCCCCACCTCCAGTCCTAGCAGTGTCCTCCCCGCTCCGTGTCTTTATATCCATACATTGTATAGGAGAAGATCTGGGAGAGACGTATGTGTATTACAATGTACAGAATATCTCTCACACAGCAGTAGCCATGTACAATGTTCTTAGAGCCGATCATCCAGATGAGATTGTATAGCGCTGTGTATGGGGGTCACATGACTGAAGAAAATGGGTGTAATGTTAGTGGGGGAGGGGATTTAGTGTTTGGGGGAGGGGTGCACACAATCTATCTCCTTCAGTCTCCAGGAAGATGTCTGCACACCTGTTTATAGGTAAAGATGGGGGAGGGGCATGCTGTGTATATATTGGACCTTATCAATGGAAATGATTGTCTTTCAGTTCCAGTATCGGTTCCGCTCCTCCGTGTCTCATGTCTCCGGAATGACAGCGCTGAGATCTCCTGCAGGGTGGAGGCGGGGACTAAGCCGAATATCCGTCTGTCTGTGATTGGAGGATCCCAGGAGAATTATTCCACTTCTGCCAATAACATTACAGCCATTGTGGGGTCACCGGGGCCCTGGAACATCACCTGTACTGTGGAGAATGGGGTCAGCCAATCGGAGGAGAGCAGAGCCGGGGTCAATTGTCCAGGTGAGGAGAGATTGGGGGATGGGCACAGAGCCATTTAAACAGATCAGGTGGGAGGGGCTGAAAGAAGATGAACACAGAGCTCCGCCTACTGACTGAATAGAGAATATGAAATATATAGAGTAATTATAGATTGATCTTCCATGTTTTATTTTTAGTCCTGACCATAATAAAAAACATTATAACATTATTTACAATCATAGCGGCACATAAAATTCTCTCCCTACAGCCCAAAGTTTCTCATTTTTGGATGAATTTCCATTCCCATTCCATTCTTTTGGAATGATTGGGGATCAGCTTCAGGTTCGGGTCAAACATGAGACTCCCCCAAATCCAGTCTATGGGATGTTCAGTGAAGGACAGGAGAACAAAGTGGGCGGAGTTCTCCAGTTTCCCCCCAATGCTCCGCCCCTCATTTAGCGGTGAGATCAGTAATGTCAGTAAATGACAGATCCCCGCCAGATTCATTCTGTTTGTAAACAATCCCGCGAGTGACATCACTGACACTATTAGGTCATGACCCCTATATGGTCTATGACATCACTGACACAATTAGGTCATGACCCCTGTATGGTCTATGACATCACTGACACAATTAGGTCATGACCCCCATATGGTCTATGACATCACTGACACTATTAGGTCATGACCCCTCTATGGTCTATGACATCCCTGACACTATTAGGTCATGACCCCTATATGGTCTATGACATCACTGACACAATTAGGTCATGACCCCTATATGGTCTATGACATCACTGACACTATTAGGTCATGACCCCTATATGGTCTATGACATCACTGACACAATTAGGTCATGACCCCTACATGGTCTATGACATCACTGACACAATTAGGTCATGACCCCTACATGGACTATGACATCACTGACACAATTAGGTCATGACCCCTATATGGTCTATGACATCACTGACACAATTAGGTCATGACCCCTATATGGTCTATGACATCACTGACACAATTAGGTCATGACCCTGTTTAGTCAATAACATCCCCCATCACATTTCAGCAATGCCAGGCAGCTGTCCTTTACAAACAGGAGATTTCGGGGGGCATCATTGTCATTGTGGATGTGGGGGGCTCATTGGAAACTAAAAGTCTTCTTTAACCCCTTCATGTCGACCGTACACAAATTTCCATTCATGACATGAAGGGGTTATACCAGAGGGGATAGGCTGCTGCAGGCATCACCCCGGTACTGTTTATTAGATCCGGCGGTCGGCTCTTTAGTGATAACAACCGATGCGGCTAAAAGCCTCTTGGCTGTTTTTCTAAAGGAGTGGGAGGGGCCACCTTCTGCCGCTCTTCCTGGGCCTCCAATCCCACCGAGAGACCCGAGCCACCAGCTGTGCGTTCGCTGCCTTGGCTGAGACCCGAAGAAAGCCGTATTCGGCTCTGATTGGGTCTCCGATGTAAAATCCCGGAAGCGACGTCACCTCCGGTTTACTCGGCTGCCAATGGCGCCAATTTATAAAAAATGACAGTATTCAGAATCGCCAATTTGGGAATCTTTTAGAGCCCCGATCCCTCCATAAAGAGGACCTGTCACCACCTATTACTGTCACATGGGGTGTTTACAATCCTTGTGACTGCAATAAAAGTGATCAGAATGTCAGGGACAATGTAAAACATTTATAAATAATAATGTAAATAAATAAACAAATACATAAGAAAAAAATTAAGGGCCCCCCCCCCCCGTCCCCACAAACTGGCACAGCAAAAAAAAACACACATCCGTAAATTGTGCCCACAAATGTAAATAGTGTTCAAATCACACATGTGAGGTATCGCCGCGATCATCAGAGTGAGAGCAATAATTCTAGCGCTAGACCTCCTCTGTAACTCTAACCTGGTATTCGTTAATTTTTTTAATGCGTCGCCTATGGAGATTTTTAGGTATTGTATGTCGCCATTTCACAAATGTGCGCAATTGTAACATGATATGTTAGGTATCTATTCACTCGGTGTAACATCATCTTTCACATTATACAAAAAAGTTGGGCTAACTTTACTGATTCGTTTTTTTTTATTCATGAAAGTGTCTTTTTTCCCCAAAAATTGCATTTGAAAGACCTCTGCGCAAACACCGTGTGACATAAAATATTGGAAAGATCGCCATTTTATTCTCTAGGGTCTTTACAATATTTATATAATGTTTGGGGGTTCTAAGTAATTTTCTAGCAATTAAATCCAGATTTTAACTTGTAAATGTCAGAAATAGGCTCAGTTATGAAAGGGATAAATAAGAGGCCCCCCGATATCCAGCCCCCCATTGGGATGAGGATGAAGCACGGAATTCCCTTTGCTCCTCATTCACAGGAAATAGAAATAGTAAATAAACAAACACACATTGTAGTAAAAGTTCTTTCATTACAAATAAATAAATGAACAATGGAGTACAATGTAAATCCGACATCAATCACGTTGTTCAGTGATGAAGATCCAACAAGAATGAAGCTGACAACCCACCCCCATGATGATGTCGCAGTCATGAAAAAAATCGCTGATCGCCGCCATTAGTAGTAAAAAAATAGTAATTAACCAGTTCCCGACCACCGCATGTACATATACGTCCACAATATGGCACGTACAGGCACATGGGCGTATAGGTACGTCCTCGCCTATTAGCGGGTGGGGGGTCCGATCGGGACCCCCCCCGCTACATGCGGCGGTCGGGTCCGCTCGGGGAGCGATCCGGGACCACGGCGCGGCTATTTGTTTATAGCCGCTCCGTCGCGATCGCTCCCCGGAGCTGAAGAACGAGGAGAGCCGTGTGTAAACACGGCTTCCCCGTCCTTCACTATGGCGGCGCATCGATCGCGTCATTCCCTTTATAGGGAAGACACGATCGATGACGTCATTCCTACAGCCACACCCCCAAACAGTTGTAAACACATACTAGGTGCACCCTAACTCCTACAGCGCCACCTGTGGTTAACTCCCAAACTGCAACTGTCATTTTCACAATAAAGAATGCAATTTAAATGCATTTTTTGCTGTGAAAATGACAATGGTCCCAAAAATGTGTCAAAATTGTCCGAAGTGTCCGCCATAATGTCGCAGTCACGAAAAAAATTGCTGATCGCCGCCATTAGTAGTAAAAAAAAAATAAAAAATAAAAATGCAATAAAACTATCCCCTATTTTGTAAACACTATAAATTTTGCGCAAACCAATCGATAAACGCTTATTGCGATTTTTTTTTACTAAAAATAGGTAGAAGAATACGTATCGGCCTAAACTGAGGAAAAAAAATGTTTTTATATATGTTTTTGGGGGATATTTATTACAGCAAAAAGTAAAAAATATTGCTTTTTTTTCAAAATTGTCGCTCTATTTTTGTTTATAGCGCAAAAACTAAAAACCGCAGATGTGATCAAATACCACCAAAAGAAAGCTCTATTTGTGGGGAAAAAAGGACGCCAATTTTGTTTGGGAGCCACGTCGCACGACCGCGCAATTGTCTGTTAAAGCGACGCAGTCCCGAACTGTAAAAACACCTTGGGTCTTTAGGCTGCATATTGGTCCGGGGCTTAAGTGGTTAATAAAAAATGCAATAAAACTATCCCCTATTTTGTAAACACTATAAATTTTGTGCAAACCAACCGATAAACGATTATTGCAATTTTTATTTTACAAAAAATATGTAGAAGAATACGTATCGGCCTAAACTGAGGAAAAACATTTTTTTATATATATTTTTGGGGGATATTTATTATAGCAAAAAGTTAAAAATATTGCATTTTTTTCAAAATTTTTGTTTATAGAGCAAAAAATAAAAACCGCAGAGGTGATCAAATACCACCAAAAGAAATCTCTATTTGTGGGAAAAAAAGGACGTAAATTTTGTTTGGGAGCCACGTCGCATGACCGCGCAATTGTCAGTTAAAGCGAAGCAGTGCCGAATCGCAAAAACTGTCCGGGTCTTTTAGCTGCCTAAAGGTCTGGGTCTTAAGTGGTTAACTGACAATTGCGCGGTCGTGTGACGTGGCTCCCAAATTAAATTTACGTCCTTTTTTCCCACAAATAGAGTTTTATTTTGGTGGTATTTGATCACCTCTGCGGTTTTTATTATTTGCACTATAAACAAAAAAGAGCGACAATTTTGAAAAAAAAAAATTATATTATTTTTACTTTCTACTAAAAAACATTCCCAATAAAACATTTTTAAAATGTAATTTATTCCTCAGTTTATTCCGATATGTATTCTGCTACATATTTAAAAGAAATCCCAATAAATGTAAATTGTTTGGTGTGCACAAAAGTTATCACGTCTACAAACTATGGGATAGATTTAGGGACTTTTTATTTATTTTACTAGCAATGACACCGATCAGCGATTTTTAGCAGGACTGTGACATTGCGGTAGACAAAGTTTGACACTAAGGGCCAGATCCACAGCCAGCCGCCGTAACGTAAATATTCCCATTTAAGTTACACTGGCTGAAAATTTCTACCTAAGTGCCCGATCCACAAAGCACTTACCTAGACATTTTCGGCTGTGTAACTTAAATCCGGCCGGCGTAAGGCGTTCCCAATTCAAATGGGGCGAGTCCCATTTAAATTAGGCGCGCTCCCGCGCCGGACGTACTGCGCATGCTCGTGACGTCATTTTCCCGACGTGCATAGCACAAAATTACGTTACGCAGAGCTTCGTGAATCGCGCCGGGTCAAAAAAGTTGCGTCGGGAAAAAAATAAAAAAGAAGGGTCTGCTTTTACAAGGTGTACTAACTTTACACTTTGTAAAAACAGCCCTAATTTTACGATTGCAAACTAATACTTACGGAGAAAAAACGAAGCTGAAAAGCTTTGTGGATCTCCGTAAGTGATAATTTGCATACCCGAAGCGGCATTTCGACTCGAAATGCCCCCAGCGGTGGCTGCGGTACTGCATCCTAAGATCCGGCAGTGTAAGTCCCTTACACATGTCGGATCTTCTGTCTAACTATGGGAAACTGATTCTGTGGATCAGTTCCAAGGATAGAAACAGGGATACGACGGCGGAACAGCAGATCTGCCTGCTTATCTCTTTTGAGGATCTGGCCCTAAATGTCTGATTTGTCTTCCTAGTCACACATTTTCTGTGTTTCTGAGGAGAAGGTGTCATGGCTGACTGCGAGAATTTCTCATCTCACTCAGCGTGATCTGTCCCAATGGCGGAGTCCATTTCTCATTACCATACAATGGAGAAGCCCCGCCTCCTAAACCTTTAACCTTTTGTTACAACGGAGAGGGTTCAAATCTAGTCCAACTAATGAGATGATATCTGCCTCCAGACAGGGTTAGTTATGGTGAACTCAGCTTCCCCCCCCTTTTATAAAAATAACTAAGTAGAATTTTTCCTTGCTGGAAGTCCCAGAAATGATCATCAGATAGATAAGGTTTGCTATGTGAAGGAGAACATGTAACAAATATAACTTCCTATTATCCCAATTTGGTGGCAAAAGTGGAAATCCCCTTTAAGAAACCCCTTTCTGGATAGTGCTCTGGCTTATCACTGATCTCATCAGATTATTATCCTGTAAGACGTGTTCATCAATGTCTGTGGAGATGTGGTCCTGGGGTTATATGGTTTGGGGGGTCATTGTCTGGCTATGTGGATGTAAACCTGCTCTGTGTCTTCTCTAAAAACTCTCACTCTTCAATTGTGAGTTTTACACCAACAAGGCTGTCCTGGGTTTGTCCACACAGTTTTGGGGTGCTCAGACCCCATTATCATCACCCCTTCATAGAGGGTTCCTATACTATTGGCAGTATTTGTTGGGGTGCTGTCTGGTGACTCTCTCACATGGTCATGTCCTCACCCGGCCCGCTGTCATTGTGTGATGATAATCTGACCTCCTTCTATTCTCCATGTTTACTGGACGAGTTATTAAGTATCCGGCTACGTCCTTATCAAGACATCCAGAATCTCTGCCCTGTTACCAGAGTGACTGTCCTGTTATACTGACACTGATGTACTGAAGATCTGATTGGGTTTGATATATAATATTATATTCTGTACAACTCTCTCATTGTACCCCATTATCCCCATTTAGGAGAAAGTCGGTCATGTTGGGGTCACTTCCTGTCATCCGGGGCGGTCTTTGTCCTCTACACCGGGCTCCTTATCTGTATAGTCAATGACCTGAGGAAGAGGAAGAATGAGAAGAATCGGAGTGAGAGGAGGACGTGGAGAAGAGATCAGGTGGAGATGGAAATGGAACCAACTTACTATGATGACTGCGAATGAAACCTCTTGTGTGCCGGATCTGTAGATCTGCAAGGCTTTGCCCTCATCTTGTGAGAGACATTTATCTGACATTTTATATATATAGTTGTTCGCTGCTTCACCTTCTCCCGCCACATATTGATCATTTCTCTTTATAAATCTCATTAATAACTGTATGACTAGAAGACCCGCCATGAACTTATGGAACTAATGGACCTTTTACCTTCTTTGGATATTAGAGAAAGCCACACAAAGGTGTCCACCTAGGATAACATTCCTGAGAAGAAATGTTTAGCTTCTGGGCTGAAAATTGCCCCCTATTGGTCATTTCATGTATAATGTATTCTGTGTCCTCCCAGTCTGGGGTGGGGTCTCATTATCTATGCTCGGGGCTCGAGACAGAGAGGGAGGGGAGCGCTCTCTATATTGCTTATCACAGTGACTGTGGAGTGATCATGGCGGCCACATAATAATCTGACAAAGCTCGGGGGCATCACATAGTTGTGTCTGAGCCTGATAGGGGAGCGGAGTGATATCTGCAGAGCGGACGCTCGTTTTGGCACTGGCTGCGGTGTGTGAGGAGAGACTGTTCTGACTGACTGCTCAGCGCTCCCTCGGAGACACGTTGTTAGACATTGCTTTTTTATTAAATTGACAATGTTGCTGGATAGGGGTGTGTCTGTCTGTTAATGCTGCTTGGATGTGGGTCTGTGCTGTGACTGGCTATTTGCTGGATATATGGGGGTCTGTCTCTTTTCTGCATATATGGGGGCTGTCTCTTTTATGGAAATATGAGGGGTGTCTCCTAGCTGGATATATGGGGGGGTTGTCTCTTTTCTGGATATATGGGGGGTTGTCTCTTTTCTGGATATATGGGGGTTGTCTCTTTTCTGGATATACGGGGGGCTGTCTCTTTTCTGGATATAGGGGGGGTGTCTCTTTTCTGAATATGTGGGGGGGGGCTGTCTCTTTTCTGGATATATGGGGGGCTGTCTCTTTTCTGGATATATGGGGGGTTGTCTCTTTTCTGCATATATGGGGGGCTGTCTCTTTTCTGGATATATGGGGGTTGTCTCTTTGCTGCATATATGGGGGTTGTCTCCTAGCTGGATATATGGGGGCTGTCTCTTAGCTATATATAAGGGGACTGTCTCTTACCTGGATATATGGGGCTATTTCTTAGTTGGATATATGGGGGCTGTCTCTTTTCTAGATATATGGGGGGTTGTCTGTTAGCTGGATATATGGGGGGCTGTTTCTTTGATGGATATATGGGGGGTTGTCCCTTTGGATTTATAGGGGAGTCTCTTAGCTGGATATATGGAAGGGCTGTCTCTTTGAATACATGGGGATGTCTCATTTCTGGATTGAGCTGTCTCTTTGCTGAACATATGGAGATGTCTCTTTGCTGGATTGGAAATGGGCAAATGGGCTATTCATATCTATACAGATATGGATGCTCATCAAGGCCAACCCAGGCCATGGACCCCTGACACATTTCCTTCCTGTAGGGACTGATTGAGGCCACACCCCCTCTGAGGAAGTCCCTATGAAGAAGAAACACGTCAGGGATCATCATGCTTTATAGATATGAAGAACCCATTTTCAGGGGCCATGTTTGGCTCATCCTGATCTACCTGCTGGAGATCCTGACCATCATTTCCAGGCATACCGATGTATCAGAGATAAGAGAGAGAGGTCAGCAGTCACTGTCCATAGTGGGGGGAGGGGAGGTCTAGCCATGACTCTTTACAATGTGTGTATCTCATATGTTTTCTATAATAAAGAATGTTGTTGTGTATATACACGCGTCTCAGGGTTCCATATCCTGTATAGATGTGATATTAGTACATTCAGGTCATATGAGTCCATGAAGGAGATTCTTCCATAAATTGGTGTTTCTCCTTCTGCTATACACCACAAGGACTCCGCCTGATACTTCTAATGTGTGTTTTCTAGGCCAGGCCTGGAGTCAGGACTCTTCTAACTTTACTCACCTCATTGGGACTGTCAGAACATTTTAGGGTTAAAAGAATACATATAAGATCGGTCGCACATCTTATATGTTTCATAGTGTTCCATATTCATAATATGTTTAGCAGAAGAGATGCCATTTTGTGTCTTAAACCTGTGAATAAGGCTGTGTTACCAGAAGGACTTTATGTCTTACAAAAAGGCATTGTTATTTTGTATCTTTATCCCAGACCATAAATTAGAAGGTTTGGCATCTGTAGATAAGTGTCTGATGTGCACAAGCTGTTACAAGCTGCATAGTGTGGTCTCTGACTATGAGACCAGAGGGGCTCATTCACAATCCCGGTGGAATTGTATATCTTAAATAGTATTGTGTCTTTATAATGCCATAATAATATATGTGTATTGGTAGTTCATGTAGTATAACTCGTTAAGCACATATATAGTATCATCTTTACAAATGTGAGATCACAAGTGACACTAAGAATCTATATTTGAGGAGCAAAAGGTTCTCCTGTAAAGATACTTCAAAGGTTTTCACTTGTCTTAAGAATTAAACAGATGTATGAGCTAATGATATGTAAACATTCCCAACCCACAATTCACTAAGAAGTTGCCAAGATGTCTGACAATTGTTTGACATACAGGACAATTTATGATGGTGCTATACCATGATAAAGTCAAGGGGGTTGTAAGTCATGATCAACTCTGATTGACCCGAAAATTAGGAATTATTCCTTAGACACCACTGCCCCCTACAGGTTAATATCGGCATGGTTAACCGCTTAACGCCCGCCGCATGACTATTTACGTCCACAGAATGGCACGTACAGGCAGAAGGACATATATATACATCCCTGCCTTCTAGCGGGTGGGGGGTCCAATCGGGACCCCCTCCGCTGCGTGCGGCGGGCGGCTTACCTTTGGGGAGCGATCCGGGACAACGTCACGGCTATTCATTTATAGCCGCTCCGTCGCGATCGCTCCCCTGAGCTGAAGAACGGGGAGAGCCATATGTAGACACGGCTTCCCCATGCTTTACTGTGGCGGCTGCATCGATCGTGTGATCCCTTTTATAGGGAGACTCGATCGATGACGTCAGTCCTACAGCCACACCCCCTACAGTTGTAAACACACACTAGGTGAACCCTAACTCCTACAGCGCCCCCTGTGGTTTACTTCCAAACTGCAACTGTCATTTTCACAATAAACAATGCAATTTAAATGCATTTTTTGCTGTGAAAATGACAATGGTCCCAAAAATGTGTCAAAATTGTCCGAAGTGTCCGCCATAATGTCGCAGTCATGAAAAAAATCGCTGATCGCCGCCAATAGTAGTAAAAAAAAAAAAAATAATAAAAATGCAATAAAACTATCCCCTATTTTGTAAACGCTATAAATTTTGCGCAAACCAATCGATAAACACTTATTGCGATTTTTTTTACCAAAAATAGGTATAAGAATACGTATCGGCCTAAACTGAGGAAAAAAAATGTATATATGTTTTTGGGGGATATTTATTATAGCAAAAAGTTAAATATATTGAATTTTTTTCACAATTGTTGCTCTATTTTTGTTTATAGCGCAAACAATTAAAACCGCAGAGGTGATCAAATACCACCAAAAGAAAGCTCTATTTGTGGGGAAAAAAGTACGCCTATTTTGTTTGGGAGCCACGTCGCACGACCGCGCAAATGTCTGTTAAAGCGACGCAGTGCCGAATCGCAAAACCTGGCCTGGGCATTTAGCTGCCTAAAGGTCCGGGGCTTGAGTGGTTAAAGAAAGCCAAATCCTTAGTTGCTATGGTCACCCACCAAAACATATTATCATGTGACATTGCCAGGCATGTGATAGGGGAATACACACCTACTTCTTTGGGAAGATAAAAAGTGATTACACAAGACAGGGAGGGGGTCTCTGAGAAAAGCTCGGTGGGAGATAGATGGCAAGGCTGATGGGGGCTGAGCTGTGGAGGGCTGATGGCTGGAGCCTGATCTGATCTCTGATCTCTGAAGGAAGCTGGAAGGCAGAGATTGACCGCAAACATGTAGGGGGGCTCTCAAGAGTCTTTCATTAGGACTTTCCCTTCTCAAGCAGAACTCTTACATACTGGTAATGTATAATCTTGATTATTTACCTTTTTGGTAATTTGGAGATTTTCACATACACACAACTAAAATCATGTAAATATACTTGGCAAATATAATTTGGGAGTTGGTTATGTCTAACTGCAGCATGAGATAATTGTATCCCAAATATTAAAGACATACGCATTACGTTTGTCTTTGAAAAGCTAAGTGCCAATGATGGTAAATCGGTTTTAGAGTGAGGGCGTATGTGAAGATATATCCTCGCCAAATTTAACAAAAGCTTGTGTACAACATAACATTTGTTATGTACACGTATATAATAGGCAGTAGCAAGAGATCTGTTTGTTATTGAGAAGAGATAATACAATGTCAAGGTTATGTCACTAAAAGCTAAAAGGTTTTAAATACACCAAGATGATTTAAATATGAGAGCTATGAATTCACCTTGTCATATAATGTAAATATTATCTAAACATTCAACCATCGCTTATTTCTGATTATAGAAGCATATCAATTGTTTTTTGTAACACGAATTGTACCTGATTTTAATTTTGCACTCTTTAGTTAATAAACATCTATATTTTAAATATTCATTTGTATTGCTTGTCCTCAAAATAGCACGGATAAAAGAATTTTAGATATCTTGTATTGTAGGAAATTGTATTTCTCCCAAAGCACAGATTTACATATTTTCATAAATACAATAATATTTTTATAGTTAAGAATAAATATTCTGACGGTATGTGTAGGCTCTATGCCGAGATACGTCAATGGTTCTGACAGGACCTTTCAGTGGAGAAAAATAAAGTGTCTCCCCTGTACATGGTGGGACCAATCAGATCTCTGCATTCTAGAATTCTTCTACTGAGTTTGTAGTGTCCTGTCTGGCCTGTCCTTGTGGTCTCCACTATGTGGGGCACAATTAGGGCTCTTCATAGCTGCTATGGTGAACACCGCCGACTGATGGAAGAAGGTTGTTGTGAATATCGTGTGCCCAGACATTGTACAGAAAAGCACAATAGATGGACAGACGGACTTGTAGTATGGGGGATGGGGGCCGTACCAAAAAGTCATGATGTGCTGAGAGACCTTCTGGGTTTTTCCTCTCAATATCCAATCACTGATGGGTCTTACTGAAGAAATTGGGATGAATACTATAATATCATTTCCAGGCCCCCATCTCACTCTCACAATGTATGGAGGTTCTGGTTGCACATGGAGGTTCTTCCCATTAGTTATCTCTACAAGAGTATTATGTTCCCATTCCTCCAGATATCTCTGTGTTTCCTTTTAGGCTTAATTTCCATGGATGTTTTACAGCTTAAAAACGCCTGTCCATGTTTTTTTTTTTGCTGGAGTTCAAAAACGCAGCGGTAGCGGTTTTTAGTGTTTGTGCGCGTTTCTTTAGCGTTTTTGAGCGTTTTTTAACGTCTGGCGTTTTTACAGCTCTAAGGCTGGAGCTTCAGAACATACTGGTCCTGTTTTTTTTTTTTTTTCAGCTTAAAAACGGCTCAGCCATCTACAGCTCAAAAACGTCATGGTGGGCATGAGGCCATAGACTAACATGGAGAGCCATTTTTAAGCTGCAAAAAAAGCTCAGAAAAGTGGCTGTAAAAACGTCCATGGAAATGAAGCCTTATACTAATCTCTCTTATGATCTGGATACATTGTTTCATATTGTTTCTCTATGAGGGTTCTAGATTATGTTCTGTGCTCCCCCTGCTGGACATCCCAGAGAACGCTTTTCATAAAAAACAAATATATACTTTTTACTTCCTATAATGACTCGTTTTTTACACATTCATCTCATATGAATATTTTTATTATTTTATACAGATTTTTGTATTGATTTATATCTATGAAAGGATAAAAATTTAGTGCTCCTGATGATCTCTTTGTATCACCAGCAGGAGGCGTTTTTACCTTTTCTATCATTATTATCATTCATGGCGCCCACTATTTCTTATTCTTTTATTTCTATTACTTGTAGACTTATTTTACTGCTAAATGTGTATTAACATCATTTCTGGAAAATAATTGTCTTTAGAAGTGAATCACCATAGCGCCAATCTGAGTCTTGTGGTCCTTCTAATCCAATCATACATCTCCCAAGGTTATAGAGTGATTAGGCTTGAGAAAGTGGCGGGCAGCTCTGAAACGCGTTGCCTGACCAGCCCATCCCCCCATGTGTGTCGCTGTGTGTTCTCTGAGTGTTTTCCTGTATCTCTCTCGAGGAAGAGCGCCTCCTAGTGTGCCAGTGCCGGATTTATCGGTGACAGCTTGGTGTGAGGACCGGGATCACCACCGCGCTCCGCCTTCTCCCTGGAGCTTTGGAGAAAGAACTTTCTTATGCTGCAATCTACATTGTGAGTGCAAGTGGATATTGTTTTATTGTGAGTTACATTTCTACCCCACCAACCCCCGATTGTACCCTGTGCTTTCTGTGTCAGCGCCATTCTTCCCCACATCCTGAGGGGGGCGCTGCAGGGGGAGGACAGTGTGACTCTGGATGGATTATAGTACATCCATTCTTCACACTTCCTCTGATGGACATCCCATCCCCCCTACAGGACTCTTTATGGAGGAGTACTGCCCCTCCCCCCACTATATTCCTGTCACTGGATGGCTACATTATATCTCTTCTTTATCAGCAACACACATGTGCAGAACAAATACATTCCTTTCAATTCTATTCCTTATTCAGAGAATTGTGTTCATTTCTTTCCTTCATTTTCACAATTCATTTATTTCTTTTACAATTTGATTCAAATTTTCCAAATTTAGTCACATTGAGTTCAAACAAATTCAGAAAATTCGAATCACAATTAGCATTCAAATTTATTCTATTCAAATTTGAATTCGAAAATTGTTTTATTTTTTATTGTATTCTATTTATTTTATTCTATTATTAATCTATTTTATTCAAAAATCTAATTTCAGAAGATGGTTATATTCTTTCTATTTTATTCTATTATATTTTCCTCTATTCTATTCTAAATTCAAATTTCAGAAGATGGTTATATTCTTTCTTTTTCATTCTATTTTTTTTATAATCACTTTTTCTTTCTTCCAACATACAACATAGAAATACATATTGCACAAAATATCTATATACATCCTTTCATAAACATACACCCCACCCTGAGAAAAACTTTTTTTCTTTTCTATTCTATTCTCCTATTTCCAATTCTATTCTAGTCTTTTTTAATTCAAATTTTAGAAGACAGTCATATTCTTTCTATTTTGTTTCTATTTTAATGTATTATTTTGTATTATATTCCCTAATTTTCGATTCCCTATGTAACGGGAGTCACTTTAGGGGCACAGGGTGAATGAGAACCCCACTATGGTCTGTGCTAGTCACATTTAATGCGGTCAGATATTGTATATATATATATTGTGTGTTGGCTGATGTATATTAGTAAGCTTGCTGTGATGAAAGGGGTGGGGTGTGATTGCATTCCATTGTCTATTGTGGTAATTAAGTTGGCTATGTGGATTGGAGCTTGGTAGTCAGTCTGCATACCTATTATGGGATGTTTTAAGTGTCTTGCTGTGAGGAAAGGGGGGGAATCACTCCAGCAGCCCCCCCTGCTGGGACTGTTTGCTGAAGGAGAAGTTTGAACACACCTGACCTGTATCACCATTGTCATTGGACAATTTAACCCACCCTGTTTCCCAAGGGTGGGAGGGATGTATTTTGAAGAGAAATGTGTTACCATGTGCAGATAATAAAGATTCATTCCCTGTTTTTGAACCTCAAACAAGAGCTGTGTGTCTCGTTTCTGGGGGGGATTCTTATGGGTCTCGTTCGTTTGTCTGATTGTGGAGTGTCGATAAGCTGTCGTGGATGTGATGGAAGGTCGTAAACGGTGGTGACCGTTACAATTGGTGGCTAGCAGCGGGATAATTCCATCGCTTAAAGGACAGCTACAAGGACTACTGGAGAACCGTGGCAGACCAGCCAGCAACCATAAGAAGATGGACGTGATCACAGAACTGGTCCAAATGGATGGAGCGGAAAGGCCCAGCGTAACAGACAGGACCCCGGAGGAGGCAAGCGTTGATCGGGCTGTCAAACTAAGACTGGCACACTATGGTCCTAACCCTCCACCGGAGATCATAGACCGAGTTATAGCTGCTGTGGATGCAAATTGGCTACGGCAAAGACATTCTGCAGCAGCAGAAGTCACAGCAGCACCAACTGAAAGGAGAAAGATACATTTTGCTGCTTTTAAGAATTTCATTGAAACTGAAGGGGAGATTGATGGGTACCTTGCTAATTTTGAACGGCAATGTGCCCTACACCGGGTGCCCACAGAGGAATGGGTTACCATTTTGTCTGGGAAATTGTCCGGCCGGGCCAGTGAAGCATTCAGGGCCATCCCAGACAAGGATATTATGAACTATGGACTGGTAAAAGAAGCACTTTTGGCCAGGAATGCCGTCACACCGGAGGCATACCGGAGGCGGTTCCGAGAGACGAGCAAGCAGACTGGAGACTCATATACCGAGTGGGCATGCCGCCTACACCGCACAGCATCCCACTGAGTCGATGGATGCCAAGCAGAATCCGGGGAAGAGGTGCTGCAGGTGTTCCTGCTGGAGCACTTCTTTGACAAACTGTCCCGTGAAGTCAGAGAATGGGTCCGGGACAAAAACCCTTTCTCCTTGTCTGAAGCAGCTCGCCTGGCGGACGAATACACAGACGCCCGCAAACTGGACAACTCTGTGGTCAAGACCACAGCTCGGGTGGATTATCGATCAGCGGCACCCCCGCTGGCTATTGCCTACAAACCCCAGTCGGACCGTCCGACAACACCACCTCCAGCGGCCACTTATCCTCAGAAGCCCAGGCTCATCTCCCAGGACTACTCACAGCCCATCAGGTGTTTTGGGTGTAAACAGCTAGGACACAGAAAGCTAGACTGTCCATTGAATCCACCCAGGCAGTCACAGTCATGGAGACAGCCAGAAAGGGGGAACCCCCGCACACCCATGCCTGCGGCCCACTGCGTTGAGGAGGAAGAACATTGGGGCAGATCCGATACAAGCAGCTAACCAGGACAACAGGCAGCAACACAGGCAGACTGTCTGGGTCAATGGAAAGGTAGCCAATGGATTACGCGATTCTGGGGCCACGATGACCCTGCTACAGAAGAAACTCATCCCAGAGAGCCAGCACACCGGAGACACCGTAGCCGTAAGAGTAGCGGGAGGCACCGTCTTCCGGCTACCCGTTGCCCGGGTTCACCTGGATTGGGGGGTTGGTTCGGGACATGTGAATATGGGGGTGATGAAGGATTTGCCAGCAGATGTACTACTGGGGAATGATTTGGCCCCCCTTGTTTCTGCGTACGCCCCGATGTGCCCCGCTGAAGCCCACACAGTGACTACCTGTGCCCCAACCCGCGTTGCTGGAACCAACTCGCTTGCTGCTGAGACCCGGGTAAGACTACCTTCCCCGACATGTACTGTAGATCCGGCACAATATCACAGTCTAAAATGGGAATGTGACAAGTTGGCCAGAGAGAAATCGGAGATGCAACGACACTACGTCATGTATTATGAGATGTCCCGTGGCTTGAACATTGAAATGCACAAACAGGCTGAAATTGTCAAAAGATTAAATGGGATTTGCGCGCAGGTGGTGCCGTATCTGTCCCAAGAGCATCAGCAACAGGTTTTGGGAGCCATTGAGAGAGCAAAGCAAGTGACTGTTCCAGAGCTGAACTCCATTATTCACCTTCACCATCAGCTACCGACCTGGTAAGCCAGATGGCAATGCTGATGGGTTATCCCGGCAAACAGACGTTATCCCGGCCTCCTAGTTCCGGACATCCCCAAGTTGACCCGAAAGGGTCAAGCCGGGTCTGCCGGAGTGTTCCACAAGGAGGGGGCCATGTAACGGGAGTCACTTTAGGGGCACAGGGTGAATGAGAACCCCACTATGGTCTGTGCTAGTCACATTTAATGCGGTCAGATATTGTATATATATATATTGTGTGTTGGCTGATGTATATTAGTAAGCTTGCTGTGATGAAAGGGGTGGGGTGTGATTGCATTCCATTGTCTATTGTGGTAATTAAGTTGGCTATGTGGATTGGAGCTTGGTAGTCAGTCTGCATACCTATTATGGGATGTTTTAAGTGTCTTGCTGTGAGGAAAGGGGGGGAATCACTCCAGCAGCCCCCCCTGCTGGGACTGTTTGCTGAAGGAGAAGTTTGAACACACCTGACCTGTATCACCATTGTCATTGGACAATTTAACCCACCCTGTTTCCCAAGGGTGGGAGGGATGTATTTTGAAGAGAAATGTGTTACCATGTGCAGATAATAAAGATTCATTCCCTGTTTTTGAACCTCAAACAAGAGCTGTGTGTCTCGTTTCTGGGGGGGATTCTTATGGGTCTCGTTCGTTTGTCTGATTGTGGAGTGTCGATAAGCTGTCGTGGATGTGATGGAAGGTCGTAAACGGTGGTGACCGTTACACCCTAGTTTTCTATTCTATTTTATTATGTTCTTTTATTTTCTATTCTGTTCTGTTTTACTATTCTTTTCTTTTCTATTATTTTCTTATTTCTTTATTCTTTATTATATTTGATTCTATTTTCTATTCTGCTCTGTTTTAACCCATTCTGTTCTACTATTTTTTTTTATTCTATTATTTTCTATTATATTCCTTTATTTTATATTATATTTGAATCTATTATTTTATTTTATATTTCATTCTGTTGTGTTTTTCTCTATTCTATTTCTTTATTTTCTATTCCGTTTTGTTCTATTCGTGTTGTCAAATTCAATTTAAAATTAATTTTCAAATTCAATTAGAATTTCATCTGAATCTTCTCCTTTCCTCCCTCTCTTTCTCCCCTGTGTGCCCCATCTGTCCTCTCTATGGTATTTATTTTCTCTTTGCTCGGGGTAACAGAGATTGGGAGCAATGGAATCTTATGTTAATGATGTTGTTTAATGTAAGGGGATTAAATATCCCCGGAAAACGTTGGATGTTATTACAGGACCTCAAGAGACAGCATGTTGGCATTGCTTTCCTTCAGGAAAAAAACCTTTCCATGCCGAGGAATAGAGATTATTCAGGGGTGTACCATGCAACTAACCCAGTCTCTAAAACAGAGGGGGTACCAATCCTGATATCTGATAGGGTGGCCTGGGTCCACAGAGACTCCATGATAGACGGGGAAGGAAGAGATCAGATTTTAAAATGAACAATTGGAGGGATAGGAGTGACGTTGGCGCTCTACTATGCCCCCAATATACAACAAGAAGTATATGTTCAAAAAATGATGAGAAGATTAGTGGAATTCACAGAAGGGCAGTTCATTCTGGGAGGAGATCTCAATGTTCCGGTAATACCTAGTGAGGATACTTCATCAGGGACATCATCAGTACCACCTACAGTAAGGAAGGGGATCACAAAGGCAATGATAGAGGCAAAAATGGTGGACATTTGGCGAATGCTGCTTCCGAATGAAAGAGATTTTTCTTGTTATTCTAAATCTCATAAAGTATATTCACGAATAGATGTTTTTTTTATTCCTCACAAACAATTACATTCAGTCAGGGAAACCACTATCGGTATGATCGCCTGGTCAGACCATGCACGATCTTTCTGACATGTGATTTGGCAGAGAGAAATCATTCAGAACCAATAATGTGGAAACTTAATGAAAGCTTACTTCAGGACCCAATGGTGACGGAGGATATTCGGAAAGAGGTGAAATGGTTCTTTCAGGTGAATGATAACTCAGAAAGTACACTGGGAGTAATTTGGGAAACACATAAAGCTGTAATACGAGGTGTACTGATTAAACATGGAGCAAGGATTAAAGGGGTTGTAAAGACAAAAATATTTTCCTCTTAAATTAAAGTCTGACAGTAGCTGATAAAGTAAAAAGTAATGTTTTGCATTATAACTAGTTTGATACCTGTTGAAATTGAGCTGTTTTATTCACCTCTGTCACTCCTGAATCATTATTCTCACCGACTTCCTGGTTTGCGGTGCGCATTCATTCTTGCTACATCACGGCCTAATGCATGGGTGCTCAACCTGTGGCTCTCCAGCTGTTGCGGAACTACAATTCCCATGAGGCATTGCAAGCCGCTGACAGGTACAAGCATGTCTCCCAAAGGCTGAGGCATTATGGGAATTGTAGTTTTGCAACAGCTGGAGAGCCACAGGTTGAGCACCCATGGCCTAATGGGAACTACAGTTCCCATTAGGCTTAGCCTCCATGCCTGTGAGGGATAAGAGAGCATCTTCACGCAGGGCTGTAGTCATAGGGAGGGGGTGAGCACATTCTGCTTTCCACCATGCAAAACGGATCAGATGCTGGTGGAAAGCAAGAAGAGGAGAGACAGGAAATGGCATTTTCCAACCTGGATTACTGTATTTTGGAGGTCAAAAGGAAAAACGAGGTAAGTGATATTTAAATGCTGTAGCTTACAGCAATCAATTGATCTAATAAAAAACAAACCTTTAGTGTTCCTTTAACCACTTGACACCCGCACGCCGTCATATGACGTCCAAAACGGGGACCTGTTATCCTGGGTGGACGTCATATGACGTGATGGGCTTTGCGGGGGGATATCTCAATGATGCCTGCACCCGGAGGCATCATTGAGATATCATTTTTTAGCGGCGGCGATCCTGCGCACCGTAAGAACGATCATAGCGGCGGTTCCACCGCTAGATCGTTCTTACAGGCGGCGGGAGGGGACATTCCCGCCGCCATCCGGTGCTTCTCCGGGCTCTCCCGTCCCACCGGGGGCCCGGAGAGATGATCGCCGTCCGCCGGATGTTTGCCATAGAGAAGACTGGTGACCATCTGGTCACCAGTCATCTCTATGACCGTCGGAGGCCCGGGCGCGATGTGATGACGTCACGCCCGGGTCCCCGTAAGTAAACAAACCGCAATTGCGGCTAGTTTGAATGAGATCTGTGAATTTTTTTTCACGATCTCATTCTTTCCAGCCTGGAGGAGAGATGTGAGGTCTTATTGACCCCGCATCTCTCCTTAAAGAGGACCTGTCACACACATTCCTATTACAAGGGATGTTTACATTCCTTGTAATAGGAATAAAAGCGATTGAAAAAAAAAAAGTGTAAAAAAAAGTGTAAAAAATAAAGAAATAAGTAAAATAAAAAATAAAAAATAATAATAAAAAAATTAAAATGCCCCTGTCCCCGGTAGCTCGCGCTCAGAAGCGTACGCACACGTAAGTCCCGCCCACGTATGTAAACGTCGTTCAAACCACACATGTGAGGTATCGCCGCGTGCGTTAGAGCGTGTGCAACAATTCTAGCACTAGACCTCCTCTTTAACTCTAAACTGGCAACCTGTAAAAATTTTAAAGTGTCGCCTATGGAGATTTTTAAGTAACGAAGTTTGGCGCCATTCCATGAGTGTACGCAATTTTTAAGCGTGACATGTTAGGTATCTAGTTACTCGGCGTAACATCATCTTTCATATTTTACCAAAAAATTGGGCTAACTTTACTGTTTTGTTATTTTTTAATTTATGAAACCATTTTTTTTACAAAAAAAAGCCGTTTGAAAAATTATTGCGCAAATACGGTGCAAGATAAAAAGTTGCAATGACCGCCATTTTATTCCCTAGGGTGTCTGCTAAAAAAACATATATAATGTTTGGGGGTTCTGAGTAATTTTCTAGCAAAAGAATGAGGATTTGTACATGTAGGAAAGAAGTGCCAGAATAGGCCCGGGAAGGAGGTGGGTTTTAAAGCCCGGTATTGAAGTGGTTAACAAAGAGAGAGAAGTTAAATTAACAGGTCTATTAGGAAAAATTCAAACCCTAGAGCAGGGGCGTTGCTAGGTGCCAAAAGGACCAGGGGCTTCAGCCTGCAAGCCAAGCTGGCACCGGGGGGGGCGCTGGCGGTGGAGTGGTGCAGGGTGACCTACCTGACACACACACACACACCCAGACCTACGTGACTGTGTGTGTCAGTACACACACACTGACATAACCTGCATACACTAACACTGACCTGTCCTGGCTACACTGACCTGCATACACTGACCTGACTACACTGACCTGACCTGCATACACTGACCTGACTACACTGACCTGACCTACATACACAATCACTGACCTGACCACACTGACCTGACCTGACTACACTGACCTGACCTGACTACACTAACCTGACCTACATACACAATCACTGACCTGACTACACTGACCTGACCTACATACACTGACCTGACATACATACACAATTACTGACCTTACCTGAACTCCATACACTGACCTGGACCTGACCACACTAACCTGACCTGACCTACATACACAATCACTGACCTGACCTGCATACACTGGCCTGACCTACATGCACAATCACTGACCCGACCTGCATACACTGACCTGACCTACATACACAATCACTGACCTGACCTGCATACACTGACCAGACTACACTGACCAGACTACACTGACCTGACCTGCATACACTGACAAGACCTACATACACTGACCTGACCTGACATACACTGACCTGACATACACTGACCTACATACATACATACATACATACATACACAATCACTGACGTCACCTACCTCAGCTGTGGTGTGCGGCGCCCGCACGCCCAATGTGCCCATCACAGCGATGCAGCCAGGGAGGCTTAGGAGCCAAGGAGGAGAGGAGAGCCGCCAAGCAGGGATGTGGCATGGCGCAGCGGGCAGCCGTGGTGTGCCAGTCACACATATGCAGCCAGTCAGCCAGAGGAGGCTCAGGAGCCATAAAGAGCCGCCGAACCGAGCGGGCATATCGCATGGCGCGCCGGGCGGCATTGTAATTCCCGCCTTCTAAGCTTGCGGCGCCTATGATGGACGTCACACGTCCCGCGGTCCCCAGATTGGACCAGTGGGACGTTCATCATAGGCGCTGCAGGCTCTAGAAGGCGGGACCTATCACTCTGCGGCACTCTGCAACAAAATGGTCCCTGCTCAGCGGCACTAGGGGCTAGTCATTAAATACTTCATGGCCGAGACTCGGGGCTTTTCAGCGACGCATTCGGGGCTCCAGCCTCCCCAGCCCACCCCTAATGACGCCCCTGCCTTAGAGGCATGACATAAGCATTCCCAGACTACGGAAGTAGAACGGAAATTATTAGAAACCCGAAGACAAGTAACTGAGCTACTACAATATAGAGCTAAAATGGCACTACAAATAGGATGTAAATGTAGCTATGAATCAGGTAATAAGTGTGGAAGACAATTAGCAAGAGCCTTACGGGAAATACAGACAAGGACATTGTGACGGATCCTGTCCCACACGGAGTGCTTCCGTCAGTAATACCGCTTCCTCCAGTCTGACCATCAGAAAGATATGATTATTACAGCTGCATGGAATACAAGTCTAGCCGGAAATAGCTTGTAGCATCTAGCAAGGTTTATTGGCAGACTCAGACTTTTTATACACTTTTAACACACTGGGTTACATAATGAGGTAGGGCTGACTCATGGATACGCCCCCCTCCCCTCTCTCAACACCTTTAGCAGACAACTATAGAATTAGCATGTTAATTAACACAGCAAAGCCCAGATGACCAGACAGCCCGTCTCCGGAGGCAGGGATGGACTGGGACAAAAATTTGGCCCTGGACTTCATCCAGACCAGCCCACTTTTGTTTTTGCAAACACACACAAAAACAGTATATAAACTATACGCAATTGCGCAAAAAAACATAAGTAAAACCCCCTGCCCCAACCTCTCACAAATAAAGAAATAAAATTGGCACTGTGTAGCGCTCCTCTTACCTTCACTGGGTACTGTAGCTGTGACTGGCTCCTGAGTCCTCTGTGGGTGGGTGGCTGGCTGGCTCCTGTTGGTGGCTGGCAGGCGCCCTGGTGTGGGTGAGTCACCATGGGTGGCTGGCTGGCATCCTGCTGTGGAAGGTCACCGTGGCCGGTTGGCTTCTGTGAGTGGCTGGTTGACACCCTGTTGTGACTGTCTGGTTTCCTGGTGTGGGTGGGTCACCGGGGGTGGCTGGCTGGCACCCTGGCTCTGCTGTGGGTGGGTCACTATGGGTGGCTGTAACCCTGGCCCTGCTGTGGGTGGGTCGCTGTGAGTAGCTTGCTTCTGTGGGTGGCTGCCTGGCTCCCTGCTGTGGACCAGTGGGTGAGTAGCTGGCATGGTGCACTCTGCTATTGGTGGCTAGCCTGGCTCTCTGCTTTGGGTCAGTGGGTGGCTGGAATGGTGCACCCTGCTGTGGCTGACAGAGAGGGGGGCTGACAGAGAGAGGTGGGCTAACAGAGGGGGGTGGGCTGACAGAGAAGGGGTGGGCTGACAGAGGGTGACAGAGAGGGGGGCTGACAGAGGGGTGGGCTGACAGAGAAGGGGTGGGCTGATGGGGGGACTGACATAGGGTGGGCTGACAGAGGGGGGGAGAGGGCTGACAGAGATGGGGTGGGCTGACAGAGGAAGAGGGGGACAGAGAGGGGTGGGCTAACAGAGGGGGGTGGGCTGACAGAGAAGGGGTAGGCTTACAGAGGGTGACAGAGAGGGGGCTGACAGAGGGGGGACTGACAGAGGGGGGGTGGGCTGACAGAGATGGGGTGGGCTGACAGGGGGGCTGACAGAGGAAGAGGGGGGACACAGAGGGGGGTGGGCTGACAGAGAAGGGGTAGGCTTACAGAGGGTGACAGAGAGGGGGCTGACAGAGAGGGGGCTGACAGAGGGGGGACTGACAGAGGGGGGGGGGGTGGGCTGACAGAGATGGGGTGGGCTGACAGGGGGGCTGACAGAGGAAGAGGGGGGACAGAGAGGGGTGGGCTAACAGAAGGGGGTGGGCTGACAGAGGAAGAGGGGGACAGAGAGGGGTGGGCTAACAGAGGGGGGTGGGCTGACAGAGAAGGGGTAGGCTTACAGAGGGTGACAGATAGGGGGCTGACAGAGGGGGGACTGACAGAGGGGGGTGGGCTGACAGAGATGGGGTGGGCTGACAGGGGGGCTGACAGAGGAAGAGGGGGGACAGAGAGGGGTGGGCTAACAGAGGGGGGTGGGCTGACAGAGAAGGGGTAGGCTTACAGAGGGGGGCTGACAGAGGGTGACAGAGAGGGGGCTGACAGAGGGGGGACTGACAGGGGTGGGCTGACAGAGAAGAGGTGGGCTGACAGAGGGAGAGGGGGGACAGAGATGGGGCTTTCAGAGAGGGGTGGGCTGACAGAGAATGGGGGCTGACAGAGGGGGGTGGGTTGACAGAGGGCGGCAGAAAGGGGGGCTGATAGAGGGGGGACTGACAGAGGCGGTGGGCTGACAGAGGGGGGCTGACAGAGGGGGGCAGGGCTGACAGAGGGGGGCAGGGCTGACAGAGGGGGGCTGACCAAGGGGGCAGGGCTGACAGAGGGGGGCTGACCAAGGGGGCAGGGCTGACAGAGGGGGGCTGACCAAGGGGGCAGGGCTGACAGAGGGGGGCTGACAGAGGGGGGGCTGACCAAGGGGGCAGGGCTGCCAGGGGTGGGCTTACCAAGGGGGCAGGGCTGACAGAGGGGGCTGACAGAGGGGGGGCTGACCAAGGGGGCAGGGCTGCCAGGGGTGGGCTTACCAAGGGGGCAGGGCTGACAGAGGGGGGGCTGACCAAGGGGGCAGGGCTGACAGAGGGGGGCTGACCAAGGGGGCAGGGCTGACAGAGGGGGGCTGACCAAGGGGGCAGGGCTGACAGAGGGGGGCTGACAGAGGGGGGGCTGACCTGCCAGGGGTGGGCTTACCAAGGGGGCAGGGCTGACAGAGGGGGGGCTGACCAAGGGGACAGGGCTGCCAGGGGTGGGCTTACCAAGGGGGCAGGGCTGACAGAGGGGGGGCTGACCAAGGGGGCAGGGCTGCCAAGGGTGGGCTTACCAAGGGGGCAGGGCTGACAGAGGGGGGGCTGACCAAGGGGGCAGGGCTGACAGAGGGGGGGCTGACCAAGGGGGCAGGGCTGACAGAGGGGGTAGATGAGAGAGACCTCGGAAAATACACAGCGCACCAGGCAGAGAGGCGGAACTCCGGAAGCAAGTGGTCACGATCACCACCAAAGACCAGCCCCGCACACACCATGTCACACCATGTCGACACTTCTCTCCTCCTAAATTTACAGCCCTGCCCCCGTCCTAGCGGCGTGACGTCACTCGCGGCCGTAGGCGGGAGGGGATTACTATGGGAGGAGGCGGCCTCCTCCCATAGTAATCCCTTCCCGCCTACGGCCGCGAGTGACGTCACGCCGCTAGGACGGGGGCAGGGCTGTAAATTTAGGAGGAGAGAAGTGTCGAGTGATGATGGCTATTGGCTGGCGCAGCCGCCGGGTGCAGGAGCATTAGCATAAATGTGACGAGGCGAGAAAGAGACACTGACAGTGACAGGCGGCCCACTGAGCCATCGGCCCACCGGGAAACTCCCGGTAGTCCCGATGGCCAGTCCATCCCTGTCCGGAGGTCAATGTGATCAGCTATTTCAATGTTAATGTATTGTTCAGAATAGTCTTTGGGCAAATCCAAGAAAGCAGTCTCTCAAAAATGTAACAAAATATTCATATAGCAATAACAAATAACAGGGTGAATGTGGCAGAAAAGGTGCCTGCAGCCAGTGTCCGTGACAGACATATATATAACCTTGGTTAAAAAGAAAGATAGAACTGAGGTTCAATTACCTTGAAAAATTGCAGAGGAATTTGGCGACTACTACTCCTCACTTTATAACCTAGAATTTAATGAACCAGATCAAGTAGAGATGGAGGAATATGTAAATTCAAGCGGTATGCCGAGTTTGACGACAGAGGTTGGTGAGGAGTTGCAGTCGCCAATAACATTGGAAGAAGTTCAAAATGCAGTAAAATTAGCAAAAGTAGGTAAAGTGCCGGGTCCAGACGGATTTACAGCACAGAACTATAAGACACTTATTTCTGAGTTGGCACCTTATATGGTCAGAATATTTAACGAACTGGGGGATACAGCTACCTTTCATCCAGAGACAGTGAAAGCTACAATTTCAGTGATACCAAAAGAGGGTAAGGATCCACAACAATGTAGTAGTTATAGGTAGAGTTGAGCGGACCCGAACTGGGTTTTCCCGACCCCGGACCCGAACCTGTTAGATTTTAAATGTATTGATATTATGTTATAAAGGTCTCTGAGTCATTTTGGTTTAGACATGGTAGCTTTGAGGGCAAACAAGGTCAGTTACATCTGTTGTAGGCCATATCTATTCTTAAAAAACATACGTCAAGAAGATGGGTGGAGATGATACTTAAAAATACCTAAGTGGGTGTGAACGATCATCGCAACCTTCTTTGGAAACGAGCCAATTGTGCTTAGTTAGCTGTTAAACCTGTATAAATGTACACGTGGTAAGCTTAGCAAGTTAGGAAAACCTCAGGGTCATCTGACCCACGGGGGTCTCAGGGTCATCGGACTCTGCTGATGAGATGGAAGTTGGAACCCAACCTGCTAGGAGGGAAGGGACCCTCACCCAGGAGAAAGATCATAAGGGGCTCTTTCCAGCAGAGAAGATGTAACATCTATTTCCTCCTTCTGTAACTTTGTGATGCCTACCTGCCATGATGTCTGTAACAACGTAACAATGTAAGCATAAGCTGTCTGTTTGCTGTCATAATCATTGGAAGAATAAACCATCATATAATGAAGTTATGTCTGAATATTTTGGAAGCAACGCCTGGATAGGAAGAGGTTTTTGACAACACATCGCATGACACCTGTTAGAGGCATATGTCCACTATGTCCTCTGTTCTATCTTTGTCACCTCTTCCCCCTGCCCTCCGGCATTTAACATTTGTCGCGCCAGCCAGACTGGTCATTTTTTTCCTAAAGCCTTGACAAGGGGGAACTGAAGAAATGAAGTCAAAGTTGTTCTTTCAAGTCTTGAAGAAAAATACGACCAAATGAACCTAGAAGCAAAAAAGGCGTTTTGTGTTCCATCAGACGAGAGAAGGCTCAAAAACACAGGGTGAGTTTTTACGCTGTTTTGTTTTCTCACCACCTGTCAGAATGCTTGTAGATTACGAGCAGAAGAAAAAAAAAAAACGTACAAGGCTTACACAGGGCTACTGAGCCAAAGCTATTTTGGACAGAAGGTTTCAAGATATCATGCAAAATCCATTGAGGACTTTTCAGGTTATGGAGAAAAATCGTAGACGTTTACGTACGTGAAGAAAGCTGCCAAATAGAAGCTTCACGTTATTTTTTAAGGCCACCATTGTAGTCACACAGGCAGATGTACACTTTGAGTGAGCTATTGAAAGTCGGGATTTTGATGTTTGAACTGTCCAAGAATACACTATACATTATACATTCCTTTCGCATACACAAAAAGGAGAAAGACATTATTTTTTACGCACGCATCTTTACATTTGTTTACTTGAGGCTACTTTACAGCTTAAATAAACATTTACACTAACACGTGAGCCAAAAAGAAGGCGGGCCAGAGGAAAAAGACAAGAACTGTTAGAAAATTAATTCTTCAAAGAAAATAAGGACATTATTCTTCCAAGAAAAGCAACATATGAAGATACAGCAACATGAAAATGCAACAAGAAAAATCACCAAAGATAGACAATGTAACAAACAAACGAAAGAAACTAAAGTTAAGAAGACAAAGTTAAAGGACATTGCATCTCTTGTTTTTTTAAGTGTACACAGGAAAATCATTCTAAACAAGGGGTAAATATGTTTTTTATATAAGTGGGTTAACATGGGATGGTTAAAAATCTCAAGGTTCAGAAGTATATCTCAGTAATATTCGGGAATTGATATATATATATATGCAATGCAGGCATGTAAACAGTAGTGGGGTAATTAATTAATTAATACCAGAGTGTAAGAAGTTCTTTAATAAGGAAATTAAGTTTAATGCTGCATATATATGTTCGGGAATATTTTAGCCTAAAAACAACAGAAATGTGTTATTGCATGTCATTTAAAGCACAAACAGGGGCAGAAGTTTAAAGGAAAAACTATTGATCAAAATTATGTAATAACTGTATAAAATTCAGTTAATGGTAAACAACAAGGATTTTAGTATTTAACAAAAATCTTACAGATTTGGTTGTAGAAAATAATAAGTTAAGGATTGAGCAATTTTTACAAAAGTTTCCGAACTTGGGTTTGGTTATTTAATTAAAAGTAGTAAATTGTTCTAAAATACTAAAGTTTACCTAGGAAAAATTAGCAAAAATTGAAGAAAAAGTATTGTTAAAAGTTTTTATAATTGACTATTTCTGATGAGAATGAGAATTTTGTTTGGAGGAATTTTCTCAGGAAAATGGCCAATTCACAGTTCATTAGGCTGGAACTAATCTGTGAAGTTTCATGAGATTTTCTCCTAAACAATGTTTTGTCATTATTATAATCAAGAAATGTCATATTATAATGTAATGTACATGATTTTTAGCAGATGTACAAACCAAATATGTTTTAAAATTTTTAAAAAAGGTTAAAAATTGTAAAAACGATAAAAAGAGATTGGTTGACAATTGTATAGTGAATGGTAGCTAAGACTGACGGTGACAGATCTTTCTCTGAGAGTGTGTCATTAACAGAGAAATGGAGGTCGAGTTACTAAGCAGATGGTCAGTCATGACAAGGGTTTTTTCCCCTATGGATCTGAACACGTTAGTGTTTAAACTTTTTTCAGAAATCTGAAATAAAGTTTCATGGATGGAAAAAATATTTAATAAGGTATTACTAAGTACTAACTAAAGTAATTGTTTTAAAAAAACACGTGGATTTTACACCATTTGTTAAAGGTGTTATTTTTAAACATGAGGTGTCAACACAAGACTTTGATTAAGCTTTTGTCTGAGTGACAACTGGATGTTAAAAAGTAAGGTCAGTTGAAGCTAGAATTATGTAGTGTAATAAGCCACAATTATGCAAGTAAATCATGCAAAAGTTACTTTATCAATTTTTCAGTGGATATTTATTGAGAGGGTTTTTGTGCTTTTATTAAATGGATCCAGGAGGCACAGATGAAACTTTCTGAGTATCTGACACTGAAAAATTATCTTAAGACTTGTTTGTTTAGCAGTCAGAGTGACAGGGCATGTGGTTACAATTAACCATACTGTATAAGTTGGTTAAAAAAAGGAAAAATACTTAAACATGATTTAAGTTTCTTTTTGAAAAAAAAAAGATATTTAGGATACCCAACCTAAATGTTCTTTTGCAAAATTAAAGCTATTATAAGTAAAGTATAGTAAAGAAAAATACAATAATATGATAAAAATATTACTTTTACAAAATATAATTAGTCACAGAATAAAAAGGGGGACGATGAAAATTTTGTCTCAGTACAGACTGATAATGAAGATAAAATTCATTGTAAAAATAATTGATTCCAACAATAATGGATAGAATTATTTTTAAATAAAAATATTTATTTTTGCATATCCAGGTACCTGACAGATTGACTGACAAATTGATTAATTGATTTTTTTTGAGCTAATGAAAGAAATTTTGAACTACTCATTATTAGAGCATTTTTGTCATCAAACTTCTTGAATATTGTTTTATTATGTTTATAGAGCAATCCAAAAGGCAAAGAGTGATCTGATACTATAAAGTATTGAGAGATTTGCAATATATGTAGATTGAGTATATTAGATTTTTTTCACCTGCTGAAGGAGTATACAAGTATATTTTTAGTTAATTTTTGATAAAATTAATTGAGGTAATTCTAGGAAAAAAATAATATATTTTTAATGAAAGCTAAGTTATGAACTTTGTCACATTCCATTGGGGTTGTTTTCAAACCATGGAATCAGATAATGATTTTTTCATTTTTATAGGACAGGTGATGAAGGACGTGTATGCAATTTTAGTATTTGATAAAGTTATTGTTTCTTATCATCTTTAGTACCCTGATATTATAGAACGCTACAATAGTATTTTAAAGTCTAAATAGGGTAAGATGATTCAAGAAAAGGTAAATACTAGGTGACTTATTTACCTGTTATATTTTTGGTTTAAAACCTTTTCTAAAGTAAGGGTTGGTTAAATTTTTTTTGAGTTAATGACAGGATGAAGAATGTCTGTTCTTCTATGTTTTTTTTAAAATTAGCATATATAGTTATTTGCAATCTGTTGCATAGGACAAAGTACAAGTATAGGAATTTCAGAAGTTTGTTCACAAAATATGGCTAGGCCTTTGCTAAATTTAAATAGAGATTATGTTTTGAATAAGATTTCTACTTTTTATGAGTATGTTTCATAATTTATTCCAGTAGCTAAAGTTATGGTTAGGAATTATAGATTTTAAAGATACCACGGATTTCAATAGGAATGCCAACTGAAATATCAGATTTCAATTGGGAAGGTAATTTTATTTTTTGGATACTTTCATGACCATGAAACAAGCACAACTAAAATTCTATTTTGGTTATTTCTTCTAGTTTTTTCAAAATCATGTTATCAAGGATCAACATTTTTGGATGAACTTCAATGATTTATTCATATGGACTCACATCAAAAGTGACATATTGATCGATTGATCATTATGTAAGGGGGAGTTGGAATGTAATAATTCTAATATAGGAATTTTTAAATTTTTTTAAATATGGAAAAATAGTTGTTATATTTTGGTTTCTAAATCTTTTATAAGAATACATATTGATACACATAAAATTATTATTTCACATAGAATAATTAATTTTTTATTCATTTTTATAGAACACATAACTTGGGAATATTGGATGGATAGTTTGTTATTACAAGAATGTATAACAAAGTATACATTTGAAGTATTAATATAGTTAAAAAAACATACAAGTTTGTGTGGAAGAAAAGGATTTTTAAAGTATCTAAACAGAATTATTGTTGAATTAAATAATATGGAACATTGGAAAATAAATGAAAGAAAGAGTTGCTTGTTGGTCATGGATAGATAAATAAATTATATGGATAGGTAAATAAATTAGATGGATATATAAATAAAAATAAATAGATAAAAAAATAAAAATATAAATAGAAAGAAAGATAGAATATATAAAAATATGACAATCAAATAATGGGAAAGTTATGTTTTTATATATCCACAAACATATAGATTACGTATTATGTTTATAATTGTTCAGTGTTAAGAATAATGTATAAAAAACTTATACTGAAGAAATTTGGTTATTGAAATTTCAAGAGAAATGAAAAAAATTGTATTTATTAATTAATATTATAGAGTAATATAATTTGATACATCAAAAATATATTTATTTCTTCTTTATGATAAATAGTAATATGATATGGTTGAAGTTATACGAAGTAAAATTTATAAAGGTAAAGGAAGAAAAATTTTAATATTACATCATTTAGATGGAGAATAAATTAAAAATTAATTAATAATATAATAATTTATAATTTCTTAAAGGAATGAAATGGTTAAATATTTCACAGGAATATCGCAGAATTTTGGAAAAAGTTTATGTACAATATCTGAAATGTTAAATTGTATTGTTTGTATTGGAAAAAAAGTGAATCAGAAACCTTTTATTATTTAAGATGAATGCACTTATTTTGTTTATTAATTACAGTGCATTAAGGGGGAATTGTTAGATTTTAAATGTATTGATATTATGTTATAAAGGTCTCTGAGTCATTTTGGTTTAGACATGGTAGCTTTGAGGGCAAACAAGGTCAGTTACATCTGTTGTAGGCCATATCTATTCTTAAAAAACATACGTCAAGAAGATGGGTGGAGATGATACTTAAAAATACCTAAGTGGGTGTGAACGATCATCGCAACCTTCTTTGGAAACGAGCCAATTGTGCTTAGTTAGCTGTTAAACCTGTATAAATGTACACGTGGTAAGCTTAGCAAGTTAGGAAAACCTCAGGGTCATCTGACCCACGGGGGTCTCAGGGTCATCGGACTCTGCTGATGAGATGGAAGTTGGAACCCAACCTGCTAGGAGGGAAGTGACCCTCACCCAGGAGAAAGATCATAAGGGGCTCTTTCCAGCAGAGAAGATGTAACATCTATTTCCTCCTTCTGTAACTTTGTGATGCCTACCTGCCATGATGTCTGTAACAACGTAACAATGTAAGCATAAGCTGTCTGTTTGCTGTCATAATCATTGGAAGAATAAACCATCATATAATGAAGTTATGTCTGAATATTTTGGAAGCAACGCCTGGATAGGAAGAGGTTTTTGACAACACATCGCATGACACCTGTTAGAGGCATATGTCCACTATGTCCTCTGTTCTATCTTTGTCACCTCTTCCCCCTGCCCTCCGGCATTTAACAGAACCCGAATAATTGGAAAAAGTTCGGGTCCGGGATCAGAGTTCGGGAAAAAAAAAATGCGCGGAGGTCCCCGCAAATTCAATAACCAGACCCTTTAGGTCTGGTATGGATATTAAGGGGAACCCCACCGTCAATTAAAAAAAAAATGACGTGCGGTTCCCCCTAAATATCCATAACCAGACCCGTTATCCGAGCACGTTGACCTGGCCGGCCGCAGAAAAGAGGGGGGACAGAGTGTGGCCCCCCCTCTCCTGAACCACACCAGGCCACATGCCCTCAACATGGGGAGGATGTCCCCATGTTGATGGGGACAAGGGTCTCATCCCCACAACCCTTGCCCGGTGGTTGAGGGGGTATGCGGGCGGGGGGCTTATCAGAATCTGGAAGACCCCTTTAACAAAGGGGACCCCCAGATCCTGACCCCCCCCGTGTGAAATGGTAATGGGGTACACTGTACCTCTACCATTTCACGAAGGAAGTGTAAATTCTTGTTAAAAAAAAACACACACTGACAGCCTCAGGTAGAGCCTCTGCGACGCTCTGTCAGGTAACGTAAGCGTTTGCGTAACTTACGCAATTTGACAGAATGTCGCGGTCTGAACTGAGGCGCCTGATCAGTGGTGGTCGCAGGAACTAGGACAGGTAAGTACTTTTTTTTTAACTGATATTTTATAAATGGTGAATGCCTTGTAGATAAACATTAGTGACCCTGACCAGTGACCACTGACCACTGACCACTGACCTGCCCTGTATTGCCCATGCTAATAAAGATAATATAATACATTTTATACAGTATTTTTGTTTCTTTGAAGATTATTGTAACGTTCAGCATTTCTCCTTTATTAAATAAATAGGTGCCATCCAGTCAGAGGGGGAGACGCAGGAGGAGGAGGCTGAGGCGGCAACGCCCACATGTAAGTTAGTATAATAATCTTGCTGGTATCTGCTGCTGATGCTGAGTGATGATCTGATCATTGATCTGATCATACCGTACATCTTTCAATGTTCTTGTACTAATGTGTGAGATTGTTGTACACTAGTGACTGCAGATTGTAATGGTCTTTTCTATATTATTCATAATCAACCAGTGGCGGCCCATCCATATGGGGCGCCCGGGCGACGCCCCCCCCCCCTCCCCCAGTCAGTAAAAAAAAAATTGTATTTAAACCTGTCCCTTTAAGGAAAAAAAAATCCAAAAAAAGGTCCTTATGTGCACTGTGTCCATGCGCCGGGCGCCGGGCACAGTGCAGTAGGAGTAGCGCCACGTCTGTGCAATCACAGGATTGCAGATGTGGCGCTACATTGGCAGGCAAAATATGCTTTTGTGGCGCTTCCCAGCGCTATTACTCCCACTGGCACCAACAATGGGGCACTATTTCCTCCACTGTTACCATTGATGGGATATTATTCCTCCTACTAAGAGGGTCACTACACGTTCTATTGCCCAGTGCCCACCAACCTTTAGGCCATATTTATTCTTACTGATGCCGGGCCCTGAACATTTCTACCCCCCACTAGACACAGACACAACCCGGCCCTCCTAAAGCCTGAAGGACAATAAACTGGCCCTTTGTTTGAAAAGTTTGGAGACCCCTGATCTAAAGCAAAAAATTGTAAATGACCTTGTGACCTCGTAGATCTTTGGGCAGTCAAATATCTATAAAAAGTCTGAGGGCTGGATTCAGATACATTGGCGTATCTGTCCGCCCGGCGTAACATATCCCAGTGTGCATTGCTCTAAATGACGTCGCAAGGACGTCATTGGTTTCGACGTGAACGTAAATTACATCCAGGCGTATTCGCGAATGACTTACGCAAACAACATAAAATTTCAAAACTCGGCGTGGGAACGACGGCCATACTTAACATTAGCTACGCCTCATATGGAAAAATTGATTGACTACCTCTGAATGGGTGGGATTTTCGGGGCAACAAAAATTCTGGGTGACAACTGAGGTCATAAAAAATACAAAATTTATTACAAAATAATTAACATACTAAATATCACAATATGAAAATACAATATAAAAACATTGTTCTAGAAAAGTACTGTGATTTCTAGAACAATGTTTTTATATTGTATTTTGATATTGTGATATTTAGTATGTTAATTATTTTGTAATAAATTTTGTATTTTTTATGACCTCAGTTGTCACCCATAATTTTTGTTGCCCTGAAAATCCCACCCATTCAGAGGTATTCAATCAATTTTTCCATTGATAAAGGGATGATGGCAACCTCATGCCTCTACACTTGAGCCAATTTTTTCTAGCTACGCCTCATATAGCAGGGGTAACTATACGCCAGAAAAAGCCGAACGCAAACAACGTAAAAAAAAAGCGCCGGGCGGTCGTTCGTTTCTGAATCGGCGTAAATCCTCATTTGCATATTTCTCGTGTAAAAATACGGAAGCGCCACCTAGCGGCCAGCCTGGAATTGCAGCCTAAGATCTGACGGTGTAAAACACTTACACCTGGCGGATCTTAGGGAGATCTATGCGTAACTGATTCTCTGAATCAGGCGCATAGATACGACCGACCGCACTCAGAGATACGACGGCGTATCAGGAGATACGCCGTCGTATCTCTTTCTGAATCCGGCCCCAAGTCTTTAGGCTATAGTTCAGACTCCGCAGTGTATTGTTTTGCAATGCACATAGGCAAGGCTGTTTAGTTTAGTGATATATTTTTATTTTACATGTATCCTGGAGTTTTTATTTAACTGCTCAATTTTGTCTAGTGGTTTTGTTTGAGAAGTTTTAGACATACTGGGCCAGATTCATCAATAGATACGTCGGCGGATCTCCTGATCCGCCGTCGGATCTGTGAGATCCCACGGTCGGATCTATGCGACTGATTCATAAGAATCAGTTCCGCATAGATCTCCCTTAGATCCGACTGGTGTAAGTGACTTACACCAGTCGAATCTTAGGCTGTAATCTCCCGCCGGCCGCTAGGTGTCGTCGCTTTGTTTTACACGTTGCATATGCAAATGAGGAGAACCGCCGATTCACGTCCGTACGCCCGCCCGTCGCTCTTTTTCAACGTCGTTTGCGTTCGGCTTTTTCCGGCGGATAGCTACCCCTGCTATATGAGGGGCAGCTAATGTTAAGTATGGCCGCCGTTCCCGCGCCGAGATTCAACATTTTTACGTCGTTTGCGTAAGTCGATCGGGAATCCCGATAGCCGAAATTGACGTACCCGCCGCTAACAATGACGTCCTAGCGACGTCATTTGGAGCATGCGCACTGGGCTTTTTCGCCGGCGGCGCATGCGCAGTTAAATCGGCGCGGGAACGCGCCTGATTTAAATTGTACACTCCCCTAGCCGCGGAATTTGCATTCCGCCAGGGGGAGTTACGATCCAACGGTGCAATTTGCGAGGTAAGTGCTTTATGAATCATGCACTAGCCTCGCTAAATTGCACCGGCGGATCGTAAACCAGGTAGATCTAGCGGATCTAAAGATCCGCTGAGCTACATGAATCTGGCCCAAAGATCCTTGGATCCCCAGTGGTCGTACACATTTCCATGCACCCTCTCTCACCTCCACTTAAATGGTCTAGGGCTTCTGAAGTTATTATTATTGAGACCTGCATAGGTCTTAAAAGCTCAGGGAGAGACCAGACCACCACTGCAGTATCAGAGGGGAGCAGATGAAGCACCAGCTGCCGGGATATCGAAGGTTCAGTAATTGTAAATTCTCTTTTATACCTCCTAGCCTACACCAGGAGTGAGTAACCTACCTAGCCTAGAACAGGAGTGGGGCTTATTCAATCAGTGGCCATACAAAATTATCAACTTTAAAAACTTAGTAGCCGGCTATATTTTATTAAACAACTTTTTATTAGGTCATCCCTAATGCAATGGCTTAAAATGCTTCTCTTTGGTGTGTGTAATGTTAATAGCTGGTATAGCTAATCTTTTCTACTTGCAAGTGCATATTTTTTCTTCCATATTTGCGACAGTCATCAGTCTTGATAAGGTAGATTAGTGGTGGGTCGGTCAGCACTTAGGTGTCCATTACACCTTTAGATTTTCTCCAGGGACCAAGTGGATGCACCATGCCACCAAGCGGATACAATCTTGTGGAGATTCCCCTTTACACTGCTTGATGTGTAGAGGGGAATCCCTTTGTATTCTGGCCGCCTGGCCTGGGGAGGACACTCAGCTCTGCCCTGGTCAGAGTACAGTAAAGTACTAAACCTTCCTGCACAGCTCTGCAAACTTGGGATGACTCAGCGAATTGACACGGACACCGCACTATCTCCTACACACAAATTCATTAGGTGCATCTCACTGAATATCAAAAATTGAAAACTGGTATGTAAGTGAAAACATCTGAAGATGTTACATGATTGTCTACAAGGGCTCGGAGATAATTGCCTTTATATAATGTTAGGGTGAAGAAGCCATGTGTATTTCTATTGTATTATCTATCTAATGTATTTTCTTTTCTTCACAGATCAGGATGAATTCATCCTGGACCTCCATCCAGTGGACGAAGGCCTGGACCTGTACGCGTCTGGTTCGGCTCGCCATCCTTCCTCCCCAGCAGTTTATCCGGCACATCATCTCCTCCACCCTTCAGCAGCATCCCCCCACCTGGACATACCCATTGGCGCGGGCGCCTCCTCCCCAATGCAGCAGCATCACACAGCTCCAGGACACGCCTACTCTCCAGAGCCATAAGACTATCTTCGGCGCATTGTGGAGTGCCAAGAGAGACACTATAGGAGCCTTTCTCACTCCTTGGCCCTCCACAATCGCCGGCAGATGCGGCAATATATGGCTCTGGAGAGGTACCAAAGGGCAACTAGGAGGATGGTGTGTCAGAATTTGGCAGCCATTAATTCCACACTGGAACGCCTGGTCACCAGGTTGGAGTGAAATGAGAGGTCATAATATATATATTTTTTTATATATATATACATGTTTTTGCTTTAAATAAAAAAAAATTGGTTCAGAAATAATAGTTTTCTTGAGTTTTGCTTTCCTTGTTATTGTTACTAACTTACATTTAACCATCAGGCTGAACTTAGAACATTTAAGAGATTTCTCTCTACACTATTTCAATGTGCAAAGGGTAATCCCATGTACATTCATATTGTGTCCAGTAGGGATGAGCCAAACACCCCCCTGTTTGGTTCGCACCAGAACTTGTGAACACACCAAATGTTCGTGTGAACTTTAGAACCCCGTTAAAGTCTATGGGACTCGAACGTTTGAAATCTAAAGTGCTAATTTTAAAGGTTAATATGCAAGTTATTGTCCTAAAATGTGTTTGGGGACCCGGGTCCTGCCCCAGGGGACATGTATCAATGCAAAAAAAAAGTTTTTTTTCGGGAGCAGTGAATTTAATAATGCTAAAAGTGAAACAAAAAAAGTGAAATATTCCTTTAAATTTCATACCTGGGGGGTGTAAAGTCAGCATGTGAAATAGCGCATGTTTTCCGTACTTAGAACTGTCCCTGCACAAAGTGTAATTTCTGAAAGGAAAACAAGTCTTTTAAAACCGGACTTGCGGCTCTAATGAATTGTCTGCTCTGGCAATTCAGAGAGGATTCATTCATTAAAAAAAAAAAATAGCGTGCGGGTTCCCCCAAATTCAATTACCAGGCCCTTTAGGTCTGGAATGGATATTAAGGGGAACCCCGCCGTCAATTTAAAAAAAAATTACGTGGGGTTCCCCCCAAATATCCATTCCAGACCCTTCAGGTCTGGTGTGGATTTTAAGGGGAACTCCACCCCAAATTTAAAAAAAAAATTACGTGGAGTTCCCCCAAAAATTCACACCAGACGCCTTATCCGAGCACATTAACCTGGCCGGCCTAAGAAAAGAGGGGGGGACAGAGTGCGCCCCCCCCTCTCCTGAACCGTACCAGGCCACATGCCCTCAACATGGGGAGGATGTCCCCATGTTGATGGGGACAAGGGCCTCATCCCCACAACCCTTGCCCAGTGGTTGTGGGGGTCTGCGGGCGGGGGGCTTATCAGAATCTGGAAGACCCCTTTAACAAAGGGGACCCCCAGATCCTGCCCCCCCCTATGTGAATCGGTAATGGGGTACATTGTACCTCTACCATTTCACGAAGGAAGTGTAAATAGTTGGAAAAAACACACAGACACCGTAGAAAAAAGTCCTTTATTAAAGCGGATGTGCCACTAAAAAAAAATATTAAAAGACAGCAGGTACAAATACTGCAGCTGCTGACTTTTAATATTAGGACACTTACCTGTCCTGGAGTCCAGCGCCGTCTGCAGCAGAGGACGAGCGATCGCTCGTCACTCTGCTGCTCCCCCCGCCATCCTCAGTGAGGGAACCAGGAAGTGAAGTGCTCCGGCTTCACTACCCGGTTCCCTACGGCGCATGCGCGAGTTGCGCTGCGCCGCTGATTGGCTTCCGCTGTGCTCCGGGAGCCGAGTGTTCCCAGAGCACAACAAGGGGGGCGGCGGGAGGTGACGTTCTGCCCGCAGAAAACCCAAATCTGTGTGGCCGGAAGTGGGTGCAAATACCTGTCTTTAGACAGGTATCTGCACCCCCCTCCCCCCTGAAAGGTGTCAAATGTGACACCGGAGGGGGAGGGTTCCGATCAGCGTGAGTTCCACTTTAGGGTGGAGCTCCGCTTTAATAAAAAAAAAAGAAATCCAGCGGTGACACTCGTTCCCGGCTTCCTGCTCCAACATTGTCTGTATTCAGCGACGGGTGCGGGTGATATCCGGTCCAGCGATGAGAAGATCCATCCATCCAGAGCGCAGCATCGCCGACCTCCTCTCACCGCTGGACACAGCCCAGCGAATGAGCGACTGAAGCTGTGACATTTCTTATATAGGGTAGGCGGGGCCACCCGTCACATGACCCCGCCCCCTCTGATGCACCCTCTGCTATGTCACTGGGGAAGCCCAGGAAGGGGGAAGCGGGATATATCGTGTATACAGAAATGAGGTATGAAGCACCATATATTTAAAAAAGCACATTCAGAGGTGGGCACTTAATGGATTATAACATCTTTTTTAGAAATGGGGTTATTTTGACAGCCGCACTTGGAGCGTTCTTCTGGGAGGGGCGGGGCAAGTCGGGATGACGTCACACCCGACATCGATTTTGTCGGTCGCATGCATCGATGCCGCATCGGGCACCCCCGAATCGAAGTGCATCGATGCAGCGATTAAATTCAGCACCCCTAGTGGACATAGGATGATTTTAGACATAAGATGGTTGGGGGATGTCCCGGGTGAGTCTGTCACACCCCCTATTTTAATTCAATTAATATCTTTATTTAACTGAATTCTACACAGAAGGGGCTCCAAGCTTAATGCAAATATCAAAGGGGACAACGGGCATCCTTGTCTTGTCCCATTTGCTATTTCAAAACGGGGGGAGACAACTCCATTTACTTTCACTTGCGCTGTGGGTCCTTTATACATACTCACAATTAGGGGTGCAACGGATCAAAAAACTCACGGATCGGATCGATCCTCGGATCAGGAGTCACGGATCGGATCATTTTCGGATCAGCAAAAAAAAAAAAGACAAATCTTGTTACACCCACCAGAGTTTTAGATTTCACAGTTCTTCTCAACACAAAACGGAGCTTATGTGCTTAAATAGAGTGTTTGGAAATCCGACGGACAGTTTATTGCTAATGTGACAGAACACCTCTGATTTTCACATTTAAACAGTCCGTCAGATTTACAAATACTGTATTTAAGCGTATAAGCTCTGTTTTGTGTTGAAATAACTGCATCTCGCAATACTTATATGTGCAGCCAAGTGGAAGTCGCAGCCCCATGTACGAAAGTGGTGTCACCAGTTCCCTACTGTGACCTGAACTATCGCAATCATCAGATCCCTTTAGTGTGATCGGCGGGCTGAGTGTCTAGTGAAAATCCCCCTACGTGCTCAGTCCATACAGATCCCCCCGATCGCCTCCTCTCTCTTCTCTGGCAAGCAGCAGGACGCCCGGTGCAAACTTCCGAGGAGCAGCCTGCATCCCCCGCGTCGGGTGGACCTCGATGGCCGCCGCTTCGATAGCTAGGCCGAAGCCGCGGGCTTTCCTATGGACCGGGAGGCCCGTGGATCGCTGTGTGTCCCGACCCGAAGGTGCTGATCCGTACGGATCAGTTGCACCCCTAGTGACAATACTTGATGTGTTCCCACTGTCATATGGCATTCTTGTGCCACAGTGCCTACACACCGTCACGGTTTTATCCACTAGCCTCTTTCCTTCATCATTATATTTGACAGGGAAGCCAAAATGCTCCCATACAGGGGATTTAAATGACGCGGGGCATTCAAGCTCCTCCGTTCGCCATGACCACGCTGTGTGTGGACTGAACATGCGCAAATTATTATTATTATTTTTTTTAGAAAACAATCCTCGGATCACGTGTGTGCGGTTCGGATCAATCTTTTTCGGTTCGGATCACGGATCAATGACGATCCGTTGCACCCCTACTCACAATCCAATTAATCATTTTCTCTCCAACTTTTATATATCGTAGAACCGAGAATATAATAGACATGTGCATTCGTTTTCGTCCGAATGCATTTTCGTCCGCAATTCAGGTATTTTCGTTATCGTTTTAACAAACGATAACGAAAGCGCAGAAAACTAAAACCTAGAGATCCGTAATAAAAAAAAAAAAAAAAAATAGTTTTCGTTGCGAATATAACAATTCGATATAGATAGGAGATTCAACATGACGCTGACTGAATAGCAATCTGTCTATCGAACCTGATATTCTACTACACACATACGGTACTTTTCGACATTATAGAGAAAAGCTTCGACATTATAGAGAAAAGATTCGACATTATAGAGAAAAGATTCGACATTATAGAACTAATAGATTTGACATTACAGAGCATAAATTTCGACATTTTAGAGAAAATAGATTCGACAATCGACATTATAGAGAATAGATTCGACATTATAGAGAATAGATTCGACATTATAGAGAATAGATTCGACATTATAGAGAATAGATTCAACATTATAGAGAGAAAAGATTCGACATTATAGAGAATAGATTCGACATTATAGAGAATAGATTCAACATTATAGAGAGAAAAGATTCGACATTATAGAGAATAGATTCGACATTATAGAGAATAGATTCGACATTATAGAGAATAGATTCGACATTATAGAGAATAGATTCGACATTATAGAGAATAGATTCGACATTATAGAGAATAGATTCGACATTATAGAGAATAGATTCGACATTATAGAGAATAGATTCGACATTATAGAGAATAGATTCGACATTATAGAGAATAGATTCGACATTATAGAGAATAGATTCGACATTATAGAGAATAGATTCGACATTATAGAGAATAGATTCGACATTATAGAGAATAGATTCGACATTATAGAGAAAAGATTCGACATTATAGAGAATAGATTAGACATTATAGAGAATAGATTAGACATTATAGAGAATAGATTCGACATTATAGAGAATAGATTAGACATTATAGAGAATAGATTTAACATTATAGAGAATAGATTCAACATTATAGAGAATAGATTAGACATTATAGAGAATAGATTCGACATTATAGAGAATAGATTCGACATTATAGAGAATAGATTCGACATTATAGAGAATAGATTCGACATTATAGAGAATAGATTCGACATTATAGAGAATAGATTCCACATTATAGAGAATAGATTCCACATTAGAGAGAATAGATTAGACATTATAGAGAATAGATTCCACATTATAGAGAATAGATTCCACATTATAGAGAATAGATTCCACATTATAGAGAATAGATTCCACATTATAGAGAATAGATTCCACATTATAGAGAATAGATTCCACATTAGAGAGATTATAGATTCAAAATGATAGAATAGATTTGACATTATATACACAGAATTCTACACAGTACACAAGTATAGGAGACAAGATTGGACATAGAAAGAAAGAATTGGGTGGAGGGAACTTAGTAAAATAAAGAATAATGGTGAGGAATGTAATTGGTTGATTGTAAGCAAAGAGGAGGAGCAGTAAAATAGCTAGAACAGTACACATGTCTGCAGCCATCTTACTTTCACATACGATTTGCTAAGGGCTCTTTCACACGTCCTTTCAGTTTTTGTGTCCGCTCCGTCGGCTCAGCGGGGATCCCCGCTGAGCTCTCGGCGGATAGGGCGGTCCCCGCAGAACGTGTGAAAGAGCCCTAACAGAGAGAGACAGACATACTGAGTGATATTTCAGAAGACAATCTTAGCTGGTCCGTTTGTCAGAGAAACTGAATTATTAAGCCTAAGCAATGCAGCATTAAGCACAAGCTATTGTGTTAGTGTTGTGAATTGATCTTGATTTGATATTAGTGATACTGTAGTGAACGAACTTGTTGCTGCCTGCTTGTGATAGCCTCAGAGGCTGCCTGTGTTTTGGGGAGGGGGGCGATATTATTATAGATTCTATATTATAGATTGAGATTCTATATAGATTGAGATTCTATATACCCTATCTTGTGTTACCTGTCTGATCCGTGATCACCACTACAGCAACAGCAATGTACCATTGTAAGGGAAAAGTGAAGGCAGGTCGTGGTCAGGGCCGCTGTTAGAAATTATGGGGCCCCGTACAGCCTACCTGACGGGGCCCCCTTCGACCACACCCTTGACCCCACCCCTAACCCCGTTATAAAACAAAAGGCAGGTTTGTTGCTGTTTACACGTGCGTGCGGGGGCCAACATGTGCGTTCGCAATTGCGCGTAAGCATTTTGTTAATAAAATTACATTGTAGGTTTCATTTGTTTTTGTTTTTTTTGCTTTCACAAGAAATGAATAACATCCCTCGTGATAGCAGAGCCATGACAGGTCCTCTTTTTTACTTTCTGTCGAATCACTGGGGCTAAAAAATGATATCTGATCATTGCTGCAGTGATGGGGGTAACATGCAGCTCCACTGCACATGTTTACTGCTCCCCCCAACTGAAGTAGCATTACAATCATCATCACAGGCAGCACAGTAAGCAGGGGCTCTATCATGGCTGGATGTGACATGGCTCTTTGCTGACTTTGTTAAAGTGGAGGTTCACCCGAAAACGTAATTTTTAACCTTAGATTGATACTCATTTTGTGAAGGGGAATCGGCTAGTTTTTTTTAAATCTAAGCAGTACTTACCATTTTAGAGAGCGATCTTCTCCGCCGCTTCCAGGTATGGGCTGCGGGACTGGGCGTTCCTATTTGATTGACAGGCTTCCGACGGTCGCATACATCGCGTCACGATTTTCCATAAGTAGCCGAACGTCGGTGCGCAGGCGCCGTATAGAGCCGCAATGACGTTCGGCTTCTTTCGGCTACTCGTGACGCGATGTATGCGACCGTCGGAAGCCTGTCAATCAAATAGGAACGCCCAGTCCCGAAGACCATACCCAGGAAGCGGCAGAGAAGATCGCTCTCTAAAACGGTAAGTACAGCTTCGATTTTAAAAAAAACACCCGATTCCCCTTCACAAAATGAGCCTCAATCTAATGTTAAAAAAAAAAATTTGGGTGAACTCCCGCTTTAACTTATGGCTGTACTGTATATAACAGACTGTAACACAGCACAGCCATAACAAAGTCAGCAGCCATGAGACATAGAGCCATGATAGAGCCCCTACTTACATAACTGTGCTGCCTGTGAAGACTATTGTAATGCTAATGATAACCTGCTGAGTTCTATTCTAAGGACACAGTGAGGACTCAGCACCTGAGAACGGAATCATGGTATCACTCCGCCGGCCGGAACTAATTCAGTGAGTAGAGGAGGGGCTGCATATACATCCGCTCCCGAAAATGAAGAAATAGTCCCTTCTCTGTGTGCACCTGGGCCCCTCTGTTGACCTGACAGGGCCCAGGAAAATGGTATAACCCCGCTCCATAACACAAGTAGGAGCGGGGGAGAAGTTTACAAAGCTTTATTTTTTTGTTTTTTATTTAATGCAGCAATGAGCTGTAATGCTGGCCGGGCCCCTCTATGCAGCTAATAGGGCCGGGCCCCGTACACCAGGGCTGGCTGTACTGCCCTATCAGCGGCCCTGGTCGTGGTGGACACCTTGCTAAAAAAAAGTGGCAAGGTCTCTGCTACTAGTGTCTCTGCCGCCACAAACATGCTATCAGTGGGCCAGATTCAGATAGATCAGCGGATCTTTAGATCCGCATAATCTATCTGATTTAAGATCCGCCGCTGCAAGTTTTAGAGGCAAGTGGGTAATTCACAAAACACTTACCTCCAAACTTGCGGCGGGCGGATGGCAATTCCTCCGGCGGAATTCAAATTCCGCGGCTAGGGGAAGTGTGCTATTCAAATCAGGCGCGTCCCCGCGCCGATCGAATAGCGCATGTGCCGTCCTAAAATTTTTCCAGAGTGCATTGCTCCAAATGATGTCGCAACGGCGTCATTGGTTTTGACGCTTACGTAAATGACGTCCATCCGTATTCGCGAACGAATTACGCAAACACCGAAAAAAATTCAAATTTTGTCGCGGGAACGACGGCCATACTTAACATTGGCTGCGCCTCATAGAAGCAGGGGTAACTATGCACCGGGAAAACCCTTACGTAAACATCGTAAAAACACTGCGTCGGGCCCGCGTACGTTCGTGAATTGGCGTATCTCGCTGATTTACATATTCTCTGCGTAAATCAGCAAGAACGCCCCCAGCGACCATTTTTAAATTGCAGTTAAGATCCGACGGTGTAACACAGTTACACCTGTCGGATCTTAGGCATATCTATGCGTAACTGATTCTATGGGCCAGATTCACGTAGATCAGCGGATCTATAGATCCGCTCGATCTACGTGATTTAAGATCCGCTCCCGCAAGTTTGAGAGGCAAGTGGCTAATTCACAAACCACTTACCTCCAAACTTGCGGCGGCGGATCCTAAATCACCCGGCGGAATTCAAATTCCGCGGCTAGGGGGAGTGTACTATTTAAATCATGCGCCGTCCGGGGAATTTCCCGGCGTGCATTGCTCCCACTGATGTCACTAGGACATCAGTGGTTTCGACGTGAGCGTGACTTGCAACGCGCGTGTTTGTGAATCGGCGTACGCAAACGATGTTAGAAAATTCAAATTCGACGCGGGAATGCCGGCTATACTTAACATTGGCTGCGCCTGATAAAAGCAGGGGTAAGTATACGACGGGAAAGCCGCTACGGAAACGTCGTAAGAAGACTGCGTCGGGTCCGCGTACGTTCGTGAATTTGCGTATCTCGCTGATTTACATATTATTCAAGGTAGATCAGCGGGAACGCCGGCGCCATTTTTAAATCGAAAATAAGATCCGATAGTGTAACACATTGTAACACTTTCGGATCTAAGCCCTATCTATGCGTAACTGATTCTATGAACCAGGCGCATAGATAGGACCAGTGTAAGTCAGAGATACGATGGTGTATCTGTAGATATCTGTAGATACACCGTCGTATCTCTTTGTGAATCTGGCCCCTTGAATCAGGTGCATAGATACGACCGGCCTAACTCTGAGATACGACAGCGTATCAGGAGATACACCGTCGTATCTCTCTCTGAATCTGGCCCAGTGTCTACAACAGTGGCTGTCACCACCACTGCCACCAGCAAAGCTAGTTCCACCACCAGTTCTACTAGTAGTAGTTTTCCTGCCAGACCACCAACATCTGCTGCTGCTTCCACTGCTAGTGCAGCGCCTCCTTCTACAGGTGTCATGGCCTCGTATTTTTATGGTAGAGGCAAGAAATCTATTAAAAAAACGCCTGAATGCTTCAATATGTCCGTCGTTACTGATTGGTGGATTGAATACAGATTACAGATTTGTTCCTTAGATTACTGAACACAACATCATTATTTTCAGTAGTAATTCTTGTTACTTGTTCTTGTTACTCCTTCTCCTGGTTTGTTCATTATGTACTTTTTAATGTGGAGATTTCTGGCAAATTTGTTAATATCCACATACGCATCAAATTTGTTAAAGTTTTTCTTAGGGGCATATTTGAGGCCCTTGTCCAATACTTTAAGTTCTTCTTTGGTGAGTTCTATTCCGCTAATATTAATGACTCCTTCCCCTATTAATCTCTTCTTCTTCTGTTTTTTTGTTCCCGCTCTGCAACCTCTCCTCGGTTTCCGTGATTTCCAGATTGATTTTCTTGAGTCCTTGCAGGTGTTCTTCTCGACTTTTCTTCTTTGTCCCGACTCCTCCGAAAATCTTTGTTCCTGTGTTCTCCTTTCCTCATTTCTCCTGGTCTCGGTCCCGGGCTCCAATACCTCTGTCTCTGCACCCCATTCTCCCGATGACGCCTTGGGGATTCTTGGCGTCTCGGTTCTAAAAAACGCCTAGGAGATGCGTTTCTATTTTCTCTTCCATAAGAAAAATGACGATACGGTGTTCTCCTATTATCAAAAACTCTAGGGGTTCTACCCCCTCCACCATCATCTCTTCTTAAATGATCATAATAATTGTATACAGGTACATTATATGAATGATCATAAACCCTTCTTTCTTCCTGTGGATAATAATTTCCTTCACGTCTTTGATTTTCATAATGATTCATATCCTGATACGCTTGATTTCTCCACGGTGGTGTTCGTGATCTCCCCCTATTAGGTATTTGTTGGAAGGGTCTAGGGGCATTATAGGTATTTTGGTTATTCCGGTTATTTTTCCAGAAGGGTTTCCAGCCATTATTATTCCCATTTTTCCTGGGTTTATGATTTGGGGTGTTTGTCCCATTATTCAACTCCATTGTATTGGCATTCTGATTGCTTTCTTTTCCAAAACATCATAAATGCGTTCCCAAAACACAGCCTGTCCCGCCATTATGAGCGTTATCATAACAAAGACCCCTCCTCACTAAAGGTATGGGGCATAGAGAAATACAAACCCCATTGGAGAGGAGATAACAAAATACAAAAAATTAGTCAGGCGGAATCCCGTTGGATACATGAATTGTGTACTTTAACACCGCACGGGCATAACATTGAGTTTGATCTTAATTGTTTTATATCTAATTTTTAATGTTTTATCCCTCTCCTTTTTATTATGACCTATCTTAGTGTTTTTATGATATTATTATTGCTTTCAGTGATTTTAGTTATCATCAAGGACATCTATTCGTACCCACATTTCATGTTGATACATTATTTTATTTGTAAGATCTATATGGATATACTATTTTATCCCTTGTCAAAGTGATCAGGTATTTTTATTCTATTTTAATTATTCTTGGTTCCCACCCTATATGATCCTTCTCCTACATGTGGGTAACATCCCAGTGTTATGAATACATTTTTGGACTATTTATCCTGCTTTATTATCTATTTGCCATCCAGGTATCCCTATTTTGATGTATCTTCTTTTCACCCATTCCCTTAGCCACCCAGCAGGGGGTAGAGGTACATCGATTCCAAGTAATCCATTTGTATTGTGCCTTTTCCACCACTGGAGGGAGTGCATTCCGTTTTTATTTAATTTTGCCTGACATTATATGTTTGCAAGTATGAACGATCAAGTGATTGGTTTTGAAGCCCCATCAGTAGCACTGCATACTTAAATGTTTTAGATCATTTGTCAATTACTTGCCGCCACGGCACTATAAAAGTCACCTTCGTACCAGCCGCTCTCCATCCTATGATTAAGTGACGTTTTGTCAGTCACGATACGCGTGAGGACGTGGAGAGCTGCTGGTGACGTCATCCGCTCGCGGCCGCAGAGCGGAGACACAACGACAGACACGCTGTTTACTTTCATCTGTTTGTGAGTGTATTTTACTTTGTTTTACTCAATAAATCGTAAGATTTTATGCTATGGAGGCTTCCCTTTTATCTTTTTGAGAGTCATCTTTAACCCATGAGCCGTGTTGTATGGGAGTGGAGCAGCAAGCCGCCTTATTTGGGATTTTATACATAGAGGCTTTTTGTAAAGCCCTCCTAAGGTAAGGGGCTGGAACACACTATTCTCCAGACAATGTGGGGAGCCTGAAGGATTCTACACAAGCACGTTTGCACGTTCAGCATCAACCACCTAAGTTTTTCTTGAATGGATTCATTTGAGCACTATTTGCACTTTATATTTTGAATTATAGATTTTCACACACTTATCAATTTTATCGATTGAAAGATTTTTTATAGAACTATATTTATTTTCTGCACGGATTGTGCATTGGACACCTTTTTAACACTGCACTGTCAGTATTGATCATTTTCTGATTATCTTTTGATTGGCACACCATTTATTTATTATTTATTTTTGTTCATGCTCACTTATGCATGCCACTAATTTGTGGATTATTTTTGTGGTTAATAATTTTTATTGCATCATGTCGCACCATGCACTGTTTTGATTGGAGCACTTTTTGGATGACACTATTTTTATTGTGATCACTGTTCTTAATGATATACATTGTGCTGAGATTGGCATAATTGTTGTTTCCTTATCCATTATTATTTACCACTCATCATGACTTACCACATTTGATTTCTAAATGTTGGGTGGTCATTCTTTGGACATTAATTTGAGTGGAACACTTTTAGACCCACAGTCGGTGGTGGATTGATGGTTATACCTTTATTTAGTTTGGATTGTCACTTTATTTATTGATTTTATTTATTGGGCAAGCGCTACTACACCCAACCTGTTATGCAATTGCTTAGTTGCCCCAGCGTAACGAGTTCTCCTGATTCAGAGAGCTTGTTACGCCGACTGCAGCCTAAGATATGCGTGGCATAAGGCTCTTATGCCCGCATATCTTAGGCTGCATTCTTGCGATGGCCGCTAGGTGGCGTTCCCGTTGTGCTCAGCGTATAGTATGCAAATTGCATACTAACGTCGATTCACTACGGTACGCGCGCCCTGCGTACGCAGTTTACGTCGTTTGCATACGGCGTGTTTAGCGTAAGGCTGCCCCTTCTAATAGCAGGGGCAGCCAATGCTAAAGTATACCGTCATTCCCGCGACGCGAAATTTGAAATTTACGTTGTTTGCGTAAGTGAATCGTGAATGGCGCTGGACGCCATTCACGTTCACTTTGAAGCAAATGACGTCCTTGCGACGTCATTTACCGCAATGCACGTCAGGAAAGTTTCCCGACGGAGCATGCGCTCTACGCTCGGCGCGGGAACGCTACGGGATCATTTAAATTGCGCGCGCTTACGCCGGGCATTTTGCCGGCGCGCCCACGCAATTTACGCAATCTACTGCTCCGTGAATGAAGGGCAGCGCAGTAAATTTGCGGGGGCGCAGGGCAAAAACGTTGCCCTGCGCCTCCGTAATAAAAAAGCGCAAATCTACCTGAATCCGGGCCAGTATGTGTGCAGAACAGTGCACACCAACAAAATATCCATCTTGGAGCGCTTTACCATGTTTGAACCTCCGTCTGTGACTATGAAGCCAACAGAAACATTAGTGACTGCCCGCTCTCCAAACCAATTGGCCAACATTGCTCTAATTGCCCGCAATATGTTGGCAGAGCTGTGCTTATCATCACAGACTTCTGTGTGGAGTAGGAAAGCTTGATAACCCTGCTGGTCTTGCGCTGCAGACCTGCTTCCTGATGAAGTTGGAATTTTTACACCACCAACTGGCACAGTGGCCTCCCACCAGTGAGCAGTCAAAGACAGGAAAGCGTGTGGGAGCTGTCCACAAATCAGTGGTCAAATGAATGGTCTGACCCTCGGCTTTGGCCATTTTTTCCTTTAATGCTGCAACGCACACGAATGATATAGTGCTGGAATAATCTTTCTGCTGAAAGTTGTTCGTGCAGGAACAACGTATCGTGGAGCAAGGGCATGTATGAGCTGTTTAAACGGCTCCCCTTCAATCATCCGTAAAGAGGCTCCTCCTACAGCAATGAATTGGCCAATAAGGCGAGTGATCTTGTTGGCCTGCTGTTTTGACATGCCCTTGGAACCAAAGCCAACAAAACTATCTAAGGTAGGCTGATGTCCTTGGGAGGATGAGGAGCTTGATTGGCTCTGCAGTGGAACTACCGCACGTGGACGGTTTGTCTTACTTGGACCCTCTCTGTTGGCTGGGCTCTGAGTAAGTGGTGTGGTTGAGGAGGTACCACCAGTACAGTCAGAGTCTGTTATGCTGCTTCCTGCGCTACCATCTTTTTCTGCCTCTGCCCGCAGTAAAGTAGAGTGGTGATAATTTTTAAGATGTAGGTTCATACCAGCATTGCTTAAATGTCCCAACTTTTTACCCCTACTCACTTGCTTCCCACACAATTTGCATTTTGCAAAGAACCCGCCTGCTTCCATTGTTTGAAAGTATTTCCAAACTTTGCTGCGGCGGGATGCAGCCCCTTGACCCTGTTCATCTCTATTTAGGGCTGATATAGCTGCAGCAGATAGCACACCAGTGGTGGAAGCTGTTGCACTTGCCACTACAGTTACACTTGGTGAACTAGTGCTATTGCTCATGGCAGGGGTGCTGGGGAGGTCGGGGTCACCGTCATCATCACAGAATTCTTCCTCCACAATAACAGAGGGAGAAGGGGAGTTAGGAGCAGATGAAAAAAGTGAACTGCTACATGTCCTACTCCTCACAGAATATCCCTCTTGCCCTTTCTGCAAATCATTCTGTAGGTCTTGTGGGGTAAGAGTGTATAACATGTCTGCAGTGGTTGGGGAAAGAGGAGCATCGCATTCAAAATCATTCTCATGGGGCAATGAAGAAGACAAAGTCTCACTCTCTGTCTCTGCTGCTGTCAATTGCTTCTTTGGGGAGCTGGGCACAGTGGGCAGTGGCATTGGCGGTGTCATTGGTGGTGGTGGTGTGGGTGATTGTTGAAACGGCAACTCAACTTGTTTTTTTAATAGATTTCTTGCCTCTACCAAAAAAATACGAGGCCATGACACCTGTAGAAGGAGGCGCTGCACTAGCAGTGGAAGCAGCAGCAGATGTTGGTGGTCGGGCAGGAAAACTACTACTAGTAGAACTGGTGGTGGAACTAGCTTTGCTGGTGGCAGTGGTGGTGACAGCCACTGTTGTAGACACTGGGCCAGATTCAGAGAGAGATACGACGGTGTATCTCCTGATACGCTGTCGTATCTCAGAGTTAGGCCGGTCGTATCTATGCGCCTGATTCAAGGGGCCAGATTCACAAAGAGATACGACGGTGTATCTACAGATTCCCAATCGTATCTCTGACTTACACTGGTCCTATCTATGCGCCTGATTCATAGAATCAGTTACGCATAGATAGGGCTTAGATCCGACAGTGTTACAATGTGTTACACTGTCGGTTCTTATTTTCGATTTAAAAATGGCCCCGGGGGCGTTCCCGCTGATTTACCTTAAATAATATGTAAATCAGCGAGATACGCAAATTCACGAACGTACGCGGACCCGACGCAGTCTTCTTACGACGTTTCCGTAGCGGCTTTCCCGTCGTATACTTACCCCTGCTTTTATCAGGCGCAGCCAATGTTAAGTATAGCCGGCGTTCCCGCGTCGAATTTGAATTTTCTAACATCGTTTGCGTACGCCGATTCACAAACACGCGCGTCGCAAGTCACGCTCACGTCGAAACCACTGAGTCCTAGTGACATCAGTGGGAGCAATGCACGCCGGGAAATTCCCCGGACGGCGCATGCGCATTTAAATCGGTGCGGGAACGCGCCTGATTTAAATAGTACACTCCCCCTAGCCGCGGAATTTGAATTCCGCCGGGGGATTTAGGATCCGCCGCCGCAAGTTTGGAGGTAAGTGGTTTGTGAATTAGCCACTTGCCTCTCAAACTTGCGGGAGCGGATCTTAAATCACGTAGATCGAGCGGATCTATAGATCCGCTGATCTACGTGAATCTGGCCCATAGAATCAGTTACGCATAGATATGCCTAAGATCCGACAGGTGTAACTGTGTTACACCGTCGGATCTTAACTGCAATTTAAAAATGGTCGCTGGGGGCGTTCTTGCTGATTTACGCAGAGAATATGTAAATCAGCGAGATACGCCAATTCACGAACGTACGCGGGCCCGACGCAGTGTTTTTATGACGTTTACGTAAGGGTTTTCCCGGTGCATAGTTACCCCTGCTTCTATGAGGCGCAGCCAATGTTAAGTATGGCCGTCGTTCCCGCGACAAAATTTGAATTTTTTACGGTGTTTGCGTAATTCGTTCGCGAATACGGATGGACGTCATTTACGTAAGCGTCAAAACCAATGACATCGTTGCGACATCATTTGGAGCAATGCACGCTGGAAAAATTTTAGGACGGCACATGCGCTATTCGATCGGCGCGGGGACGCTCCTGATTTGAATAGCACACTCCCCCTAGCCGCGGAATTTGAATTCCGCCAGAGGAATTGCGATCCGCCCGCCGCAAGTTTGGAGGTAAGTGTTTTGTGAATTACCCACTTGCCTCTAAAACTTGCAGCGGCGGATCTTAAATCAGATAGATTACGCGGATCTAAAGATCCGCTGATCTATCTGAATCTGGCCCACTGAGAGCATGTTTGTGGCGGCAGACATGTGAGAGACACTAGTAGTAGAGACCTTGCCACTTTTTTTTAGCAAGGTGTCCACCACGACCAGGGCCGCTGATAGGGCAGTACAGCCAGCCCTGGTGTACGGGGCCCGGCCCTATCAGCTGCATAGAGGGGCCCGGCCAGCATTACAGCTCATTGCTGCATTAAATAAAAAACAAAAAAATAAAGCTTTGTAAACTTCTCCCCCGCTCCTACTTGTGTTATGGAGCGGGGTTATACCATTTTCCTGGGCCCCGTCAGGTCAACAGAGGGGCCCAGGTGCACACAGAGAAGGGACTATTTCTTCATTTTCGGGAGCGGATGTATATGCAGCAGGTCACTACTCACTGAATTAGTTCCGGCCGGGGGAGTGATACCATGATTCCGTTCTCAGGTGCTGAGATGCAAGGAGGCTGATATGAAGGAGAGCCTGGCTGCAGTGGACACAGTGAGTAAAGAATAAAGCATATAGTCCTCACTGTGTCCTTAGAATAGAACTCAGCAGGTTATCATTAGCATTACAATAGTCTTCACAGGCAGCACAGTTATGTAAGTAGGGGCTCTATCATGGCTCTATGTCTCATGGCTGCTGACTTTGTTATGGCTGTGCTGTGTTACAGTCTGTTATATACAGTACAGCCATAAGTTAAAGCGGGAGTTCACCCAAATTTTTTTTTTTTAACATTAGATTGAGGCTCATTTTGTGAAGGGGAATCGGGTGTTTTTTTTAAAATCGAAGCTGTACTTACCGTTTTAGAGAGCGATCTTCTCCGCCGCTTCCTGGGTATGGTCTTCGGGACTGGGCGTTCCTATTTGATTGACAGGCTTCCGACGGTCGCATACATCGCGTCACGAGTAGCCGAAAGAAACCAAACGTCATTGCGGCTCTATACGGCGCCTGCGCACTGACGTTTGGCTACTTATGGAAAATCGTGACGCGATGTATGCGACCGTCGGAAGCCTGTCAATCAAATAGGAACGCCCAGTCCCGCAGCCCATACCTGGAAGCGGCGGAGAAGATCGCTCTCTAAAACGGTAAGTACTGCTTAGATTTAAAAAAAAATAGCCGATTCCCCTTCACAAAATGAGTATCAATCTAAGGTTAAAAATTACGTTTTCGGGTGAACCTCCACTTTAACAAAGTCAGCAAAGAGCCATGTCACATCCAGCCATGATAGAGCCCCTGCTTACTGTGCTGCCTGTGATGATGATTGTAATGCTACTTCAGTTGGGGGGAGCAGTAAACATGTGCAGTGGAGCTGCATGTTACCCCCATCACTGCAGCAATGATCAGATATCATTTTTTTAGCCCCAGTGATTCGGCAGAAAGTAAAAAAGAGGACCTGTCATGGCTCTGCTATTACAAGGGATGTTATTCATTTCTTGTGAAAGCAAAAAAAACCAAAAACAAATGAAACCTACAATGTAATTTTATTAACAAAATGCTTACGCGCAATTGCGAACGCACACGTTGGCCCCCGCACGCACGTGTAAACAGCAACAAACCTGCCTTTTGTTTTATAACGGGGTTAGGGGTGGGGTCAAGGGTGTGGTCGAAGGGGGCCCCGTCAGGTAGGCTGTACGGGGCCCCATCATTTCTAACAGCGGCCCTGACCACGACCACGACCTGCCTTCACTTTTCCCTTACAATGGTACATTGCTGTTGCTGTAGTGGTGATCACGGATCAGACAGGTAACACAAGATAGGGTATATAGAATCTCAATCTATATAGAATCTCAATCTATAATATAGAATCTATAATAATATTGCCCCCCTCCCCAAAACACAGGCAGCCTCTGAGGCTATCACAAGCAGGCAGCAACAAGTGGAGCATCCGCTAGCGTCCGCATCCGCCGGGATCCGGTTTTCGGACGGAAGAAAACACTATTTTTCTTCCGTCCGGCGCAACGGAAATGATGCAGACGGACAGATGGTCCGTCTGCATCCGGTTCCCCATAGGGCAGAGCGGAGCTGAGACAGGGCGGTCCTTGCACAGTGTGCGGGGACCGCCCTATCCGCCGAGAGCTCCGCGCGGATCCCCGATGAGCCGACGGAGCGGACACAAAAACTGAAAGGACGTGTGAAAGAGCCCTTAGCAAATCGTATGTGAAAGTAAGATGGCTGCAGACATGTGTACTGTTCTAGCTATTTTACTGCTCCTCCTCTTTGCTTACAATCAACCAATTACATTCCTCACCATCATTCTTTATTTTACTAAGTTCCCTCCACCCAATTCTTTCTTTCTATGTCGAATCTTGTCTCCTATACTTGTGTACTGTGTAGAATTCTGTGTATATAATGTCAAATCTATTCTATCATTTTGAATCTATAATCTCTCTAATGTGGATGTCGAATCTATTCTCTATAATGTCGAATCTATTCTCTATAATGTTGATTGTCTAATCTATTTTCTCTAAAATGTCGAAATTTATGCTCTGTAATGTCAAATCTATTAGTTCTATAATGTCAAATCTTTTCTCTATAATGTTGAATCTTTTCTCTATAATGTCAAATCTTTTCTCTATAATGTCGAATCTTTTCTCTATAATGTCGAAGCTTTTCTCTATAATGTCGAAAAGTACCGTATGTGTGTAGTAGAATATCAGGTTCGATAGACAGATTGCTATTCAGTCAGCGTCATGTTGAATCTCCTATCTATATCGAATTGTTATATTCGCAACGAAAACAAATTTTTTTTTTTTTTTATTACGGATCTCTAGGTTTTCGTTTTCTGCGCTTTCGTTATCGTTTGTTAAAACGATAACGAAAATACCTGAATTGCGGACGAAAATGCATTCGGACGAAAACAAATGCACATGTCTATTATATTCTCGGTTCTACGATATATAAAAGTTGGAGAGAAAATGATTAATTGGATTGTGAGTATGTATAAAGGACCCACAGCGCAAGTGAAAGTAAATGGACTTGTCTCCCCCCGTTTTGAAATAGCAAATGAGACAAGACAAGGATGCCCGTTGTCCCCTTTGATATTTGCATTAAGCTTGGAGCCCCTTCTGTGTAGAATTCAGTTAAATAAAGATATTAATTGAATTAAAATAGGGGGTGTGACAGACTCACCCAGGACATCCCCCAACCATCTTATGTCTAAAATCATCCTATGTCCACTAGGGGTGCTGAATTTAATCGCTGCATCGATGCACTTCGATTCGGGGGTGCCCGATGCGGCATCGATGCATGCGACCGACAAAATCGATGTCGGGTGTGACGTCATCCCGACTTGCCCCGCCCCTTCCCGGAAGAGCGCTCCAAGTGTGGCTGTCAAAATAACCCCTGTCATGGACCTGGCCTTGCAGTGCTAGAATGTTTCTACTTGAAATCCTAATTCGTGTATATCAGAAGATGGGACATTACTGACAGTTCATTGCAGGAGATACTGGACACATTACAAGTGGTTTTGTTGTCCTGACTAGGTCAATGGACAATGACCCTTCAATGCTTAGCTCAGACTATTGGAATGCTAAGTGGAACCAGCTTGTGAAATACCTTTTATTGTGTTCTGCAGGTTAAGAGCGGGTGTCGGAGACAGTCCATCTGGCTAGAATTGTGGATTGAAGGTTAATTGAATCTATTATGTATGTTTGAAGATGTATGTGTTTACGCTAAGGGACTTTGTATTGTTCTAAAGGTCAGAAGCCTCCTGTCAGCTGTATTGAATTAGCATTCTATTGTCTAAAGGAAGGTAACCTCTCAGAGGTAGTAATTAAGTAGACCGGGTTATTGTGTACATTGATTACCCCCTGGGGCTTCTGTCTCAATACACAAGTCTTTCTATCCAAGCTATTGGACCAATCCCTGTTGACTATTTCAAGTCCTCATTTACATGGTCAAGGAGGACCTGAGTGAAGACTGCATATACTTTACAATTGACCAATAGGAAAGCGGTTGTTGGGAGTGGGATGTTCCAAATTTTGTATAAAAGTGTGCTGTGTACTTGAAAATAAAGAGTCCTGTTGGAACTTACATACAGCCTGCCTGGTGTTTGTTCTTAATGGGTCCGAATGGCACATAGCTGTAATTCGAATCCCGGAACCTTGGATGACTGGACCATCAGACGTTGCAATCTGCAAGCTGACCCAATGGTAGCAGAGGAGTGTCGGGAGAGCAGGACCGGGCGAGAAAAGGATCTTGTCACAACCCCATTTCTAAAAAAGATGTTATAATCCATTAAGTGCCCACCTCTGAATGTGCTTTTTTAAATATATGGTGCTTCATACCTCATTTCTGTATACACGATATATCCTGCTTCCCCCTTCCTGGGCTTCCCCAGTGACATAGCAGAGGGTGCATCAGAGGGGGCGGGGGTCACGTGACGGGTGGCCCCGCCTACCCTATATAAGAAATGTCACAGCTTCAGTCGCTCATTCGCTGGGCTGTGTCCAGCGGTGAGAGGAGGTCGGCGATGCTGCGCTCTGGATGGATGGATCTTCTCATCGCTGGACCGGATATCACCCGCACCAGTCGCTGAATACAGACAATGTTGGAGCAGGAAGCCGGGAACGAGTGTCACCGCTGGATTTCTTTTTTTTTTTATTAAAGCGGAGCTCCACTCTAAAGTGGAACTCACACTGATCGGAACCCTCCCCCCTCTTTCAGGGGGGAGGGGGGTGCAGATACCTGTCTAAAGACAGGTATTTGCACCCACTTCCGGCCACACAGATTTGGGTTTTCTGCGGGCAGAACGTCACCTCCCGCCGCCCCCCTTGTTGTGCTCTGGGAACACTCGGCTCCCAGAGCACAGCGGAAGCCAATCAGCGGCGCAGCGCAATTCGCGCATGCGCCGTAGGGAACCGGGTAGTGAAGCCGGAGCACTTCACTTCCTGGTTCCCTCACTGAGGATGGCGGGGGGAGCAGCAGAGTGACGAGCGATCGCTCGTCCTCTGCTGCAGACGGCGCTGGACTCCAGGACAGGTAAGTGTCCTAATATTAAAAGTCAGCAGCTGCAGTATTTGTACCTGCTGGCTTTTAATATTTTTTTTTAGTGGCACATCCGCTTTAATAAAGGACTTTTTTCTACTGTGTCTGTGTGTTTTTTCCAACTATTTACACTTCCTTCGTGAAATGGTAGGGGTACAATGTACCCCATTACCGATTCACATAGGGGGGGGGCAGGATCTGGGGGTCCCCTTTGTTAAAGGGGTCTTCCAGATTCTGATAAGCCCCCCGCCCGCAGACCCCCACAACCACTGGGCAAGGGTTGTGGGGATGAGGCCCTTGTCCCCATCAACATTGGGACATCCTCCCCATGTTGAGGGCATGTGGCCTGGTGCGGTTCAGGAGAGGGGGGGCGCACTCTGTCCCCCCCTCTTTTCTGAGGCCGGCCAGGTTAATGTGCTCGGATAAGGCGTCTGGTGTGAATTTTTGGGGGAACTCCACGTAATTTTTTTTTAAATTTGGGGTGGAGTTCCCCTTAAAATCCACACCAGACCTGAAGGGTCTGGAATGGATATTTGGGGGGAACCCCACGTAATTTTTTTTTAAATTGACGGCGGGGTTCCCCTTAATATCCATTCCAGACCTGAAGGGCCTGGTAATTGAATTTGGGGGACCCCCACGCTATTTTTTTTTTTTTAATGAATGAATCCTCTCTGAATTGCCAGAGCAGACAATTCATTAGAGCCACAAGTCCGGTTTTAAAAGACTTGTTTTCCTTTCAGAAATGACACTTTGTGCAGGGACAGTTCTAAGTACGGGAAACATGCGCTATTTCACATGCTGACTTTACACCCCCCCAGGTACGAAATTTAAAGGAATATTTCACTTTTTTTGTTTCACTTTTAGCATTATTAAATTCACTGCTCCCGAAAAAACTTTTTTTTTGCATTGATACATGTCCCCTGGGGCAGGACCCGGGTCCCCAAACACTTTTTAGGACAATAACTTGCATATTAACCTTTAAAATTAGCACTTTAGATTTCAAATGTTCGAGTCCCATAGACTTTAACAGGGTTCTAAAGTTCACACGAAAATTTGGTGTGTTCGCAAGTTCTGGTGCGAACCGAACAGGGGGGTGTTTGGCTCATCCCTAACTGCGACAAACTCCAGGACACCAGTGTGAACCCAAAGGCTTCCGGATGCTGTGTAATGTAAAGGTGTCCAGAGGTGCAGGGGGTTGTGTAATGTAAAGGAGTCCAGAGGTGCAGGGGGCTATGTAATGTAAAGGCGTCCAGAGGTGCAGGGTGTTGTGTAATGTAAAGGGGTCCAGAGGTGCAGGGGGTTGTGTAATGTAAAGGGGTCTAGAGGTGCAGGGGTTGTGTAATATAAAGGAGCCCAGAGGTGCAGGGGGTTGTGTAATGTAAATGAATCCAGAGGTGCAGGGGGTTGTGTAATGTAAAGGAATCCAGAGGTGCAGGGGGTTGTGTAATGTAAAGGAATCCAGAGGTGCAGGGGGTTGTGTAATGTAAAGGAATCCAGAGGTGCAGGGGGTTGTGTATTGTAAAGGAGTCCAGAGGTGCAGGGGGTTGTGTAATGTAAAGGGGTCTAGAGGTGCAGGGGTTGTGTAATATAAAGGAGCCCAGAGGTGCAGGGGGTTGTGTAATGTAAAGGAATCCAGAGGTGCAGGGGGTTGTGTAATGTAAAGGAATCCAGAGGTGCAGGGGGTTGTGTAATGTAAAGGAATCCAGAGGTGCAGGGGGTTGTGTAATGTAAAGGAATCCAGAGGTGCAGGGGGTTGTGTATTGTAAAGGGGTCCAGTGGTACAGGGTGCTGTGTAATGTAAAGGGGTCCAGAGGTGCAGGATGCTGTGTAATGTAAAGGGGTCCAGAGGTGCATGGGGCTATGTGATGTAAAGGGGTCCAGTGGTGCAGGGTGCTGTGTAATGTAAAGGAGTCCAGAGGTGCAGGGGGTTGTGTAATGTAAAGGAGTCCAGAGGTGCATGGGGCTATGTGATGTAAAGGGGTCCAGTGGTGCAGGGTGCTGTGTAATGTAAAGGAGTCCAGAGGTGCAGGGAGCTGTGTAATGTAAAGGAGTCCAGAGGGCTATGTGATGTAAAGGGGTCCAGTGGTGCAGGGTGCTGTGTAATGTAAAGGAGTCCAGAGGTGCATGGGGCTATGTGATGTAAAGGGGTCCAGTGGTGCAGGGTGCTGTGTAATGTAAAGGAGTCCAGAGGTGCAGGGGGTTGTGTAATGTAAAGGGGTCCAGTGGTGCAGGGTGCTGTGTAATGTAAAGGGGTCCAGAGGTGCAGGGAGCTGTGTAATGTAAAGGGGTCCAGAGGTGCAGGGTGCTGTGTAATGTAAAGGGGTCCAGAGGTGCAGGGAGCTGTGTAATGTAAAGGGGTCCAGTGATACAGTTGTGGAGAGGGGTACACAGTAGTGACAAAGAGATATTGAAAGATGCAGGGGGCACAGTCGGGTGTTTTTACATTTTAACGTGGGGGGGCACGTTTTTAACCCCCGCTAGCGGTCGAAGAAAGGGTTAAATGTGACTGTGTATCGCCGCTGCTGAAGCGCCCCCCCCCCCCCTGAAAAAATGTCAGCGGACGCCCATGCATACAGAGATATAATGCACAAATAATGTAATCATATAAACCTTCATATATAATAGTTCTGGATATCCGCGCACCCTTCTTCATCCTCTGAATAAAAGAGGGTCCATATGGTCCTCTCTATTACAGGAGGTCCCTAATTTCCTAACCCTTTTATTTGCCCCCGGTAAGCCAGCCTAGCTTCCGCGAGATAATTCCTAAACACCAGCCCCAGGTAAGCCAACCTAGCTTCCTCGAGACATCCTCAAAAGTTAAAAATACTTCAGCCAAGTATATTATGCTATATCATATTCTCTAGTTCGGAGTACCGGATGAAAGCAAGTGTGACCTTCATACAAATATTCACTTATAAGAAAATCAATTGTAGAGGTTTCACACTTACCTGAAACACGGTACCCCACTTCTGGTACCACCTGAAAGTTCACCTGTAAGGTAATGTCCTATCCTGACTTGCTATCTTTGATCTGGGTGCGTGGATCCTACAACCGGTCGGGTAATCAAGACAGACACTAGTACACAAGCATTGAGTGTAGCAAGATTACAGTTTATTATTAGGCACTGGCCGGTTTTGTTGTCTGTGCATGGGATGCACCCCTTTGTGGACCAACCAATCATATTACAGTATTTAACAGTATATTTTTGTACAAAGTTTGCCTGGAGATAAAAGTTTGCCTGGAGATAAATATAATATAAAATAGAAATTAGCCTAGAGATAATACTACGTGACAGATAAAAATATAGGCCCGGATTCAGAAAGGATTTACAACGGCGTGTCTCCAGATACGCCGTCGTAAGTCCAAATCTGCGCCGTTGCATCTATACGCCTATTCAGAAAGGCATTTACGTTTGAATCTGTCCAAGATACGACTCACGTAAGTCTCTTACGCTGTCGTATCTTGGGTGCATATTTACGCTGGCCGCTAGGGGCGCTTCCGTAGATTTACACGTAGAATATGCAAATGAGCTAGATACGCTGATTCAGAAACATACTTGCGCCCGGCGTATCAATATACGTTGTTTACATAAGGCGTATGACCGGCGTATAGTTACTCCTGCTATATGAGGCGCAGCCAATGTTAAGTATGGACGTCGGAACAGCGTCAAATTTTATGTGGTTTACGTCGTTTGTGTAATTCGTACGTGAAAGGGGCTGAGCGTAGTTTAAGTTCATGTCAAAAGCATTGAGTATTTGCAACATGATTCTGCACATGCACACTGGGATACGTCCACGGACGGCGCATGCGCCGTTCGTTCGGCCCCTCATTTGCATAAGGTCACGGTTCATTTTAATAAAACACGCCCACTGCCAACCTACTTTGAATTACGCAGGCTTACACCAGCCCATATACGCTATGCCACCGTAACTTAGGACGCAAGTTGTTTCTGAATACAGTACCTGCCTCTCTAAGTTACGGCGGCGTAGTGTATATGGGATACGCTACGCCCGCCCAAACTTACGCGATTCTTTCTGAATCCGGGCCATATATTTTAACCATATTAGCAAAATCTTAGCACATACATATTTATGTCTATAACTGTCTATAACATTTTCACACATTTCTGCAAACTACTAGCAAATACATTGATTTGCAGCAATTGTGGTGTCTTTGCTATTAGCCGCAAGCTTTTGAGTTTCCTGTCTTCTCATGCAGTTCAGCCTTGTATGCAAACTTAAAACATTTCATTTAAAAGTTAATAAGAGTTCAAAATAATAAGCATAATATGAAAGTTAATATAAAGCTGATATATCATAAAGGGTAACCCCGCATATGATATCATAAAGGGTAACCCCACTTTCCTATCAACACTGAGTTCTGTGACACAGCATGACTCCACTTTGAGCTATGCAGCAGCCACAGCATAGCTCAAAGCGGCCCCAGGGCAGGCAGCCTACCGGGAAATGTCCCATTATCCCAGTAGGCCAGTCTGGGCCTGAAGATGACCCAAACATGGACCCTGAAAATGGGTTATTCATATCTATAAAGCATGTGGATCCCGGACGTGTTTTCTTTTCATAGGGACTTCCTCAGAGGGGGTGTGGCCTCAATCAAGGAAGTCCCTACAGGAAGGAAATGTGTCAGGGATCCATGGCCTGGGTTGGCCTTGATGAGCATCCAGTAAGCCCAACATGCTGTATAGATATGAATAGCCCATTTGCCCATCTCCAATCCAGCAAAGAGATGGCACAATCCAAAGAGACATTTCCATCCAGCAAAGAGACATCTCCATATGTTCAGCAAAGAGACAGCTCAATCCAGAAATGAGACATCTCCATGTATTCAAAGAGACAGACCTTCCATATATCCAGCTAAGAGACGCCCCTATATATCCAAAGGGACAAACCCCCATATATCCAGCTAAGAAATAGCCCCATATATCCAGGTAAGAGATGCCCCTATATATTCAAAGGGACAACCCCCATATATCCAGCTAAGAAATAGCCCCATATATCCACGTAAGAGATGCCCCTATATATTCAAAGGGACAGCCCCCCATATATCCATCAAAGAAACAGCCCCCCATATATCCAGCTAAGAGACAGTCCCCTGGATATATAGCTAAGAGACAGTTCCCAGATATTCAGCAAAGAAACAGCCCCCCATATATCCAGAAAAGAGACAGCCCCCATATATCCAGCTAAGAGACAGCCCCCATATATCCAGCTAAGAGACAGCCCCCATATATCCATAAAAGACACAGCCCCCATATATCCATAAAAGTGACAACCCCCATATATCCAGAAAAGAGACAGCCCCCATATATCCATAAAAGTGACAACCCCCATATATCCAGAAAAGAGACAGCCCCCCCCCATATATCCAGCAAATAGACAGTCACAGTACAGACCCACATCCAAGCAGCATTAACAGACAGACACACACCTATCCAGCAACATTGTCACTTTACTAAAAAAGCAATGTCTACCAACGTGTCTCCGAGGGAGCGCTGAGCAGTCAGTCAGAACAGTCTCTCCTCACACACCGCAGCCAGTGCCAAAACGAGCGTCCGCTCTGCAGATATCACTCCGCTCCCCTATCAGGCTCAGCCACAACTATGTGACCCCCCCGAGCTTTGTCAGATTATTATGTGGCCGCCATGATCACTCCACAGTCACTGTGATAAGCAATATAGAGAGCGCTCCGCTCCCTCTCTGTCTCTGGGGTGTTACACCAGAAAAAAAGCCCTGAGCATAGATAATGAGATCCCACCCCAGACTGGGAGGACACAGAATACATTATACATGAAATGACCAATAGGGGGCAGATTTTCAGCCCAGAAGCTAAACATTTCTTCTCAGGAATGTTATCCTAGGTGGACACCTTTGTGTGGCTTTCTCTAATATCCAAAGAAGGTAAAAGGTCCATTAGTTCCATAAGTTCCTGGCGGGTCTTCTAGTCATACAGTTATTAATGAGATTTATAAAGAGAAATGATCGATATGTGGCGGGAGAAGGTGAAGCAGCGAACAACTATATATATAAAAAGTCAGATAAATGTCTCTCACAAGATGAGGGCAAAGCCTTGCAGATCTACAGATCCGGCACACAAGAGGTTTCATTCGCAGTCATCATAGTAAGTTGGTTCCATTTCCATCTCCACCTGATCTCTTCTCCTCGTCCTCCTCTCACTCCGATTCTTCTCATTCTTCCTCTTCCTCAGGTCATTGACTATACAGATAAGGAGCCCGGTGTAGAGGACAAAGACCGCCCCGGATGACAGGAAGTGACCCCAAGCTGACCGACTTTCTCCTAAATGGAGATAATGGGGTACAATGAGAGAGTTGTACAGAATAGAATATTATATATCAAACCCAATCAGATCTTCAGTACAGCAGTGTCAGTATAACAGGACAGTCACTCTGGTAACAGGGCAGAGATTCTGGATGTCTTGATAAGGACGTAGCCGGATACTTAATAACTCGTCCAGTAAACATGGAGAATAGAAGGAGGTCAGATTATCATCACACAATGACAGCGGGCCGGGTGAGGACATGACCATGTGAGAGAGTCACCAGACATCACCCCAACAAATACTGCCAATAGTATATGAACCCTCTATGAAGGGGTGATGATAATGAGGTCTGAGCACCCCAAAACTGTGTGGACAAACCCAGGACAGCCTTGTTGGTGTAAAACTCACAAGAGAACAGTGAGAGTTTTTGGAGAAGACACAGAGCAGGTTTACATCCACATAGCCAGACAATGACCCCCCAAACCATATAACCCCAGGACCACATCTCCACGGACATTGAGGAACACGTCTTACAGGATAATAAACTGATGATATCAGTGATAAGCCAGAGCACTATCCAGAAAGGGGTTTCTTAAAGGGGATTTCCACTTTTGCCACCAAATTGGGATAATAGGAAGTTATATTTGTTACATGTTCTCCTTCACATAGCAAACCTTATCTATCTGATGATCATTTCTGGGACTTCCAGCAAGGAAAAATCCTACTTAGTTCTTTTTATAAAAGGGGGGGGGGAGCTGAGTTCACCATAACTAACCCTGTCTGGAGGCAGATATCATCTCATCAGTTGGACTAGATTTGAACACTCTCCGTTGTAACAAAAGGTTAAAGGTTTAGGAGGCGGGGCTTCTCCATTGTATGGTAATGAGAAATGGACTCCGCCATTGGGACAGATCACGCTGAGTGAGATGAGAAATTCTCGCAGTCAGCCATGACACCTTCTCCTCAGAAACACAGAAAATGTGTGACTAGGAAGACAAATCAGACATTTAGTGTCAAACTTTGTCTATCGCAATGTCACAGTCCCGCTAAAAATCGCTGATCAGTGTCATTGCTAGTAAAATAAATAAAAAGTCCCTAAATCTATCCCATAGTTTGTAGACATTGTAACTTTTGTGCAAACCAATCAATTCACATTTATTGGATTTCTTTTAAACATGTAGCAGAATACATATCAGGAATAAACTGAGGAATAAATTAGATTTTTAAATTTTTTATTGGGAATGTTTTATAGCAGAGAGTAAAAATATTATTAAGTTTTTTTTCAAAATTGTTGCCCTTTTTCTGTTTATAGCGCAAATAATAAAAACCGCAGAGGTGATCAAATACCACCAAAATAAAGTTCTATTTGTGGGAAAAAAAGGACGTAAATTTTGTTTGGGTACAATGTCGCACGACCGCGCAATTGTCAGTTAAAGTAACACAGTGTCGTATCACAAAACAATGGCCTGGTCATGAAGGGGGTAAAACTTTCCGGGGCTGAAGTGGTTAAAGAGCAATAATAAAATACACAATCCTCTTAAATATCAGGGTTGGGGGGCCCTAAACCTGTAAATTTGGGTCTCTGTAGGATGATCGATATTTCAAAAACGATTGCAGCTAAATGGCCGATCCTTTCCTGCTGGGTTCTGTTTGTATACAAAGCATCTGTGGGACTCCAGGTGATGACCAAATATGATGGCGGCCATATTTAATCAATGACATCACCGAGGTTCCCTGACACTGATTTCTACATTTCAGTAGCTCTGGGGAGGCGTCAGTAGAGCTGGGGCAGCATTGTTGTGGTGACATCATCATGGGGGTGGGTTGTCAGCTTCATTCTTGTTGGATCTTCATCACTGAACAACGAGATTGATGTCGGATTTACATTGTACTCCATTGTTCATTTATTTATTTGTAATGAAAGAACTTTTACTACAATGTGTGTTTGTTTATTTACTATTTCTATTTCCTGTGAATGAGGAGCAAAGGGAATTCCGTGCTTCATCCTCATCCCAATGGGGGGCTGGATATCGGGGGGCCTCTTATTTATCCCTTTCATGACTGAGACTATTTCTGACATTTACAAGTGAAAATTCTTATTTTTTGTTAGAAAATTTTAACAGAGAATCTAGAGAATAAAATGGAGATCTTTGCAATATTTTATGTCACGCGGTATTTGCGCAGAGGTCACTTTCATGAATAAAAAATGTAATATTGTAATAGTTGTGTATGTAAAACATTTTTGTTTTGTAAAAGTACATTTTACTTTTGATATTCCCATCCATTCATACATAGTCCCCTCCCCCCTCCTGCCAGTGCAGCACTCCTGTATGTCTGTGAACACTGCTGGCTTGTGCTGCACTGGCAGGAAGAAGAAGGGGAGGAGAGAACACAGCCCACACCGCCTCCCAGCTCTCTCCTCCTCCCTGTGCCACTCCCAGGGCTGGGCTGATAGGAGTAGTGATGCTGAAGACACTACTCCTGTCAGATTTGTAACAGAAGGAAGGCACCCTCATCCCTACAGTAAACCATCCTCCCTGCCCACCCCTTGTCCCTGCCCTGGGTGATGGCTGTGATTGGCTGCCTGGCTTCACCTTTTCTATGCTGTGTGAGAGGCACCCAATGGGAGGTAATGGGATCTCTGGGGGAGGGCTGTAGTAGAGTTTTTGTTCACTTGTTATATACTGGGGAGTTCTATATACAATGAAGAGTTCAAATGTCACATTTGTTTCAGTAAACATTGGCACAGGAAATGGGTTACTTTAATTCTGATCTGCAGACAAATATTAACCCTTCCACACCTCTCTAACCCGTCCTGCACTCTTTTCTTATCTTGTGAAGTAAGATATACTCACCTTTATCCAATACCTGAGTCCCTCGCTGGGGCCATTTCTGGGTATGAAGGTCCACTAATCCAGCACTGCAGATACGTCTGTACCAGCCAATCCCTAACGGTCCTCTCATCTGAATCCTGGGAGGAGCCCACTGATGGACAGCCAATGGGGTGTGTTTATGTCATGCAGTGCACGTGACGGACCCCACCTCTTGCAAATAGAATAATAGAGAGGATTGAGGACTGGAGTGTCACATGACCACAGCTTTGGGTGAGTAAAGAGGATTTATTTTCTAATCAGTTAGATGGAGGAGGGACGGGTGGAAGAAGGACTAATATTATCCTGGAGATGAGCTTTAAGCCTCATTTATTCTGAACCCAAAACCTGACCCAACCATAACCTGAAATCTACCTCCATACTAGGAGATGACACGGCCTCAGTACTGTACAATAAGGGGGAGGAACACCATGCAGGTATATTTAAAGTTAAAGGACACACATGTCTCTCACCTGGACAAGCGTCATGCATCTGATTGGTGGATCTCTCACTGATGGGGTTCTTTGCTGAACATGTGATATTCCAGGAATCGGGGGGTGACACAGGAGGCACAGTGACACGGACCACCCGCTCTGATCCGGTGACATCATATTCCTCCAATTCTCCACTCACAGTCAGGAAGATGGAGGGGTCAGTCCCGTTCTCCACCCCGCAGGAGATCTCAGCGCTGCCATTCTGGAGACACTTCACATCCAGGACCGGATCCGATACCGGAACTGAGAGACACAGATATGGGGGAGAAGTCACATAGTTACATAGTTAGTCAGGTTGAAAAAAAGACAAGTCCAGCCAATCCAACCATAAGAAAAGAAAATAATAATAATATCATACAATCCCATATACCCAATTCTATACCCACAGTTGATCTAGAGGAAGGTGAAAAACCCCAGCAGAGCCATGATCCAATTTGCTACAACAGGGGAAAAAAATCCTTCCTGATCTCCTGAGAGGCAATCGGATATTTCTCGGATCAACTTTACCTATAAATGTCAGTACTCAGTTATATTATGTATGTAGCACTCCCCCCGGAGGAGCTGCTGTTTTGTTTTGGGTGGCACATTTACCTCGTGGCTCTCCAAATTCCTAGGGGTGTATGGTGCATATAGCAGAAGTAAAGGAATGTCCGCGACAGGTGTCTTTTGCTGTGCTCTTTATTACCCAGCCGGATAAAAACAATAACATTTGTGGTGAAGAAGGTAGAGTTGAAAGAAGAACAGCAGATTCAGGTGTAGCAATAGGGAAACAGTCCTGCTCCCACGTGTAACACTTCGTGCGCCACTCCTGCTTGAGTGGGAATAGTGTACCTGGTCAGGCCTCTCTCACTGACCTGGCTGCCGGAGTATCGCTCGAACCTTTAAGGATAAGTCTCTGCCACAGACCCTCCTGGAATGAACTGGAACCTTTAAGGATAAGTCTCTGCCACAGACCCTCCTGGAATGAACTGGAACCTTTAAGGATAAGTCTCTGCCACAGACCCTCCTGGAATGAACTGAAACCTTTAAGGATAAGTCTCTGCCGCAGACCCTCCTGGAATGAACTGGAACCTTTAAGGATAAGTCTCTGCCACAGACCCTCCTGGAATGAACTGGAACCTTTTGGGAGAAGTCTATGCCACAGACCCTCCTGGAATGAACTGGAACCTTTAAGGATAAGTCTCTGCCACAGACCCTCCTGGAATGAACTGGAACCTTTTGGGAGAAGTCTATGCCACAGACCCTCCTGGAATGAACTGGAACCTTTTGGGAGAAGTCTCTGCCGCAGACCCTCCTGGAATGGATTCAGTGAGAAACCTCTGCCACAGGCCCTCCTGATTGTGGTTACGGAGATGAACCTCCTTGGTGAAATTACGCCTGATCTCCTTCAAGTTGCTTTCAGGTACCGACTGACAGGTAACCAGCCTCCCAGTGTCCAGATCCCCCGATCCCCGGTGGATTGTCAAGACCCTATTGGATCGCCAGCCTCTTATTGGCTCTCCTCAGATGGACTCCCCACCGAACAGCTATACCGCTTGGGATCTTCAGGATTGGGAACCCAGTCGACCACTGGGTTCCCTGCCACGGCTCAAATGTTCTGGACCAACATGTTCCCGGAACCAGGAACTCTGCCTGGTGGTCCTCCGAGGGGGAGGGGTCATTGAGGAGGAGGGTACTGTCAGGGATGGGCTCAGCCCTTTCTTCTCTGAGCTGGCCGCTCAGCTGTTGGTTAATTGCCAGCTCCTATCTCTCCACAGTGACTCACCTGTTGATGATTTCCTGCATGTCAGTCCTGCTAACTTAAGCCGTCCAGCCCAGATGATCTCTACCTTTGCCTGGTCAACATTACAGAGACTTTCTCTTGCGTTCCTGTTAAAGACTTGCTTGGCTGACATTCCTTCTGGCTCCATATTCTGCTTGCTGTTCCATTACGGTGATTCCTGGCTTCCTGACTTTCTGGCTTGTCTGACTATCCATTCCAGTTTCCGAACTTTGGCTATGTTTTGACTATGTTTGTTCTATTTACTTTTATTATTAAACAAGTGTAATTTAACTGTACCTCTGTCTCGGTCTGATTCATGGTTTCTGACACTATAAATATCTAGCTTGAGCTTTTGCTATTTTTGACATCAGTGTAATGGGGCAGAGAACGATATGCCCAGGTGGGATTTTCTTCTTAAATCTTTCCAAATAAAAGCGAATAAGAGAGATTTGAGAGCAGGACTCTATTAAGACTTAACACCAAGAAGGTCTTTGCCAGAACCTGAAGATGCTCTTTGCCCGATCTCCTGCAATCGTCAAAGGGTCCTCCTCACTGCCAAGATGGTGAAGTTTCTATAAGCGGAGCCAAGTAACCTTTTTGTGTATTCTTATTGTATACAGACCATAGTTTTGCTAGGAAGTAGGTAGTATTGTTCTTGTTATAGGTATATCTGTCAGTCTTGTAATATATTCCTAATATTGTAATAGTTGTGTATGTAAAGCATTTTTGTTTAGTAAAATTACATTTTACTTTTGATATTCCCATCCATTCATACATAGTCCCCTCCCCCCTCCTGCCAGTGCAGCACTCCTGTATGTCTGTGAACACTGCTGGCTTGTGCTGCACTGGCAGGAAGAAGGAGGGGGAGGAGAGAACACAGCCCACACCGCCTCCCAGCTCTCTCCTCCTCCCTGTGCCACTCCCAGGGCTGGGCTGATAGGAGTAGTAATGCTGCAGACACTACTCCTGTCAGATTTGTAACAGAAGGAAGGCACCCTCATCCCTACAGTAAACCATCCTCCCTGCCCACCTCTTGTCCCTGCCCTGGGTGATGGCTGTGATTGGCTGCCTGGCTTCACCTTTTCTATGCTGTGTGAGAGGCACCCAATGGGAGGTAATGGGATCTCTGGGGGAAGGGCTGTAGTAGAGTTTTTGTTCACTTGTTATATACTGGGAGTTCTATATACAATGAAGAGTTCAAATGTCACATTTGTTTCAGTAAACATTGGCACAGGAAATGGGTTATTTTAATTCTGATCTGCAGACAAATATTAACCCTTCCACACCTCTCTAACCCGTCCTGCACTCTTTTCGTATCTTGTGAAGTAAGATATACTCACCTTTATCCAATACCGAGTCCCTCGCTGGGGCCATTTCTGGGTATGAAGGGCCACTAATCCAGCACTGCAGATACGTCTGTACCAGCCAATCCCCAACGGTCCTCTCATCTGAATCCTGGGAGGAGCCCACTGATGGACAGCCAATAGGGTGTGTTTATGTCATGCAGTGCACCTGACGGACCCCACCTCTTGCAAATAGAAGAATAGAGAGGATTGAGGACTGGAGTGTCACATGACCACAGCTTTGGGTGAGTAAAGAGGATTTATTTTCTAATCAGTTAGATGGAGGAGGGACGGGTGGAGGAAGGACTAATATTATCCTGGAGATGAGCTTTAAGCCTCATTTATTCTGAACCCAAAACCTAACCCAACCATAACCTGAAATATACCTCCATACTAGGAGATGACACGGCCTCAGTACTGTACAATAAGGGGAGGAACACCATGCAGGTATATTTAAAGTTAAAGGACACACATGTCACTCACCTGGACAAGCGTCATGCGTCTGATTGGTGGATCTCTCACTGATGGGGTTCTTTGCTGAACATGTGATATTCCAGGAATTGGGGGGCGACACAGGAGGCACAGTGACACGGACCACCCGCTCTGATCCGGTGACATCATATTCCTCCAATTCTCCACTCACAGTCAGGTAGATGGAGGGGTCAGTCCCATTCTCCACCCCACAGGAGATCTCAGCGCTGCCATTCTGGAGACACGTCACATCCAGGACCGGATCCGATACCGGAACTGAGAGACACAGAGATGGAGGAGAAGTCAGAGTCTTTGTCAATAATTAAGAACTGATTTAAAGTGGATGTAAAGGTAAAAGCTTTTTCCCTTCAATATATTTTTATTGATTTTTTAAAATTAAAAAGGTAAAAGTTTTTTCTACCTTAATACAGAGATACATGATGCAGCTCCCCTCCCTGCCCCCTCAGCCCAATTTCAGTCCAGCACTGTGCACATCTGCAGCAGATCTTCTCCTCTCTCCCGCCTCTCACAGGTTTGGCCATTGGCTCCTGCTGCTGTCCGTCAAAACCAGTGAGCAGAGAGCGGGGGTGGGGCTGAAACGGGCTATGTGTCTGAATAGACACAGGGAGCTCAGCACAAGCCCACACAAGTGACCACCATAAGAAGCGGCTTGCTTTGGGGACACTGGGAAAAGGAGGAGGAGCTCCAGCGGAGGACCTGAGAAGTGGAGGACCGGGGCCCTTCTGTGCAAAACCATTACACAGAGCAGGTAAGTATGACATTGTTACATAGTTAGTCTGGTTGAAAAAAGACACAAGTCCATCTAGTTCAACCAAAAAATAAATAAATAAAACAAATCTATAATAATGTAATCCCATATACACAATCCTTCACCCACAGTTGATCCAGAGGAAGGCAAAAGAAACAGCAGAGCCATGATCCAATTTGCTGCTGCAGGGGAAAAAATCCTTCCTGATCCCCCGAGAGGCAATCGGATTTTCCCTCTGGATCACCTTTACCTATACATGTCAGTATCCAGTTATTTTATGTACATTTAGGAAAGTATCCAGACCTTTCTTATAGCAATCTACTGATCTGGCCAGAACCACCTCTGGAGGGAGTCTGTTCCACATTTTCACACCTCTTACTGTGAAGAAACCTTTCCGTATTTGGAGATGAAATCTCTTTTCCTCCAGATGTAAAGAGCGCCCCCTTGTCCTCAGTGATGACCGTAAAGTGAATAACTCAACACCAAGTTCACTATATGGACCCCTTATATATTTGTACATGAAGATCATATCCCCCTTATGTATTTATACATGAAGATCATATCCCCCCTTATGTATTTATACATGGAGATCATATCCCCCCTTATGTATTTTTACATGGAGATTATATCCCCCCTTATGTATTTATACATGGAGATCATATCCCCCCTTATATATTTATACATGGAGATCATATCCCCCCTTATGTATTTATACATGGTGATCATATCCCCCCTTATGTATTTATACATGGAGATCATATCCCCCCTTATATATTTATACATGGAGATCATATCCCCCCTTATGTATTTATACATGGAGATCATATCCCCCCTTATGTATTTATACATGAAGATCATATCCCCCCTTATATATTTATACATGGAGATCATATCCCCCCTTATGTATTTATACATGGAGATCATATCCCCTCCTTATGTATTTATACATGGAGATCATATCCCCCCCCTTATGTATTTATACATGGAGATCATATCCCCCCTTATGTATTTATACATGGAGATCATATCCCCCCTATGTATTTATACATGGAGATCATATCCCCCCTTATGTATTTATACATGGAGATCATATCCCCTCCTTATGTATTTATACATGGAGATCATATCCCCCCCCTTATGTATTTATACATGGAGATCATATCCCCCCTTATGTATTTATACATGGAGATCATATCCCCCCCTTATATATTTATACATGGAGATCATATCCCCCCTTATATATTTATACATGGAGATCATATCCCCCCTTATGTATTTATACATGGAGGTCATATCCCCCCTTATGTATTTATACATGGAGATCATATCCCCCCTTATGTATTTATACATGGAGATCATATCCCCCCTTATGTATTTATACATGGAGATCATACCCCCTTATGTATTTATACATGGAGATCATACCCCCTTATGTATTTATACATGGAGATCATATCCCCCCTTATGTATGTATACATGGAGATCATATCCCCCCCTTATGTATTTATACATGGAGATCGTATCCCCCCTTATGTATTTATACATGGAGATCATATCCCCCCTTATGTATTTATACATGGAGATCATATCCCCCCTTATGTATTTATACATGGAGATCATATCCCCCCTTATGTATTTATACATGGAGATCATATCCCCCCTTATGTATTTATACATGGAGATCATATCCCCCCTTATGTATTTATACATGGAGATCATATCCCCCCCTTATGTATTTATACATGGAGATCATATCCCCCCATTATGTATTTATACATGGAGATCATATCCCCCTTATGTATTTATACATGGAGATCATATCCCCCCCTTATGTATTTATACATGGAGATCATATCCCCCCATTATGTATTTATACATGGAGATCATATCCCCCTTATGTATTTATACATGGAGATCATATCCCCCCTTATGTATTTATACATGGAGATCATATCCCCCCCTTATGTATTTATACATGGAGATCATATCCCCCCTTATGTATTTATACATGGAGATCATATCCCCCCTTATGTATTTATACATGGAGATCATATCCCCTCCTTATGTATTTATACATGGAGATCATATCCCCCCTTATGTATTTATACATGGAGATCATATCCCCCCTTATGTATTTATACATGGAGATCATATCCCCCCTTATGTATTTATACATGGAGATCATATCCCCTCCTTATGTATTTATACATGGAGATCATATCCCCCCCTTATGTATTTATACATGGAGATCATATCCCCCCTTATGTATTTATACATGGAGATCATATCCCCCCTTATGTATTTATACATGGAGATCATATCCCCCCCTTATATATTTATACATGGAGATCATATCCCCCCTATGTATTTATACATGGAGATCATATGCCCCCCTATGTATTTATACATGGAGATCATATCCCCCCTTATGTATTTATACATGGAGATCATATCCCCCCTTATGTATTTATACATGGAGATCATATCCCCCCCTTATGTATTTATACATGGAGATCATATCCCCCCTTATATATTTATACTTTGAGATCATATCCCCCCTTATGTATTTATACATGGAGATCATATCCCCCCTTATGTATTTATACATGGAGATCATATCCCCCCCTTATGTATTTATACATGGAGATCATATCCCCCCTTATGTATTTATACATGGAGATTATATCCCCCCTAATGTATTTATACATGGAGATCATATCCCCCTTATGTATTTATACATGGAGATCATATCCCCCCTTATGTATTTATACATGGAGATCATATCCCCCCTAAAAAAACATGTAGCAGAATACATATCGGCCTAAACTGAGGAATAAATTCGATTTTTACATTTTTTTTATTGGGAATGTTTTATAGCAGAAAGTAAAATGTTGTTTTTCAAAATTGTCGCTCTTTTTTTGTTTATAGCGCAAAATAATAAAAAAACGCAGAGGTGATCAAATACCACCAAAAGAAATCTCTGTTTGTGGGAAAAAAAGGATGGCAATTTTATTTGGGTACAACGTCGCACGACTGCGCAATTGTCAGTTAAAATAACGCAGTCCCGTATCGCAAAAAAATTCCTGGTCATTAAGTGGTTAAAGAGCAATAATAAAATACACAATCCTCTTAAATATCAGGGTTGGGGGGCCCTAAGCCTGTAAATTTGGGTCTCTGTAGGATGATCGATATTTCAAAAACGATTGCAGCTAAATGGCCGATCCTTTCCTGCTGGGTTCTGTTTGTATACAAAGCATCTGTGGGACTCCAGGTGATGACCAAATATGATGGCGGCCATATTTAATCAATGACATCACCGAGGTTCCCTGACACTGATTTCTACATTTCAGTAGCTCTGGGGAGGCGTCAGTAGAGCTGGGGCAGCATTGTTGTGGTGACATCATCATGGGGGTGGGTTGTCAGCTTCATTCTTGTTGGATCTTCATCACTGAACAACTTGATTGATGTCGGATTTACATTGTACTCCATTGTTCATTTATTTATTTGTAATGAAAGAACTTTTACTACAATGTGTGTTTGTTTATTTACTATTTCTATTTCCTGTGAATGAGGAGCAAAGGGAATTCCGTGCTTCATCCTCATCCCAATGGGGGGCTGGATATCGGGGGGCCTCTTATGTATCCCTTTCATGACTGAGACTATTTCTATTTTACCTCAAACATTATTAGCCGGGTTCATAAAGACGTAAGTCCGAATGTGCGCCGTTGTATCTTTAAGCGTATTCTCAAACTGAGATACGCCTTACTGTTGCTAAGATACGACCGGCATAAGTCTCCTACGCCATCGTATCTTATGTGCATATTTACGCTGGCCGCTAGGGGCATGTACGTGGATTTACACGTTGAATATGTAAATTAACAAAAGATACGCCGATTCACGAACGTACGTACGCCCATCGCAGTAAGCTACGCCATTTACATAAGACATACGCCGGCGTAAAGATAAAACACCTCTGTAGGTGACGCAGCCCATGCAAAGTATGGACGACAGAACAGCCGTCATACTTTACGTCGTTTGCATAAGCGTACGTGAATGGGGCTGGGCGTAGGTTACGTTCACGTCGAAAGCAATGAGTATTTGCGACGTGATTCTGAGCATGCGTGCGCATGCGCCGTACCAACGGCCCTCATTTACATAGGGTCACGGCTACTTTACATGTAGCATGCCCACTACCTGCCTATTTTGAATTAGGCGGGCTTACCCCGGCCCATTTGCGCTACGCCGACGTAACTTAGGGCCAGATTCACAGCCAGGCGGCGCAGCGTAACGTAACCGATTTAGGTTACACCGCCGCAAATTTTCTAGCTAAGTGCCCGATCCACAAAGCACTTACCTGGAAATTTGCGGCGGTGTCTCCTAAATCCGTCCGGCGCAAGGCGGGCCAATTCAAATGGGGCGGGTACCATTTAAATTAGGCGCGCTCCCGCGCCGGACGTACTGCGCATGCTCCCGATGCAAATTTCCCGACGTGCTTTGCGCGAAATTACGACGCGCCGACGTTTTGTGAATCGCGACGTGAAAAAAAGACTTGCGCCGGGAAATTTTTTTAAAAAAAAAAATTCAAAAGCGACGCGGGAAAGACGGGTATACTTTTACATGGTGTACTAATTTTACACTTTGTAAAAGGTGCCCTATATTTGCGACGGCAAACTAACACTTGCGGCGACCTAACGACGGGAAAAAGTTTCGTGGATCGCCGTAACTGCTAATTTGCATACCCGACGCTGTATTACGACGCAAACTCCCCCCAGCGGCGGCCGCGGTACTGCATCTTAAGATCCGACAGTGTAAGTCCATTACACATGTCGGATCTTCTGCCTATCTATGGGGAACTGATTCTATGAACCAGTCGCATAGATAGAAACAGAGATACGCCGGCCTATCCCTTTTGTGAATCTGGCCCTTAGGGAGCAAGTGCTTTGTGAATACTGGCCTTGCCTCTCTATTTTACGTCGGCGTAGCACAAATGAGCTGCGCTATGCCAGCTTAAACATACGCCAATGTATGTGAATCTGGCTATATATATATATATATATATATATATATTGCAAAGACCCTAGAGAATAAAATGGAGATCTTTCCAATATTTTATGTCACACTGTATTTGCACAGAGGTCTTTCAAACACAATTTTTGTGGAAAAATAACACTTTCATGAATAGAAAAAATAAACAGTAAAGTTATCCCAACTTTTTGTATAATGTGAAAGATGATGTTACGCCAAGTAAATAGATACCTAACATGTCACGCTTCACAATTGCGCACATTTGTGGAATGGCGACAAACTACAGTACCTAAAAATATTTTAAAGCTACTAATTTATTTATTTATTTTTTATTTGTTTACATTATTATTTATAAATGTTTTACATTGTCCCTGACATTCTGATCACTTTTATTGCAGTCACAAGGATTGTAAACACCCCATGTGACAGTAATAGGTGGTGACAGGTCCTCTTTATGGAGGGATCGGGGGTCTAAGAGATTCCCAAATTGGCGATTCTGAATACTGTCATTTTTTATAAATTGGCGCCATTGGCAGCCGTGTAAGCTGGAAGTGACGTCGCTTCCGGGATTTTACATCGGAGACCCAATCAGAGCCAAATCCGGCTTTCTTCGGGTCTCAGCCAAGGCAGCGAACGCACAGCTGGTGGCTCGGGTCTCCCGGTGGGATTGGAGGCCCAGGAAGAGCGGCAGAAGGTGGCCCCTCCCACTCCTTTAGAAAAACAGCCAAGAGGCTTTTAGCCGCATCGGTTGTTATCACTAAAGAGACAACCGCCGGATCTAATAAACGGTACCGGGGTGATGCCTGCAGCTGCCCATCCCCCCCGGTATAACCCCTTCATGTCATGAATGGAAATTTGCGTACAGTCGGCATGAAGGGGTTAAAGAAAACTTGTAGATTCCGATGAGCCCCCCACATCCACAATGACAATGCTGCCCCCCGAAAACTCCTGTTTGTAAAGGACAGCTGCCTGGCGTTGCTGAAATGTGATGGGGGGTGTTATTGAATAAACAGGGTCATGACCTCATTGTGTCAGTGATGTCATAGACCATTAAGGGGTCATGACCTAATTGTGTCAGTGATGTCATAGACCATATAGGGGTCATGACCTAATTGTGTCAGTGATGTCATAGACCATATAGGGGTCATGACCTAATAGTGTCAGTGATGTCATAGACCATTAAGGGGTCATGACCTAATTGTGTCAGTGATGTCATAGATCATATAGGGATCATGACCTAATAGTGTCAGTGATGTCATAGACCATTAAGGGGTCATGACCTAATTGTGTCAGTGATGTCATAGATCATATAGGGGTCATGACCTAATTGTGTCAGTGATGTCATAGACCATATAGGGGTCATGACCTAATTGTGTCAGTGATGTCATAGACCATACAGGGGTCATGACCTAACAGTGTCAGTGATGTCATAGACCATGTAGGAGTCATGACCTAATTGTGTCAGTGATGTCATAGACCATATAGAGGTCATGACCTAATTGTGTCAGTGATGTCATAGACCATACAGGGGTCATGACCTAATTGTGTCAGTGATGTCATAGACCATATAGGGGTCATGACCTAATTGTGTCAGTGATGTCATAGACCATATAGGGGTCATGACCTAATTGTGTCAGTGATGTCATAGACCATATAGGTGTCATGACCTAATTGTGTCAGTGATGTCATAGACCAGGGGTCATCAACCCCCGGTCCCCGGCCTGGAAAGTCAAGAGACATGCTGGGCTGCCTGTGTTGTGCCGAGAATGGTTTCCCCATCAGAATCTGTTTCCAAATCAAAAAGCTGGAGAGGTGGGGCTGTATTAGGATTATTAGCATTCATGGGTACAGTAGGAGGAGCGACAATTCAGAGGGCTGGAGAGGCGGAGTTCCGTCTGGAGCCGAGAGCCAGGGGGTGAGAGCGCTGGGTGGATGGAAGAAGCGAGAGGGCGGGCAAGCAGAGATATAATCTCTCTCCGCCCCCTGCATCACCACTCTTCTGCCCTCAAAGCCAATACTCTGTCTCAGTGTCGGAGGGAGCAGAGAGATGACATCATCTCACACTGCCCACCCCGGATCGCCGCTCTCCTGCGACTCTTCCTTGTTCAGCGGCACAGATTGCCTGCCCCCCGGACAGCTAATCAGGAATGGCAGAAGGGTGGAGCCAGAGATTGACAGCCGAAGGAGTCCTGGACCCTCCCTCTGCCAGGTGAGCCCATCTGCAGCATGAGGAGGGAGACACCCTGCTACATCCAGAGGGGCCATCCCACAGAGATGTGACGTCATCAGTGACAGATGGGCTGTGTGTGGGTGTACAGGTGAGGTGTGCTGGGACTTGTAGTTCACCCCCTCAGCTGTCTGCTTGATATACCACAAGGGGCAGGTGGTGTGGCAAGTGACATTCCACATCTGGTGACAGGCAGCGTGGCAAGTAACTATCCCATACCCCCCAACCGTCCCGGATTCTGCGGGACTGTCCCGAGATTTCAAGTCTATCCCGGGGTCCCCCAGATCTGGGCTAGAGTCCCGGAAAACAGGTTCAGGCAGCTGGGTCCACTCAGTGGGGGTGTTCTCATGAGATGCTATATGCTATTACCAGCCCTCAAACTTTCCACTCGCCTACTAGCATTTGGCGAGTGGATTTAAGCTGGGGGCGAGTGATGACAGGGCTGCATGACCAATCTCCCTCCAATCTGTGCCTACACTTAGGGCCTGATTTACTAAGCTATGTGCGCTGCGCTGGTTCATGCATTAATTAGTACTCCGGGTGGAGGCTTAATTGGGCGCATGAACCAGCGTAGCAGCCGGCGCATTGAAACTAATATGTAAAGCCGCGCCGAACTCCCTATAGAAGTCTATGGGAGAAATCAAAAGTGTTCATTTTAAAGGCTAATCTGCAAGTTTTGTCCTAAAAAGTGTTTGGGGACCTCAGTCCTGTCCCAGGGAACATGTATCAATGCTTTTTTTATTTTTTAAAACGGCCGTTTTTTCGGGAGCAGTGAAATTAATAATTCTTAAAGTGAAACAATAAAAGTGAAATATTCCTTTAAATTTCGGACCTAGGGGGGGTGTAATGTCAGCATGTGAAATAGCGCATTTTTCCCGCACTTAGAACTCCCCCTGCACAAAATGACATTCAGAAGGAAAAAAGTCATTTAAAAATTCACACGCGGCTATAATGAATTGTCGGCTCTGACAATTCTAAAGGGATTCATTCATAAAACAAACAAAAAAATGTGTAGGGGTTCCCCCAAATTAAATTACCAGGCCCTTCAGGTCTGGAATGGATATTAAGGGGAACCCCGCCGTAAAAAACCCCCAAAAAAAGACGTGCGGTTCCCGGCAAATATCCATTCCAGGCCCTTCAGGTCTGGTGTGGATTTTAAGGGGAACTCCACCCCAAATTGAAAAAAAAAATGACGTGTAGTCCCCCTAAAAATCCACACCAGACCCTTATCCGAGCACGTTGACCTGGCCGGCCGCAGAAAAGAGGGGGGGACAGAGTGCGGCCCCCCCCCTCTCCTGAACCGCACCAGGCCACATGCCCTCAACATGGGGAGGATGTCCCCATGTTGATGGGGACAAGGGTCTCATCCCCACAACCCTTGCCCGGTGGTTGTGGGGGTATGCGGGCGGGAGGTTTATCAGAATCTGGAAGACCCCTTTAACAAAGGGGACCCCCAGATCCTGACCCCCCCCCTGTGTGAAATGGTAATGGGGTACATTGTACCTCTACCATTTCACCCCAAAAAAAATGTCAAAGTGTTAAAAATGACAGTAGCCGGTTTTTGACAAATCTTTTAATAAAATCTTCTTTTCTTCTTTCCTTCGGGTTTCTTCCGCTGCTTCTTTCTTCTCGTCCACATCTTGCCCGACGTCTTCTTCTATCTTCTCCGTCCGTCCTTCAGCCTTCTGGTCACGCATCTTGCCCGTTGTCTTGTCCTGTCTTCTTCTCCGTGCGTCCGCCTCCTCGTCCGCATCTTGGGTCTTCTCCGGTCTTCTTCTCGGTCCGCCAGCCTTCTCGTCCGCATCTTGTGTCTTCTCCGGACCCAGCGTTTGAATTGTAATTGGCCGCCGTGTTCCCGCTCCTGGGACCCGCCCCCCTCTGACGCCACAAGTAAACTCCTTAGAAGGTCATGTGCGTCAGAGGGGGGCGGGGTCACAGAGCGTCACACAGCGGGGGAATTCAATTTCAATCGCGCCGCCCGGAGAAGAAGTTCCCGCCGTGTCACACTCATGTGACCCCGCCCCCCTCTGACGCACATGACCTTCTAAGGAGTTTACTTGTGGCGTCAGAGGGGGGCGGGTCCCAGGAGCGGGAAAACGGCGGCCAAATCAAATTCAAACGCTGGGTCCGGGGACGAGAAGGCTGGCGGACCGAGAAGAAGACCGGAGAAGACACAAGATGCGGACGAGGAGGCTGGCGGACGGACGGAGAAGAAGACAGGACAAGACAACGGGCAAGATGCGTGACCAGAAGGCTGAAGGACGGACGGAGAAGATAGAAGAAGACGTCGGGCAAGATGTGGACGAGAAGAAAGAAGCAGCGGAAGAAACCCGAAGGAAAGAAGAAAAGAAGATTTTATTAAAAGATTTGTCAAAAACCGGCTACTGTCATTTTTAACACTTTGACATTTTTTTTGGGGTGAAATGGTAGAGGTACAATGTACCCCATTACCATTTCACATAGGGGGGGGCCAGGATCTGGGGTTCCCCTTTGTTAAAGGGGTCTTCCAGATTCTGATAAGCCCCCCGCCCGCATACCCCCACAACCACCGGGCAAGGGTTGTGGGGATGAGACCCTTGTCCCCATCAACATGGGGACATCCTCCCCATGTTGAGGGCATGTGGCCTGGTGCGGTTCAGGAGAGGGGGGGGGGCCGCACTCTGTCCCCCCCTCTTTTCTGCGGCCGGCCAGGTCAACGTGCTCGGATAAGGGTCTGGTGTGGATTTTTAGGGGGACTCCACGCCATTTTTTTTTTCAATTTGGGGTGGAGTTCCCCTTAAAATCCACACCAGACCTGAAGGGTCTGGTATGGATATTTGGGGGGACCCCACGCCATTTTTTGGGGTTTTTTTTACGGCGGGGTTCCCCTTAATATCCATTCCAGACCTGAAGGGCCTGGTAATTTAATTTGGAGGGACCCCCTTTTTTTTTTTTTTTTTTTTTTAATGAGCAATGACTCTATTCTTTATAGCCATGAGTACTTTAACCACTTGCCCACTGGGTTAATTCTGGCACTTCTCTCCTTCATGTGAAAAATCACAATTTTTTTGCTAGAAAATTAATCAGAACCCCCAAACATTATATATTTTTTTTTAGCAGACATCCTAGGGAATAAAATGGCAGTCATTGCAATACTTTTTGTCACACCGTATTTGCGCAGCGGTCTTACAAGCGCACTTTTTTTGGATAAAAATCACTTTTTTGAATTAAAAAATAAGACAACAATTCATTTTGCCCAATTTTTTTATATATTGTGAAAGATAATGTTACGCCGAGTAAAATGATACCCAACATGTCACGCTTAAAAATTGCGCCCGCTCGTGGCATGGCATCAAACTTTTACCCTTTAAAAATCTCGATAGGCGACGTTTAAAAAATTCTACAGGTTGCATTTTTTGAGTTGCAGAGTAGGTCTAGGGCTAGAATTATTGCTCTCACTCTAACGATCGCGGCGATACCTCACTTGTGTGGTTTGAATACCGTTTTCATATGCGGGCGCTAATCGCGTATGCGTTTGCTTCTGTGCGCGAGCTCGTCGGGACGGGGCGCTTTAAAAAAATTTTTTTTTGGTTTTCTTATTTATTTTTATTTAGTTTTATAATTTTTTACACTGAAATAAAAAAAAAAAAAAAAATGATCAGTTTTCTTCCTATTACAAGGAATGTAAACATCCCTTGTAATAGGACTAGTGTGTGACAGGTCCTCTTTATGGAGAGAGGCGGGGTCAATAAGGCTGGAAAGCATGGTATTGCAAAAAAAAAAAAAAAGATCTCATGCTTTCAGCTGCAATCATGTTCGTTCACCACAGTGGTGTAGTGTATAGCACTTTGACCTAGCAGCAAAAGAGTCGTTGGTTCGAATCCCGCCCGTGACAGCATCTGCATGGAGTTTGCATGTTCTCCCTGTGCCTGCGTGGGTTTCCTCCCACAATATAAAAACACGCTGTAAATCGGATCCGGTCTAAATAAGCCCTAATATGCAGTAGTATATTAAGGTTTGGTTCTGCCCTAGGCCTGACTACATATCTGCACCTCCTAATAGAAAAATGACCCACCCCTTCCTGTCAAGGTCACACCCTGTTTTTGTATAACCCCGCCCAGTAATTTTCAGGGGACCCACACACTAGTTCTGGGGGGGCACTGGATTCCCTTAACCACTTCCATACCAGGCACTTACGCACCTTCCCGCCCAAGCCAATTTTCAGCTTTCAACACTGTCGCACTTTGAATGGCAATTGCGCGGTCATACAACACTGTACCCAAACAAAATTGGCGTACTTTTTTGCCCACAAATAGAGCTTTCTTTTGTTGTTATTTGATCACCTCTGCGTTTTTTTTTTTGCGCAACAACTAAAAAAAGACTGCAAATTTTGCAACAAAAAAAACCTTTTTCTTTTTTTAGGTTAATTTTTTTGTAAATAAGTTTTTCTCTTTCAATTACGGGCACTGATATGGCGGCACTGATGGGCACCGATGAGATGGCACTGATGGACATCGATGAGGTAGTACTGACGGCACAGATGAGGTGGCATTGATTGGCGGCGCTGCTATGCGGCACTGATGGGCACTCATAGGCGGCACTGATGGGCACTCATGGGCGGCACAGATGGGCGGCACTTATGGGTGGCACTGATGGATACTTATGGGCGGCACTTATGGGTGGCACTGATGGATACTTATGGGTGGCACAGGTGGGCACTGATAGGTGGGCACTGTGCATGGATGGGCACTGTGGGGTGGCACTGATTTTCCCAGTCAGTGCCCATTTGTGGGCACTGATTGGCATCTTTTTTCTTTTTTATTGCTTTTTGTTTTTTTGTTCTATATTTTTTTTTTTTTTGCACACCCTGGTGGTCCAGGGTGGGCATCCCTGGTGGTCCAGTGTGGTGATCCGAGGGGGGGCTGCGCTGATAAACAATCAGCGCGAACGCCCCCTGTCAGGAGAGCCGCCGATCGGCTCTCCTATACTCGCGTCTGTCAGACGCGAGTGAGGAAGAGCCATCGATGGCTCTTCCTGTTTACATCGTGATCAGCCGTGATTGGACACGGCTGATCACGTGGTAAAGAGTCTCCGTCTCCGTGAGAGACTCTTTACCGAGATCGGAGATGCAGGGTGTCAGACTGACACCCCGCATCACCGATCGCCGCGCTGCGTGCCCCCACAGGCGCGTGCGGCATGAAATCCTGCAGGACGTCCTGTCAGGATTGTGTAACCACTTCCCGGACGTAAATCGGCCATAGGCTGGGCGGGAAGTGGTTAATTTGCATAGTTTTTCTCTCACTTCCTGTTTGGCTATGGGGCAGGAAGTGAAGGCAAATCTCCCCAATTGGACACAGATAATACAAAATAAACTGACAGGGCCTATAACCCTCCCTCACTCTATCCAAAATTAAAGAAAATAAAACTTGTTGATTATAGTTCTTGTCAGGGGCGGACTGACCATTGAGTCACTCGGGCACTGCCCGAGGGCCCCATGCCACTAGGGGGCCCCCATCCGGGTTGCCAGGCTCAGTAAAACCAGGGACAGTATGTAAAAATCTGTGTTTTTTTTAGATCTGTCCCTGATATGTCCGAAAATGACATGCTTTTAATGTGAATATCCCAAGATTTTAGCTGCCCGCCTCTGCACTACTTCCTGGCGTGGTGGTCATCTGTAAGCCAGAGGGGCCCCATAATCTTCTATTGCCCAGGGGCCCCATGAGTTGTCAGTCCGCCCCTGGTTCTAGTTTAAGCACAAATTTCATAGAGTTTTATTGAGAGCCCTAAGAAAATATAACCATGCCAATAGGCCAGGATAGAGCGTTGCTAATATGTAGGAATGTGTGTGTTAGAGCACCCCACCCAATGTTAACTAAAAAATTATTAATTTGCAAATAAGTATTATCTGCTCATTTTTTGGGGGATGTCTGCACCCCTGATAGTGACAACATTTGTGAGGTGTCTTCACCCTTTCTAATTCATTCACTTCCTGTCACATAGCCAAACAGGAAGTGAGGGTAAAACCTTACTAATATATTTTCTTGTGGACACAGAGATCAATCTAAATAGTTTCCCATTATGTAAATTGCACTCTAGCATTTTGCTGTGTACACCCCAAATTATTAGGGATCTTGGACTTTGGGGTCCATTTACTAAAGGCAAATCCACTCCTACAAGTGCAAAGCAAGGAAGAAAACAAAACAACTTTGCTTCTACAGGATTGGATGTTAAAACCATCAGTGCTTCCTCTCTGATTTTCAGCAACTATGCTTGTACTGCAGAGTGGCTTTGCCTTTACTAAACCCCAAACTAAATAATCATTTGGGGCAGGGATCCTCAAACTACGGCCCTCCAGCTGTTGTAGAACTACACATCCCATGAGGCCTTGTAATGCACTGACATTCACAGACATGACTAGGCATGATGGGAATTGTAGTTCCTGAACAACTGGAGGGCCGTAGTTTGAAGACCCATGATTTGGGGTGTACACAGCAGTGCTGGAGTGCAATTTGCTTAATGGGGACACTAGTTAGATTGACCTGTGTCCCCAAGAAATGACACTGGTAGGGTTTTAACCTCACTTCCTGTTCAGCTGTGTGACAGGAAGTGAAGCCAATTTTAAGAAAAGGGACACAAAGCTCAACACAAAAATAAAAAAACACAAAGCAGGGGTTCTAACACTCACTTGGCTTCCCTAAAACACCCACAATTTGAATAGGATTGCCTTGCGCTAGATTTAAGCACAGTGCTGTAAATCAGCACGTCAAGCCTGTCCACCAATAGCAAACCCCCCCCACAGGCCATGTTTGCAGGTTTTCCTTCATCTTGCACATGTGCTTTAAAATACAGTCTGGACAGCAATTCTTGATAAGAGAAATCCCCAAAACATGTCCTGTCGGGGGTACTTGAGGGCTGAGGACCACTGCAGAATAAATAAAATACTTACCAGTTTTTGTCTTTAAAGTCATGGAGAATAAACATGGCAAACATTTAATGATTACACACCAGGAAAGAAGCTTAGACAAAAATCACACATAATTTGTTAGGCCCAAACCTAGTTCAGCTGCAGCTGTCAACATATGTAGCATGAAAAAGTAACAAAAGACAAACTTAACAATTTTAAAGTAATTTTTATTGGTCAACAAAACAAGGAAAGCAAAAAAAGACAAACAAACAAAAATACATTTCAAAATTCTAAATAACCATAGCTTTACACATTTTTCATAAAATAAGGCCACATAGACAAATACATCAAAGTGAACATCATTTAAAAATAAACCAAAACCATTGGCAAAATAAAACAAAACCCATGCAACAAACCACATTTGTGTTTAGCAACAGCATTTCTGCCAGCCTGCCCCTTCTGAGGGCAGCTGAGGACTGATCGATCCAAGCTTTTTATAACAGTGCTAGTAATGAAGCAATTGAAATCACATGACCAAATTGCAGTCTCTAGTTTGGGTGAGCTTGTAATTGGGCACACCTGCAATTAACCCAAACCACGCTCTATGAGCATCCAATGAGTGTTTTTCACCTTTTAAAAAGAAAGGATATTTTTTTTCTAAGTGTTTGAGCATGCTCAGTTCATCACACATGTAGGAACCAAGCTGCAATGGAATGAGAGCTTTTTTTTTTTGGTTTCCCCTGATCTGATGCTTTCCAGCCTGAAGGGGAGGTGTTAAAGACAGAAGTAAACACGCACATTTAATAATCTATTTGTGTGAAAAAAAAGGTTGCCAATTTTGTTTGGGAGCCACGTCGCACGACTGCGCAATTGTCAGTTAAAGCGACGCCGCGCCGAATCACAAAAACTTGCCCGGTCATTGACCAGAAATATGGTCCGGGCTCAAGTGGTTAAAAATTAACAAAACACAAAAGTGAGCCCAATTTTTGGGGATAATGTGAAAGATGATGTTACACTGAGTAAATAGATACCTTACATGTCACGCTTTACTATTGGAAACACTCCTGCAATGGGGCCAAAATGAATTCCGTGAATATCCCCATAGGCTACCTTTTCCTTTTTTTTCCAGGTTACCAGTTTATAGTTACAAAGAAGGTCTAGTGGTAAAAGTATTGCTCTCGCTCTAACGCACACGTCAATACCTCACATGTGTGGTTTGAACGATGTTTATATATGTGGGCGGGACTTGCGTAAGTCCCGCCCACATATGTAAAAATTATTTTTACTTTTTGCTATAATAAATATCCCCAAAAATATATATTCAAAAAACAAAAAAAAAACCTCAGTTTAGGCCGATACTTATTCTACATCTTTTTGGTTCCAAAAAAATCGCAAATAGCGTTTAGTGTTTGGTTTTTGCAAAAGTTATAGCGTCTACAAATTTTTTTTTTTTGTTGTTTTAACTAGTTATTGGGGCGATCAGCGATTTTTATCGGTGCTGCGACATTATGGCGGACACATCGAACACTTTTTTGGAACCATTGGCATTTTTCTAGCGATCAGTGCTGTAAAAAATGCATTGCTTACTCAAAAAATGCCACTGGCAGGGAAGGGGTTAACACTAGGTGCGAGGGAGGGGTTAAATATGTTCCCTGGGTGTGTTCTAACTGTAGGGGGGGGGGGGGGACTGACATGTGTAAATGACAGATCGCTGTTCATGAAGGGGAACTCCAGACCCCCCTCAAAAAAAATAAGGTGGGTTCCCTCCAGGTGCATACCAGGCTCTTAGGCTTGGTCTGGAACATAAGGGGTTAAACCCGCGCAAAAAAAATAGCGTGGGGTCCCCCCCAAGATCCAAACCAAGCCCTTATCCCAGGCACGCAGTCTGGTCAGACAGGAATGGGGGTGGGGACGAGCGAGCGCCCCCCTCCCTCCTGAGCCATACCAGACCACATGCCCTCAACATGGGGGAGTGTGTGCTGTGGGGGAGGGGGGCACTGCCCCCCCACCCCAAAGCACTCTTGCCCCCATGTCGATAGGGACAAGAGCCTCTTCCCGACAACCCTGGCCGTTGGTTGTCGGGGTATGCGGGCGGAGAGCTTATCAGAATCTGAGAGCTCCCTTTAATAAAGGGGTCCCCAGATTCCGGCCCCCCACCCTATGTGAATGAGTATGGGGTACATCGTACCTCTACCCATTCACATGGGGGAAATGTAAAGTAAAAAAAACACCACACAGAATAAAATATTTTATTAATCTGCTCCGGAGCCCCCCCCTTTCTTCTTTAGCTCTCTTAGAAGGGGGGGTTTCTTCTCTCCCGATCTTCCGCCGGGACCCTGGGCTTCGGTGATTTCTGCCGGGGGAGGGCGCCATCCCTCGGTCCTCTCCGGAGCCTTCCGCCAGATGCCCCCACCCCATTTAAGCTCTTTTTCATTAGGGAGGGGCATCCGGACTTCGGGGTCTTCTGCCGGGGGATGGCGCCTATCCCCCGGTCTTTCCGGTGCCTTCCGCCAGGGTTCCGGTCTTCCTGGTCTTCTGCCGGGGGTGCGCCAACTCCCCGGTCTTTTCTCTTCTGTCTTCTCTGCTCCCTCTTCTGCCTGGCTCCCCCGCGGAGCCAGGGCTTTCTTCCGTCTTCTTTCTTCTCTCTTCCTTCTTCTGCCTGTCTCCTCCGCGGAGCACAGGGCTTGTCTCCGCTGTCTTCTTCCTTCTCTTCCATTCGATGTTGACACGACGAGGTTCCGCGCTGACATGCCGTGTCAGCGGCGGGCATGGACTTATATAGGGTAATGCCACCATGTGACCTCAACCCATGTGACATCACATTCCCTGGGCATGATGGGAATGTGATGTCACATGGGTTGAGGTCACATGGTGGCATTGCCCTATATAAGTCCATGCCCACTGCTCAGACGGCATTCCAGCGCCGGACCTCGTCGTGTCAACATCGAATGGAAGAGAAGGGAGAAGACAGCGGAGACAAGCCCTGGGCTCCGCGGAGGAGACAGGCAGAAGAAGGAAGAGAGAAGAAAGAAGACGGAAGAAAGCCCTGGCTCCGCGGGGGAGCCAGGCAGAAGAGGGAGCAGAGAAGACAGAAGAGAAAAGACCGGGGAGTTGGCGCACCCCCGGCAGAAGACCAGGAAGACCGGAACCCTGGCGGAAGGCACCGGAAAGACCGGGGGATAGGCGCCATCCCCCGGCAGAAGACCCCGAAGTCCGGATGCCCCTCCCTAATGAAAAAGAGCTTAAATGGGGTGGGGGCATCCGGCGGAAGGCTCCGGAGAGGACCGAGGGATGGCGCCCTCCCCCGGCAGAAATCACCGAAGCCCAGGGTCCCGGCGGAAGATCGGGAGAGAAGAAACCCCCCCTTCTAAGAGAGCTAAAGAAGAAAGGGGGGGCTCCGGAGCAGATTAATAAAATATTTTATTCTGTGTGGTGTTTTTTTTACTTTACATTTCCCCCATGTGAATGGGTAGAGGTACGATGTACCCCATACTCATTCACATAGGGTGGGGGGCCGGCATCTGGGGGCCCCCTTATTAAAGGGAGCTCGCAGATTCCGATTAGCCCCGCCCGCATACCCCGACAACCAATGGCAAGGGTTGTCGGGAAGAGGCTCTTGTCCCTATCGACATGGGGGCAAGAGTGCTGTGGGGTGGGGGGGCAGTGCCCCCCTCCCCCACACTCCCCCATGTTGAGGGCATGCGGTCTGGTACGGCTCAGGAGGGGGGGGGGGCGCTCGCTCGTCCCCTCCCCCATTCCTGTCCGGGCCAGACTGCATGCTTGGGATAAGGGCTTGGTTTGGATCTGGGGGGGACCCCCGCGCCGAATCGGCGCGGGTTTAACCCCTCACGTTCCGGACCAAGCCTAAGAGCCTAATGTAGCCCTGAAGGGGGACCCGCGCCGATTTCAAGTTTGAAATTTGGCGCGGAGTTCCCCTTCAGGGCTGAAAACAGCTCGGAGATTCCCGTGCGCCGCGTCACGCAGCGCATTCACGGGTACGCCGCTTGGTATTTACCAAGATTTTCACGGCGTACTGACAAGGCGCATGGGAATCCCTGACTTTTCTCTCTGCGCATGCCCAGTATGCAAATGAACCTCCCGAGGTTCAGGCGCACTGTGCAAGCGTACGGGGATCTGTTTTCAAAAAACACTTTCCCTTTCAATTCGGCCCGCCAAACACTTTCAAACACATGTCACTTCACTTCCCCTGCATCCCCCCACCTCCCCCCCTAATAAACTCCCGCCCGAACCCCCGCAATTTACAGTTTAATGTGCCGTGCGCCAGGTCTGTACTGGTGCACAATGCACCCTCTCCTGGGCGCACGGAGCACATTAGTAACTAGGGAAATACACTGCACTAGCAGCGTATTTCTTTAGTAAATGGCCAAACGGCTGCTACTCCTGCTTTTACTCCATGAGTCATGGAGTAAAGGCTTGGTAAATCAGGCCCTCAGACCAGAGTCCAGATGAGATTGGCAGCCGAAGAGGAAAGGTGCATGCTCAGGAAAAGTAGTCTGGTGGTCTCCTTACAATTCTCATTAAGCCATGGGACCTAACAGTATGACCTCTCTGAGCCTGCCCCCCTCCCCCGGGCCCCGACCAATGTAGCTGGAGAGAAGAAAGTAATGAGTGAGGTGGAGGATTGCAAAAATTACCACTCCGGTGCAGCGCTCACTGAAAGTTGCCCTGACATGAGAGCGACAGCCTTCTAGTTTGTGCAGTTTTCTTCTCCTTGTGCTCTATGTAAGTTTAGCCTGAGCACTGTGAGCAGACTGGTCTCAATGTGTGCTGTCAGTGTGCGCTGTCAGTGTGCGCTGTCAGTGTGCGCTGTGCTATGGTGTCAATGGCTGTGCAGTTGTGTGGATCTCCCTCCCTGGATTGTACTCCCTCCCGCTGTGCTGCAGCTCCTCTCCTCTCTGCCAGCCTGAATAAAAGGGGGAAGTGGGGACATGCAAGCGTGGAGCCGCACACACAGGCTCCTGATGATTAGATGGATGGGAGTTACAGAGGAGACAGCAAGAGAATGGGGAAGAGACCCAGTTCTAGTGCCCTGTCCCTCTGGTCTGCCCCCAGTGCCCTGTCCCATTTTGTTAAAGTTGTTGTTGGTAATATTTAATTTTGTAACTTGATTCTGCATAAAACATTGTCATTCCATGAGATAATCTACGAGGGCGTGTTTACGGTTGCAATTAGGCGCAGGGCAGTGTATGAATTAGGTGGGGCAACTGGTGGCGAGTAACTCTTGAGGCCTGGCTAGTGGCTCAGGACTTGAAATTTTGAGCCCTGCTATTACTGTCTCCTCTGCCTCCCCCCCCCCCCTTTCAATCTTCCTTCCAGTCATTGGTTGTCCTCCCCCTTATCCTTCTTTGTCATTGGTTGTTAGGACCGCTGGCCTAACAACCAATGATGCGCATTGCAGGCACAGAAGAACATGCAAGACCTCGCAGCTCCGCCCCCCGACTCCTGCTTCTTGCCTCGAACAGTCTCCTGCACGGTAAGGGGACTCTGGACTCCACGTACAAAGTGTTACACTGCCATCTATACTAGTGTAATGGAGGGCACCCAGCAGCTGTGAGTAAACCCTGCTTATCCACTCAGACAGCGGTCACTTCCCTCGATTCTGTCAGCCTCTCCACTGCTCATCCCCGCACCTCTCCTGCTCTCTCCTGACCTGCACAGTATACAAGCACACAGCCGCAGTTCCCTGCTTCTCTGCTTCAGGAGATCTGACATCGGCTCCACAACCGCCACACTATAGTGACCTCTGCTCCTTTCCTCCTCTCTCCTGAACTGAGCTGCAGTGAAAGGCACCTCACAATCTCTCCCTGTCCACTCCAGGCTGCCACCCTGCCGCTGCTTCTTCCATATGCATGCACACACTGTTTTTCTCTCTTGCACTCCTCCTATCAGCTGAATTAAGAAAATAGCACTGATCCTTATACCTTTCCAGAACTCCTGCTCTGCCACTGTATTTCCTGACCCCACTGCCTCCAAGTTGCTGAGAATGTCCTCTCCGTGCACTTCTCCAGCTGCACTGTCAGGGGTCCCCAGAGCAGTGAGTGGGTCTCAAATTCTACCACAGGTCTGTCTGCACACCCCACCACAGCCCGCTCATTTTACAGTTGTCTCCCACTTTTTTTTTTAGGTATGACAAAAGGCAAATGCACTGCAAATATGAAAAATGAAAAAGCGGACATACGGTCATACGGTCAGCAGGTGTGAAAGGGGCGTAAGATGGATTATTACTGTTAAGACCTGCAGTGGGTAAGGTACTGCGGCCTTCTTTCCGTCCCTCAATCACCGAGCATAAGTGATTATCGCTACCATAGAAGGTAGAGGAATAGTGGAGATGAATGCAGTTTCCAAGATGAATGTCCCCCCTAAACATGAGCCAAGACTGCATGAAGGGTGTCCAGATATATCATAGCTTTAATGAGAGGCAGGTCTTATATACAGCAAAAGGAATACTTGAAGTAATCAGATGAACAATGACAATCTCCTCACACAACATCATACAATGGTTTTACTAACGACCTCTAAGGAGACAGACGTCCTGTCTCCGATGTAATCCACATGTGTTAATTACTGGTCATTTACCCAGACAAGGTGAGATCTCACCTGCTAAACAATAGAGATTCACACAATGAACGCTTCTTGAGAGACAGACGAAAGTTAATTTACATGACACCGCAGACGATATTATCACAGCAAGCTCTGCCTGGGAGATATTGAAATCAGTTAAGGAATAAACCAATTATCTCCAGGCAGAGAGCACCCCAAGTTTCCCAAAAGTTGGAGCACCCCTTTCCACACAAGGTATCCCTACAATTACATATCCCCTGATAGCTCCGATCTGGGGGATCAACATATCCAAATTTCACCCAGATCGGTCCAGGGGTTCCCAAAAAACAAACAGAACCTATGAGAAAATCCAGAATAAAGTCTATTTTCTTCACAATTACATTAAGATGAAATCTGTGTTTATTAGCACAGGCAAAATATCTGTGTGCTCTGCTTACAACCTATTTTGCCATGTCAGCCCGCAAAAAATCGTGACCCCCTCCCCCCGGTCCTTGGCACAATTTTCTTCTACGCAGCCGGTCCCCAGTGCCAAAAAGGTTGGGGACCACTGTCATAGACCATATAGAGGTCATGACCTAATTGTGTCAGTGATGTCATAGACCATATAGAGGTCATGACCTAATTGTGTCAGTGATGTCATAGACCATATAGGGGTCATGACCTAATTGTGTCAGTGATGTCATAGACCATATAGAGGTCATGACCTAATTGTGTCAGTGATGTCATAGACCATATAGAGGTCATGACCTAGTTGTGTCAGTGATGTCATAGACCATATAGGGGTCATGACCTAATTGTGTCAGTGATGTCATAGACCAGTGGTTCTCAACCTGGGGGTCGGGACCCCCTTGGGGGTCGAATGACAATTTGCCAGGGGTCCCCAAATCTTTGGCTGTTCCTGAAGCCCGCACAGCTCTCCCAGGCTTCTCGCGGCCTCCCAGCAGGGCTGTCCCTGGAGCCCGCGGCCACCCACTCAGCCTCTTCAAAGTCACCCATTCAGTTCATGGCATGGCTGGGGGGCAGAGACTAGAGATCAGCTGACTGATGAGGAATGTGAAGTGGGAGGGGCTGGAGGAGACTATCTCCTGATTTCAGCATAGGTGTCACTGCTGCAAGACACTGCAAAGTCAGAGACACAGTAAAGCCAGATAAACAGTGCATAACACTACCTGTGATTATAGTTGACATTAAAAGTCCCCACTACAGTGCTCAGATCAGCAGATAACCTTGATCAAGAGCATCCTTGATCAAGAGCATCCAAGTTGGCTGATCAGAACTCCCCCCAGTGCTGCCACTGATCCCACCCCCCCCCCCCACCAGCCACTGCCACTGATCCCAACTCCACCAAAATAGGGAATACATGGAAGGGAGAGGCATAGAGGGAGAGGAACAAAGAAAAAGGGAGAGAAAGAATAAGAGAAAGAACAAGAAAGACGGCTAGAGAGGGATGGGGGGAAAAAACATGAAATTAGGATAGAGAAGGATAAAAGGGAAAGAAAGGAGAACAAAGAAAAAGAGTGGTACATCCTAAAATGTACCAAAAGGGGTTTTAATACTGTACAGGTGGAAGGGACTCGGGGAGCGCTAAATGTCCCTGGGTTAGGGACGCAAACTACTTGTCTTACCTTGGTTGCTGACAAACCACACTACAATTTGTTTTTTATTGTTAGGGGTCACCACAACTTGGGAAATTTTATCAAGGGGTCACGGCACTATAAAGGTTGAGAACCCCTGTCAAAGACCATATAGGGGTCATGACCTAATTGTGTCAGTGATGTCATAGACCATATAGGGGTCATGACCTAATAGTGTCAGTGATGTCATAGACCATATAGGGGTCATGACCTAATTGTGTCAGTGATGTCATAGACCATATAGGGGTCATGACCTAATTGTGTCAGTGATGTCATAGACCATATAGGGGTCATGACTATGGTATACCAGAATACACCCTGACCGCTAAGACCCCTTTACAGTTAATACCCCCACATTACCCCCTCAATAAATAATGAGACCACCACTTAATGTTGGAGTAAAAACTGGCCGTAGCAGCCTCCTTTATTTTAAATACTCTTTAAATAATAAATAACCAATAACCATAACAACAAACACGTAAATTCCTGAGATAATACCTCTCCTAAAATGGTGTTAGACTTTGCAGGACCCAATAACCACTAAACTTGTTCACATTTTAACTTTGTAACATTGTAACTCTTTATTTGGCACTGCGGTGTCCTAACCTCTGGTCATAGGCCTCAAGCCGAAGCTGGCTCAAAGACGACCGTTGAGTGCCCCCATTCACCAACCTTCCAGCTACATTAGTAGACTGGCAACTAGACAAAAACCCTTCAGAACCCATCCCACCGCTGGGTACTGGTGTCCATCTTTGGGGTAATATCTTCTCCTGCAAAGTCCGAAACACCCGCCACCAGCACCCGAAGGTAACACCTTACCTTCGGGCGCACCTCCACACCCTCATCGCTTGCTGTACCCCCTCCTCTAAGCGCAACACCCACATGTCAATCCCCACATCCGTGAGGTGAACACCATCACTCCTGAGGTACCGCCACGTGTCCACTTCCAATTCCGGGTGCCGAACCACCAGCCCCCCGTTCCTAAGCACAAACCGCCCCACATTCCTGTTGAGCTTCCTGCGCGCACGATTCACCGCGTCCACCGACCTAGCCATCCTCCATGATGTCCTAGCCACCATGTCCGACCACACCACTATCGCATCCGGGAAAGACAACCGGAGCCGCTGAAAATCAAATTTAATGTCCCGAGCTATCTCCAGCATTGATCTCACTCCAAGGTCATTTCCCCCCTGCATGAATAACAAGCACATCCGGTGGCCTGTCCAAACGTGCCCATTTGTGCACCTCCGGCACAACTCTGCTCCACAACATCCCGGGGACCCCCAACCACCGTACCCTCGCCTCCTGTCTCGAAATCCCCAGCTGACGACCGGTCGGGCGCGCCTCCGCCCGTTTTTCCCCCCGAACCACATAAGAGTGGCCTAATATCCAGACCAACAAGGGTCCAGTACCTGAAAGACAGTAAGCAAAGAACAAAGTAACTAACATATCCCCAAATACAGCGACGACCCACCTTTCCAAACAGTCACCAAAACACATTTTTTCCCTTTACCAAACACCAGCTCCCAGTCCCTCAACACAAATTCGCCACCAGCTGCGGCCTAACATATGAACGAAACCTCTTAGATTCCCACCTTCCTATCCTCTTTATTGCGTCCTCACCCAGTCCATTCCTCGCCGCCTCAGTAGCCGCCCCGATCCTAAATGAATGAGCCGAGAACTCCTTTGCAATCAGGCCCAATTTCCCCAGACACTTCCTAAACACTGCCACAAACTGATATCGCGACAGCGGGGCCCCATTTTCACCAAAAAGGTGCCCCCCACTTCCGGGCGGATGTCCAGATATTTCCGGACCAGCCCAACTGGGCAGAGTTCTGATCCCCCAATCGGGAACACATGGACCGCTCTGCCCTTGCCACTCTGGTCCGTTTTGGACCTTCTGAGCCACAGCGTGACCCCCTCCGGGGCCCAACAGACGTCCGATGCCCCCATGCCCCCCTGGACCATTTTTGACGGGCTCACCAGCTCGCCTATCCTAAATGCCCCAAAAAACGCCAGCGCGAATGCCGCGCGGAACAATGTAACCTCAAAACTGGACGAACCCACTGTACCCATCCTATCCATAAGCCCTTTTAAGATGTCGAAAGACACCGGGCGGTGTCTCCACAGCACTCCACTGTCCTTGAAAGAAGGCACCATAGCCTGATCCCCCAGCCGCGTCCGTATACAGCTCCAGGTCAAAATTGCTGACCGGGCCAGACATCCACAAGGCCCTACCGTTAAAAGCCCCTAGAAAAGAGTGCCATACCAGCAGGTCCTCCCTGTGCTCCCTCACTAGCCGTACATAGTGGTTGGGCAACCTAACCCCCGCCGTGCTAGCCGACAGCCGTCGACAAAAAATCCTCCCCATCGGGAGGATCCTGCAGGCAAAATTAAGCTTACCCAAGAGCGACTGCAGCGCTCGCAGTTGTACCTTATGCATGCCAATCATACCCCTGACCTCCGCCTTGAGGCCCTCCAACTTGTCCGCCGGCAACCTGCATTCCATAGCATCGGAATCGATGACTATGCCCAGAAATTGAATGACCGACCTCGGCCCTTCCATTTTGTCAGGCGCCAGTGGCACCCCAAAACGTTCCGCTATGTGCTCCAGCGTAGATAACAAAACCGCGCAAATCCTTGACCCCGCCGGGCCAATGCAGAGAAAGTCATCCAGATAATGGATAACCGAATTCACCACCGCCACTCCAAGAAAGAACTGAACTGTTCGAATAATGCGCAGGACACCGAGCAACCCATGGGCAGGCACTTGTCCACATAGAATTCGCCCTCCCAGTGACACCCCAACAACCGGAAGCTGTCCAGGTGCACTGGCAACAGCCGGAAGGCCGCCTCGATGTCCGACTTGGCCATCAACGCCCCCCGACCGTATCGCCTAACCCAACCCACAGCCGCGTCAAACGAAGTGTAACACACTGAACAATCCTCTGCATTAATCGCATCATTAACCGACCCCCCTTTCGGAAAGTAGAGGTGGTGTATGAGCCTGAACTTGTTCGGTTCCTTCTTCGGTACCACCCCCAACGGGGACACTACCAGGCCTGCTAACGGGGAGGACTCAAACGGGCCCCCCATTCGGCCCAGCCCAACCTCCTTACGCAGCTTCTCTGAAACCACTTCCGGGTGTTGCATAGCAGAACGCAAATTTTTGGACATTGGCGGAACCACGGTCAAATTAGAAGGGATATGAAAACCAACTGTAAAGCCCTCCTCAAGGAGCTGGGCAGCCGCCCTGTCCGGATACCTACCGAGAAACGGCAGCATCCTTTTCACCATCACCGGCGTGCTCCCTCTTGCCTGAAGGATCTCCGGAACGGCCCTTGCCCTGCTTGAAGCAGCGGGAAGAGGGGTGATTACCCCCACACCCGGAGCACTCATGCTTGTATCGGCACGACCCTCCGAACTTGCAGTTACCCTCATTAAACTGCCAACAAACCCCCTTTTTCTTTCCGGCCGACTGTCCCAGGGAAGAGGCCCCGCCGCCCCCCCCCCTGAAAAAACGGCACCGACGTCCTCGGAGCCGTCATAAGCCGCATCCACAGGCTAATGTCTTTCGCGTCCCAGCGAATGTCCGGCCTGATCGCCCGGCGTTGCCTAAATTGTTCGTCATAACGAAGCCAACCCGTGCCCCCATAACACCGATAGGCCTCACTAATCGCCTCCTGGTAGCTGAAGAGCGCCGAACAGTGCTCGGGGTTCTTCTCGCCAATCACGCTGGCCAAAATAGAATAAGCCTGCGACCAATTCTCAAACGTGCGAGGTATGAGCTGATACCTCCTTTTTTCCTCATCCTCCTTTTTGGAGTCTTCTGGCTTCACCCTGTCCAGGTTGAATTTCTCCAACGGTAACAACGCGAATATCTCCACATATTCGCTCTTCCAAATTTTTTCACGGACCTCTTGTTTCAAATGCGCCCCCAGTGGCGCATCATAACAAGTGTACACTTGCCCCTTCGCTTCGTCCGCTAAACGCACCAAATCCCGCTTCTTAGCCGTGGCCCCTGCCGGCTCGGCAGTCACTGCCGGCTGCAACGCTGCCCCGGACCCCAAGCCTCCCCCACTTGCCTCCTTCTCAGTCACCACTACCGCCATTGGGGCAGCTGCCGCAGCCGCCGCAGCCACCCCCGGCGCCCCCCCGCCCGGCCCCCAAGCCGCCGCCGGGCTCGCGGGGGGTCTGTCACCCCCTTTTAGCTGGCTAACCAACGCCTCCAGCCCAGACAAAAATCTCTGCAACCCCGCATCCACCCCAGGATTCCCCACCTGTGTGTCCGTAACCTGGGAAGATGTCGCACTGCCCCCAGCCACCGCGGGCACCACCAACCTATCCCGGGACCCCCCCACCCGGCCCCCCACAACCACATCATCACACCGTACATTAGAAACAAATGTGGAAACGGACTTACCGGGCTGCGTGGAAGCAATCCCATCAGCCCGATCGTCTTGTATCCCTCGCTGTAGGCACCGTCCTGGGTAAGACCTCCTCCTCCGAACCGGACAGCTCCCCTTCCGACTGGTCCTCGCACAACACTTCCTCCCCCGATGATGACCCACCGGGCAGCTCGGGCCCGGAGGCCGAAGGCCCAGGGCCGGATTCACTCTCCCTGCGGGCCCTGGACCCGTGAGCGGATTTTGCCGGCGCTTTTCTGCCAGGCGTACCTCTGCTGCCGCGGTCTTCCTCCTGACTTCTCCCCCTCGCCGCCTGGGCCTCCTGCAAGTGGCTAGCCGTAGCAGCTGGGTGACTAGCCACCGTACCCTGGGATCCCTCTCGCCGAGGCCTGCTGACCGGGCCCGCCTCCACCTGCTCCACACGCCGGGCGGACAAGGCCGCCGCACCTGAGCCCCCCGGCTGTCCCCCCCCTCTGTCCTTGGGTGCTTCTGGTCCCCCCGGCCGGGCCCTCAATGACCCCCGTCGCCGCCGCGCGTTTTGCGGGGGGGCCCGATGGGGCCCTGTTGCGGACGCCCTCCGACCGCTGCTGACTAGGGGATGTGCTGGGTGAATACCGGCGGGGGGGGAGCGACGAGCGCGACCGCGCGGTCCCCCGGCCCGTGTGACTAGGCCCCGATGGCGCTGGCACTGCCTCTGCACCACTCTGAGGGAGAAGCTCCTGGCCTGTGTGGTTAGGCCCCGACGCCGCCGTACTAGTGTCCGCCCCACTCCGAGGGAGAAGCGCCCCCAGCTGAAGCTGCAGCCATTCCTCCCCCCGCACCGCCGCCTCAGCCCTGAGCTGAGCAAACAAGGCCTCTATAGCTGCCATGGACCCGCCGCCCCTACCTGTGCCAAAAACGGGAGATGAGAATCACAGTTGCAGGCTGTACAGACCATGCAACTTCGCTCCCCCACGCCTCACTTGCCCGGGAAACTGGATGGTGGGAGATATATATAATCTCCCCTCCCACCACTCTTACCTCTCCTCCCCCCCAGCTACCAGGGTTCTGTTAACCCTGTCATGGCCGGCCCTACGCTGACTTGCAGTTGGCTCCGGGCCTCACTTGACCTAATAGTGTCAGTGATGTCACTCGCGGGATTGTTTACAAACAGAATGAATCTGGCGGGGATCTGTCATTTACTGACATTAGTGATCTCACCGCTAAATGAGGGGCGGAGCATTGGGGGGAAAACTGGAGAACTCCGCCCACTTTGTTCTCTTGTCCTTCACTGAACATCCCATAGACTGGATTTGGGGGAGTCTCATGTTTGACCCGAACCTGAAGCTGATCCCCAATCATTCCAAAAGAATGGAATGGGAATGGAAATTCATCCAAAAATGAGAAACTTTGGGCTGTAGGGAGAGAATTTTATGTGCCGCTATGATTGTAAATAATGTTATAATGTTTTTTATTATGGTCAGGACTAAAAATAAAACATGGAAGATCAATCTATAATTACTCTATATATTTCATATTCTCTATTCAGTCAGTAGGCGGAGCTCTGTGTTTATCTGATTTCAGCCCCTCCCACCTGATCTGTTTAACCACTAACCAACCAGCCGCCGCAGTTATACGGCGGCAGGTCGGCTCAGCTGGGCGAGATCACGCAGCTATACGTCATCTTGCATTTCAGCCAATAGGGGCGCGCACCCCCCGCTCACCCCCTGGTGCCGACGCGCGTGCCTGGCAGACGCGATAACCGCCGGGTACCCATGATCGCTCGTTACAGAGCAAGAACCTGGAGCTGTGTGTGTAAACGCGCAGCTCCCGGTCCTGTCAGCGGGGGAAAAATGCCTGACCGTCTGTTCATACAATGTATAAACAGCGATCAGTCATTTCCCCCAGTCAGTCCCACCCCCCTACAGTTAGAACACACCCAGGGAACATACTTAACCCCTTCCCCACCCCCTAGTGTTAACCCCTTCCCTGCCAGTGGCATTTTTATAGTAATCCAATGCATTTTTATAGCACTGATCGCTATAAAAATGCCAATGGTCCCAAAAATGTGTCAAAAGTGTCCGATGTGTCCGCCATAATGTCGCAGTACCGAAAAAAATCGCTGATCGCCGCCATTACTAGTAAAAAAAAAAAATATTAATAAAAATGCCATAAAAAATCCCCTATATTGTAGACGCTATAACTTTTGCGCAAACCAACCAATAAACGCTTATTGCGATTTTTTTTTACGAAAAATATGTAGAAGAATATGTATCGGCCTAAACTGAGGAAAAAACTGTTTTTTTATATATTTTGGGGGATATTTATTATAGCAAAAAGTAAAAAATATTATTATTTTTTCAAAATTGTCGCTCTATTTTTGTTTATAGCGCAAAAAATAAAAACCGCAGAGGTGATCAAATACCACCAAAAGAAAGATCTATTTGTGGGGGGAAAAGGACGCCAATTTTGTTTGGGAGCCACGTTGTACGACCGCTCAATTGTCAGTTAAAGCGACGCAGTCCCGAATCGCAAAAAGGGGCCCGGTCATTGACCAGCAATATGATCCGGGGGTTAAGTGGTTAAATGGCTCTGTGCCCCTCCCCCAATCTCTCCTCACCTGGACAGGTGACTCCGGCTCTGCTCTCCTCTGATTGGCTGAACCCATTCTCCACAGTACAGGTGATGTTCCAGGGCCCCGGTGACCCCACAATGGCTGTAATCTTATTGGCAGAAGTGGAAAAATTCTCCTGGGATCCTCCAATCACAGACAGACTGATATTCGGCTTAGTCCCCGCCTCCACCCTGCAGGAGATCTCAGCGCTGCCATTCCGGAGACATGAGACATGGAGGAGCGGAACCGATACTGGAACTGAGAGAGACAATCATTTCCATTGATAAGGTCCAATATATACACAGCATGCCCCTCCCCCATCCTTACCTATAAACAGGTGTGCAGACATCTTCCTGGAGACTGGAGGAGATAGATTGTGTTCACCCCTCCCCCAAACACTAAATCCCCTCCCCCACTAACATGACACCCATTTTCTTCAGTCGTGTGACCCCCATACACAGCGCTATACAATCTCATCTGGATGATCGGCTCTAAGAACATTGTACATGGCTACTGCTGTGTGAGAGATATTCTGTACATTGTAATACACATACGTCTCTCCCTGATCTTCTCCTATACAATGTATGGATATAAAGACACGGAGCGGGGAGGACACTGCTAGGACTGGGGGTGGGGGATGGGAGGACTTACCTTCTAGATGGAGCGGGGGGGACACTGCTAGGACTGGAGGTGGGGGATGGGTGGACTTACCTTCTACATGGAGCGGGGGGGACACTGCTAGGACTGGGGATAGGGGATGGGAGGACTTACCTTCTACATGGAGCGGGGGGGACACTGCTAGGACTGGGGGATGGGGATGGGAGGACTTACCTTCTACATGGAGCGGGGAGGACACTGCTAGGACTGGAGGTGGGGGATGGGAGGACTTACCTTCTACATGGAGTGGGGGGGACACTGCTAGGACTGGGGGTGGGGGATGGGAGGACTTACCTTCTACATGGAGCGGGGGGGACACTGCTAGGACTGGGGGTGGGGGATGGGAGGACTTACCTTCTACATGGAGCGGGGAGGACACTGCTAGGACTGGGGGATGGGTGGACTTACCTTCTACATGGAGCGGGGGGGACACTGCTAGGACTGGAGGTGGGGGATGGGGGGACTTACCTTCTACATGGAGCGGGGAGGACACTGCTAGGACTGGGGGTGGGGGATGGGTGGACTTACCTTCTACATGGAGCGGGGGGGACACTGCTAGGACTGGGGGTGGGGGATGGGGGGACTTATCTTCTACACGGAGCGGGGAGGACACTGCTAGGACTGGAGGTGGGGGATGGGTGGACTTACCTTCTACATGGAGCGGGGAGGACACTGCTAGGACTGGGGGTGGGGGATGGGGGGACTTACCTTCTACATGGAGCGGGGAGGACACTGCTAGGACTGGGGGATGGGTGGACTTACCTTCTACATGGAGCGGGGGGGACACTGCTAGGACTGGGGGTGGGGGATGGGGGGACTTACCTTCTACATGGAGCGGGGAGGACACTGCTAGGACTGGGGGATGGGTGGACTTACCTTCTACATGGAGCGGGGGGGACACTGCTAGGACTGGAGGTGGGGGATGGGGGGACTTACCTTCTACATGGAGCGGGGAGGACACTGCTAGGACTGGGGGTGGGGGATGGGTGGACTTACCTTCTACATGGAGCGGGGGGGACACTGCTAGGACTGGGGGTGGGGGATGGGAGGACTTACCTTCTACATGGAGCGGGGGGGACACTGCTAGGACTGGAGGTGGGGGATGGGGGGACTTACCTTCTACATGGAGCGGGGAGGACACTGCTAGGACTGGGGGTGGGGGATGGGTGGACTTACCTTCTACATGGAGCGGGAAGGACACTGCTAGGACTGGGGGTGGGGGATGGGTGGACTTATCTTCTACACGGAGCGGGGAGGACACTGCTAGGACTGGAGGTGGGGGATGGGTGGACTTACCTTCTACATGGAGCAGGGAGGACACTGCTAGGACTGGGGGTGGGGAGGACTTACCTTCTACATGGAGCGGGGGGGACACTGCTAGGACTGGAGGTGGGGGATGGGAGGACTTACCTTCTACATGGAGCGGGGGGGACACTGCTAGGACTGGGGGTGGGGGATGGGAGGACTTACCTTCTACATGGAGCGGGGGGGACACTGCTAGGACTGGAGGTGGGGGATGGGTGGACTTACCTTCTACATGGAGCGGGGGGGACACTGCTAGGACTGGGGGTGGGGGATGGGAGGACTTACCTTCTACATGGAGCAGGGGGGACACTGCTAGGACTGGGGGTGGGGGATGGGTGGACTTACCTTCTACATGGAGCGGGGGGGACACTGCTAGGACTGGGGGTGGGGGATGGGTGGACTTACCTTCTACATGGAGCAGGGGGGACACTGCTAGCACTGGAGGTGGGGGATGGGAGGACTTACCTTCTACACGGAGCGGGGAGGACACTGCTAGGACTGGAGGTGGGGGATGGGAGGACTTACCTTCTACATGGACGGTGTAATAATCTTCCAGTATAATGTCTCCTGTAGAGTTCTGTATATACACCCCGTATATCCCGTCATTCTCCAGAGTCACATTGGATACGATGAGACTTCCATTCTCTGATATCCTTGTATTGGGGAAACGTCTGAAATCAGACGGATCACATCTCTCGTGTTGAGCTATTTTTCTCCAGTATCCAGGAGATTTCTTATAGACCCAGATAATCCGGTCACATTCCCATCTATCTGTAGGGTTGAGGGTGAGATGACGTCTGATGGGGAGGAGAAGATCAGATCCCGGCCGGGTGAATATTTCCTCCGGATCTCTTTTTCCTGTACAGACAGAATACAGATCCCAGTCAGGTCACAGTGTACTCCCCTCCCCCTCATATAACATATATCCCTCTATAAGGATCCCAGAAATCTTCAGATTAGATCTGTCAGAGTCCTCCGGGTCTTCCTGGGATTCCTCTGTTTTCTTCCATCTCAGATCATTGAGGAATCTCCTCTGACACCCCTATACTCTCCATTATTCTACATCCGCCCGCTCCTCAAAATCATCAGCAAGCAGGACCTGCGCTACCACTCCTATGCGGACGACGCGCAGCTTTACCTTCCAATCACCAACAAAAAAGACCAATATCATGAACTAGGAGAATTCCTCACTCTGATCGACAATTGGATGACGGAAAGCTCCCTCAAACTCAACGGATAAAAAAACAGAACTCCTCATCCTCCACGCAAATCAGAAATCCATTTCTAGGACCACCGGGACTCCACCCACCATCCAATCATCGCGCCAAGCAACAAAGTCAGACGCCTCGGAGTCGTCTTTGACTCAGACATGACGATGGACGCACAAATAGGATCAGTAGTCAGCGGTTCTCATCATCTGCTCCGCATGCTACGTAGACCAGTGGCGTCACTAGGGTTGGTGTCACCTGGTGCGGTAAAATATGGTGTCACCCCCCCCCCCCTCCAATAACATTTTTCAAATATTTTTTACCCTACTGTTTGCTCTCTGTTCTCCTTTCTTCCCCTTTTCTCTCTCTCCCTATCCATCTTTCTTGTTCCTTCTATCCCTTCTTCTTTCTCTCCATATTTCTTTGTCCCCTCCCCCCACCTCTCTTTCTCCAGAACCGGAATTCACATCTCAGGAGCCTATAGGCCAGGGGCGTACCTAGAGCATTTGGCACCCAGGGCGGAACCAATATCTGGCACCTCCCCCCCACACACACGTTAAAATGTAAAAACACCCCACTGTGCCCCCTGCATACCTCTGCATCCTTCAATATGTCTTTGTTACTACTGTGTACCCCTCTCCACAACTGCACCTCTGGACCCCTTTACATTACACAGCCCCCTGCATCACTGGACCCCTTTACATTACACAGCCCCCTGCATCACTGGACCCCTTTACATCTCACAGCACCCTGCACCTCTGGACCCCTTTACATTACACAGCCCCCTGCATCACTGAACCCCTTTACATTACACAGCACCCTGCACCTCTGGACCCCTTTACATTACACAGCCCCCTGCATCACTGGACCCCTTTACATTACACAGCCCCCTGCATCACTGGACCCCTTTACATTACACAGCACCCTGTATCACTGGACCCCTTTACATTACACAGCACCCTGTATCACTGAACCCCTTTACATTACACAGCACCCTGCACCTCTGGACCCCTTTACATTACACAGCCCCCTGCATCACTGGACCCCTTTACATTACACAGCCCCCTGCATCACTGGACCCCTTTACATTACACAGCACCCTGTATCACTGGACCCCTTTACATTACACAGCACCCTGCATCACTGGACCCCTTTACATTACACAGCCCCCTGCATCACTGGACCCCTTTACATTACACAACCCCCTGCATCACTGCACCCCTTTACATTACACAGCCCCCTGCATCACTGGACAGCTTTACATTGCACAGCCCCCTGCATCACTGGACCCCTTTACATTACACAGCCCCTGCACCACTGGACCCCTTTACATCACACAGCACCCTGCATCACTGCACCCCCTTTACATTACACAGCCCCCTGCATCACTGGACCCCTTTACATTACACAACACCCTGTATCACTGGACCCCTTTACATTACACAGCACCCTGCATCTCTGCACCCCTTTACATTACACAGCCCCCTGCACCTCTGGACCCCTTTACATTACACAGCACCCTGCATCACTGGACCCCTTTACATTACACAGCCCCCTGCATCACTGGACCCCTTTACATCTCACAGCACCCTGCACCTCTGGACCCCTTTACATTACACAGCCCCCTGCATCACTGAACCCCTTTACATTACACAGCACCCTGCACCTCTGGACCCCTTTACATTACACAGCCCCCTGCATCACTGGACCCCTTTACATTACACAGCCCCCTGCATCACTGGACCCCTTTACATTACACAGCACCCTGTATCACTGGACCCCTTTACATTACACAGCACCCTGCATCACTGGACCCCTTTACATTACACAGCCCCCTGCATCACTGGACCCCTTTACATTACACAGCCCCCTGCATCACTGGACCCCTTTACATTACACAACACCCTGTATCACTGGACCCCTTTACATTACACAGCACCCTGCATCACTGGACCCCTTTACATTACACAGCCCCCTGCATCACTGGACCCCTTTACATTACACAGCCCCCTGCATCACTGGACCCCTTTACATTACACAGCACCCTGTATCACTGGACCCCTTTACATTACACAGCCCCCTGCATCACTGGACCCCTTTACATTACACAGCCCCCTGCATCACTGGACCCCTTTACATTACACAGCCCCCTGCATCACTGGACCCCTTTACATTACACAACACCCTGTATCACTGGACCCCTTTACATTACACAGCACCCTGCATCACTGGACCCCTTTACATTACACAGCCCCCTGCATCACTGGACCCCTTTACATTACACAGCCCCCTGCATCACTGGACCCCTTTACATTACACAGCACCCTGTATCACTGGACCCCTTTACATTACACAACCCCCTGCATCACTGCACCCCTTTACATTACACAGCCCCCTGCATCACTGGACAGCTTTACATTGCACAGCCCCCTGCATCACTGGACCCCTTTACATTACACAGCCCCTGCACCACTGGACCCCTTTACATCACACAGCACCCTGCATCACTGCACCCCCTTTACATTACACAGCCCCCTGCATCACTGGACCCCTTTACATTACACAGCCCCCTGTATCACTGGACCCCTTTACATTACACAGCACCCTGCATCTCTGCACCCCTTTACATTACACAGCCCCCTGCACCTCTGGACCCCTTTACATTACACAGCACCCTGCATCACTGGACCCCTTTACATTACACAGCCCCCTGCATCACTGGACCCCTTTACATCTCACAGCACCCTGCACCTCTGGACCCCTTTACATTACACAGCCCCCTGCATCACTGAACCCCTTTACATTACACAGCACCCTGCACCTCTGGACCCCTTTACATTACACAGCCCCCTGCATCACTGGACCCCTTTACATTACACAGCCCCCTGCATCACTGGACCCCTTTACATTACACAGCACCCTGTATCACTGGACCCCTTTACATTACACAGCACCCTGCATCACTGGACCCCTTTACATTACACAGCCCCCTGCATCACTGGACCCCTTTACATTACACAGCCCCCTGCATCACTGGACCCCTTTACATTACACAACACCCTGTATCACTGGACCCCTTTACATTACACAGCACCCTGCATCACTGGACCCCCTTTACATTACACAGCCCCCTGCATCACTGGACCCCTTTACATTACACAGCCCCCTGCATCACTGGACCCCTTTACATTACACAGCACCCTGTATCACTGGACCCCTTTACATTACACAGCACCCTGCATCACTGGACCCCTTTACATTACACAGCCCCCTGCATCACTGGACCCCTTTACATTACACAGCCCCCTGCATCACTGGACCCCTTTACATTACACAACACCCTGTATCACTGGACCCCTTTACATTACACAGCACCCTGCATCACTGGACCCCTTTACATTACACAGCCCCCTGCATCACTGGACCCCTTTACATTACACAGCCCCCTGCATCACTGGACCCCTTTACATTACACAGCACCCTGTATCACTGGACCCCTTTACATTACACAACCCCCTGCATCACTGCACCCCTTTACATTACACAGCCCCCTGCATCACTGGACAGCTTTACATTACACAGCCCCCTGCATCACTGGACCCCTTTACATTACACAGCCCCTGCACCACTGGACCCCTTTACATCACACAGCACCCTGCATCACTGCACCCCCTTTACATTACACAGCCCCCTGCATCACTGGACCCCTTTACATTACACAACACCCTGTATCACTGGACCCCTTTACATTACACAGCACCCTGCATCACTGGACCCCTTTACATTACACAGCCCCCTGCACCTCTGGACCCCTTTACATTACACAGCACCCTGCATCACTGGACCCCTTTACATTACACAGCCCCCTGCATCACTGGACCCCTTTACATCTCACAGCACCCTGCACCTCTGGACCCCTTTACATTACACAGCCCCCTGCATCACTGAACCCCTTTACATTACACAGCACCCTGCACCTCTGGACCCCTTTACATTACACAGCCCCCTGCATCACTGGACCCCTTTACATTACACAGCCCCCTGCATCACTGGACCCCTTTACATTACACAGCACCCTGTATCACTGGACCCCTTTACATTACACAGCACCCTGCATCACTGGACCCCTTTACATTACACAGCCCCCTGCATCACTGGACCCCTTACATTACACAGCCCCCTGCATCACTGGACCCCTTTACATTACACAACACCCTGTATCACTGGACCCCTTTACATTACACAGCACCCTGCATCACTGGACCCCTTTACATTACACAGCCCCCTGCATCACTGGACCCCTTTACATTACACAGCCCCCTGCATCACTGGACCCCTTTACATTACACAGCACCCTGTATCACTGGACCCCTTTACATTACACAGCACCCTGCATCACTGGACCCCTTTACATTACACAGCCCCCTGCATCACTGGACCCCTTTACATTACACAGCCCCCTGCATCACTGGACCCCTTTACATTACACAACACCCTGTATCACTGGACCCCTTTACATTACACAGCACCCTGCATCACTGGACCCCTTTACATTACACAGCCCCCTGCATCACTGGACCCCTTTACATTACACAGCCCCCTGCATCACTGGACCCCTTTACATTACACAGCACCCTGTATCACTGGACCCCTTTACATTACACAACCCCCTGCATCACTGCACCCCTTTACATTACACAGCCCCCTGCATCACTGGACAGCTTTACATTGCACAGCCCCCTGCATCACTGGACCCCTTTACATTACACAGCCCCTGCACCACTGGACCCCTTTACATCACACAGCACCCTGCATCACTGCACCCCCTTTACATTACACAGCCCCCTGCATCACTGGACCCCTTTACATTACACAACACCCTGTATCACTGGACCCCTTTACATTACACAGCACCCTGCATCTCTGCACCCCTTTACATTACACAGCCCCCTGCACCTCTGGACCACTTTACATTACACAGCACCCTGCATCACTGGACCCCTTTACATTACACAGCCCCCTGCATCACTGGACCCCTTTACATCTCACAGCACCCTGCACCTCTGGACCCCTTTACATTACACAGCCCCCTGCATCACTGAACCCCTTTACATTACACAGCACCCTGCACCTCTGGACCCCTTTACATTACACAGCCCCCTGCATCACTGGACCCCTTTACATTACACAGCCCCCTGCATCACTGGACCCCTTTACATTACACAGCACCCTGTATCACTGGACCCCTTTACATTACACAGCACCCTGCATCACTGGACCCCTTTACATTACACAGCCCCCTGCATCACTGGACCCCTTTACATTACACAGCCCCCTGCATCACTGGACCCCTTTACATTACACAACACCCTGTATCACTGGACCCCTTTACATTACACAGCACCCTGCATCACTGGACCCCTTTACATTACACAGCCCCCTGCATCACTGGACCCCTTTACATTACACAGCCCCCTGCATCACTGGACCCCTTTACATTACACAGCACCCTGTATCACTGGACCCCTTTACATTACACAGCACCCTGCATCACTGGACCCCTTTACATTACACAGCCCCCTGCATCACTGGACCCCTTTACATTACACAGCCCCCTGCATCACTGGACCCCTTTACATTACACAACACCCTGTATCACTGGACCCCTTTACATTACACAGCACCCTGCATCACTGGACCCCTTTACATTACACAGCCCCCTGCATCACTGGACCCCTTTACATTACACAGCCCCCTGCATCACTGGACCCCTTTACATTACACAGCACCCTGTATCACTGGACCCCTTTACATTACACAACCCCCTGCATCACTGCACCCCTTTACATTACACAGCCCCCTGCATCACTGGACAGCTTTACATTGCACAGCCCCCTGCATCACTGGACCCCTTTACATTACACAGCACCCTGCACCACTGGACCCCTTTACATTACACAGCCCCCTGCATCACTGCACCCCCTTTACATTACACAGCCCCCTGCATCACTGGACCCCTTTACATTACACAACACCCTGTATCACTGGACCCCTTTACATTACACAGCACCCTGCATCTCTGCACCCCTTTACATTACACAGCCCCCTGCACCTCTGGACCCCTTTACATTACACAGCACCCTGCATCACTGGACCCCTTTACATTACACAGCCTCCTGCATCACTGGACCCCTTTACATCTCACAGCACCCTGCACCTCTGGACCCCTTTACATTACACAGCCCCCTGCATCACTGAACCCCTTTACATTACACAGCACCCTGCACCTCTGGACCCCTTTACATTACACAGCCCCCTGCATCACTGGACCCCTTTACATTACACAGCCCCCTGCATCACTGGACCCCTTTACATTACACAGCACCCTGTATCACTGGACCCCTTTACATTACACAGCCCCCTGCATCACTGGACCCCTTTACATTACACAGCCCCCTGCATCACTGGACCCCTTTACATTACACAGCCCCCTGCATCACTGGACCCCTTTACATTACACAACACCCTGTATCACTGGACCCCTTTACATTACACAGCACCCTGCATCACTGGACCCCTTTACATTACACAGCCCCCTGCATCACTGGACCCCTTTACATTACACAGCCCCCTGCATCACTGGACCCCTTTACATTACACAGCACCCTGTATCACTGGACCCCTTTACATTACACAGCACCCTGCATCACTGGACCCCTTTACATTACACAGCCCCCTGCATCACTGGACCCCTTTACATTACACAGCCCCCTGCATCACTGGACCCCTTTACATTACACAACACCCTGTATCACTGGACCCCTTTACATTACACAGCACCCTGCATCACTGGACCCCTTTACATTACACAGCCCCCTGCATCACTGGACCCCTTTACATTACACAGCCCCCTGCATCACTGGACCCCTTTACATTACACAGCACCCTGTATCACTGGACCCCTTTACATTACACAACCCCCTGCATCACTGCACCCCTTTACATTACACAGCCCCCTGCATCACTGGACAGCTTTACATTGCACAGCCCCCTGCATCACTGGACCCCTTTACATTACACAGCCCCTGCACCACTGGACCCCTTTACATCACACAGCACCCTGCATCACTGCACCCCCTTTACATTACACAGCCGCCTGAACCCCTTTACATCACATAGCCCCCTACACCTCTGGACCCTTTTACACTACACAGCCCTCTGCACCCCTTTACATTACACAGCACCCTGCACCTCTGGACCCCTTTACATTACACAGCACCCTGCATCACTAGACCCCTTTACATTACACAGCCCCCTGCATCACTAGACCCCTTTACTTTACATAGCCCCCTGCACCTCTGGACCCCTTTACATCACATAGCCCCCTGCACCTCTGGACCCCTTTACATTGCACAGCACCCTGCACCTCTGGACCCCTTTACATTACACAGCACCCTGCATCACTGGACCCCTTTTACATTACACAGCCGCCTGCACCTCTGGACCCCTTTACATTACACAGCACCCTGCACCTCTGGACCCCTTTACATCACATAGCCCCCTGCACCTCTGGACCCCTTTACATTACACAGCACTCTGCACCTCTGGACCTCTTTACATTACACAGCACCCTGCATCACTGGACCCCTTTACATCACATAGCCCCCTGCATCACTGGACCCCTTTTACATTACACAGCCCCCTGCACCTCTGGACCCCTTTACATTACACAGCACTCTGCACCTCTGGACCTCTTTACATTACACAGCACCCTGCATCACTGGACCCCTTTACATTACACAGCACCCTGCATCACTGCCCCCTTTACATCTCATAGCCCCCTGCACCTCTGGACCCTTTTACATTACACAGCACAATGCATCACTGCACCCCTTTTACATTACACAGCCACCTGCACCTCTGGACCCCTGCATGTTACACAGACCCCCTTCAGTGCAGACACCCCCTCAATGCAGACACCCCCCCCTTAGTGCAACCCCTCCTCAGTGCAAATCCCCCCTCAGTGCAACCCCCCCTCAGTGCAACCCCCCAGTGCAACCCCCCCCTTAGTACAAACCCCCCCCTCAGTGCAAACCCCCCTTAGTGAAAACCCCCTCAGTGCAAACACCCCCCTTAGTACAACCCCCCTTCAGTGAAATCCCCCCAGGTGCAAACACCCCCCCTCCCCATTCAGTACCTCAGATCATTGCAGGCAGCGCCACCCGTGGCTGTGAGAGAGGAGGGGATGGATGGTGCTGCAGTGTCACCCTGCAATCCCCCCTCCTCTTGTACCGCTGGGCTCGGCACTCCGATTCCGCGGCGCTCATCGCTGCAGTCGCGGTGGGGGGGGGGGAGCCGGGGCCCCCCCCACATGTCAGCAAAAAAAAAATATATATATATATATTTTTTTTTAATCGGGATGGTGTCACCCCTCTAGCGGGTGTCACCCGGGTGCGGACCGCACCCCCCGCACCCCCCTAGCAATGCCTCTGATGTAGACTCCTCCCCTTCATCCCGGAAGAGGACACGGCAGTCGTGGTTGGAACTATCATCAACTCACGACTCGACTACGCAAACTCCCTCTACTTCCGATTACCAAAATACCAGATTTCACGCCTACAAGTCGTCCAGAACACGGCAGCCAGACTGGTAACAGGTAAAAAGCCGTGGGAACCAATCTCCCCGGTCATGAGGTCCCTCCACTGGCTGTCCGTACAGGACCGGGTGACATTCAAGACCCTCTGCCTCACCCACAAATGTATACAGGGGAACGCTCCCCAATACTTAAGCGAGAAAATAAAATTCTACGTCACCCAGTGCGTGCTCCGATCAACCAACCAAAACCTTCTCCAAATTCCTAAATCCCGCTACAAATCGAAGGGAGAACGTCGATGTGCAATCCAAGGACCCCCATCAGACCCGGTGAGGGAGTTTGTTGGCTGTAGGAAGTATTTATGATCAGATGATAAATATGAAATGTATTACATATATAATACAGTCTGTGATGCATTTGCCTATATGTCTCAGTCTAATTCTCCCTGCTTGCCCTGGGTGATTCTGTCCTCGGCTAGCAGGTTATTGACGTGCTAATGTCCCCTCACTATTTCTAAAGGTTAATTGATCTATTGTGTTGTGTGAAGGAGATCTGTGTTTAAGTGGCTTGTGTTAATTATTCTGATTGCTCCAGTGTGGTAATTATCTCTCTATATGCGGGGTCGAGCGGTCTAGTTAATGTATTCAGTACAACTAGTAATCAGCGTCCTTGATGTCATTGTCTAAAGAAAATGTGTTTTCAGCATCGGCTCCGTCGTGTCTGTCTAATCATCTGTATGGAATCCCCAGTGTGAGGGGGGCGGAGATCTGTCATTGTAACAGTTTTGGAAATGACATATAAGCTGTGTAATATAACATTAAAGTCTGTCTTGTTCTAGCAGTAAGCCTGGACTAATGTGTGGCTTAATGGGCGATCTCAGGAATATTCCTCCTAGTGGAATATTGGGTGATGTTCTTATGGAAGAAGGGAATCTTTGACGGGGATATCATACCGATACCGTCACAAATTGGTTGGCAGCAGCGGGATTTTCCCTTCTATTCCCCTTCACACCCGGATTCCAAGCAGACACTGGAAGAACTACTGGAAATTCGTGGAAGGATTGCTAGCAACAAAACCAAGCGGGTCATCATAGCAGAATCAATGGAGATAGACCAGGAGGACGGGATTGCAGCAACGCCAGCAGTACAAGAGATGGAGACACCAGTGATTCAGGAGGAGTCACCAACCAACAAGCTAATGAGGGAGAAGCTAGCGTGGTTCGGCCCGAACCCAACGCCGGATGTGGTGCTGAAAGTGATGGACCTGTTAGCGAAGGAGGATAAACAAATAAGAGACGCAGAACTACAGAAGGCTAAACAAATAAGAGACGCAGAGCTACAGAAGGATAAAGAAATAAGGGATGCAGAACTACAGAAGGATAAACAAATAAGAGACGCAGAGCTGCAGTTAAAACTGGCAGCAGTCCAACAAGCAGCCGCACATCCTCCAAACAGTGAGTACAGCACAGCAGACACAAGGAAGATCCCGTTTAGCGCTTTTAAAGCTTTTGATGAAAAGGACTGTGAAATTGATAACTATCTGGCAGACTTTGAGCGACAATGTAACCTGCACCGAATAGCTAGAAGAGAGTGGGTTGCAATATTGTCAGGCAAACTGTCAGGCAAAGCTTCTGATGCTTTCCGGACCGTGCCAGATCAGGATATCCATAGCTACGCCAGGGTTAAAGAAGCGCTCCTGGCTCGTTATGCAGTAACCCCAGAGTCCCACCGACAGAAGTTCAGGGACTCACGCAAAACCACGAAAGACTCTTACGCAGAATGGGCATGCCAGTTGTCCCTGTCGGCCTCTAACTGGGTTAACAGCAGCCAGGCCACCACCGCAGAGGACATTTTGCAACTAATGCTCCTGGAGCAATTTTACAATCACATCCAGACGGATGTCAAAGATTGGGTGAGAGATCGCAGGCCCATGACTCTACCAGAGGCCGCGAAGTTGGCAGATGAATATGCGGATACTCGCAAGACAAACCAGGTCACACCACGGGTACAACCTCCACGACCAACGGCGCCCTCACACCCACCAGCCGCTAGATACCAACCGCCTAACAGACCGATGACATCTAGCCCTCGCTATCCACGCCAGGAGGACAACGAACAACGCTGCTTCCGGTGCAAACAGCTGGGTCACTTCAAGCAGAATTGCCCCATGAACGACAACACCAGGTCAAATTGGTCTCAACCTGGGTACCGCCCACCAGCAGCAGCCCATTGTGTAGACTCGGCTTGGGATCCCCAGGAGCTGGGTCCGGAAGAACCATTGGACACTATTTACGAAGTCCTCACGGTACAATCTGGTATTACGGACAACAGGGAACACCATTGTCAGCTGGTCATGGGCGACAGCCCTGAGCCGGAGGGGCCTTGGAGGGAGCTGGGCAGAAAGAGGCACCGCCGGCTACCCCCCAAGAAGAAGAGGTCCTGGAAGCCGTATAACAAGCTGACCTGGGAGGAGAAGAAGCGACTGGAGGAGAAGGAGTCGCAGCGGGCGTCCCAGATGCGGGCCGAGATGTTCGCCAAGGGCCCACCGGTGGCCCCTTACACCACCACCCAGTTCCTGATGATGAAGGACCACGTGGAGAGCCTGCAGGACATGAGCAAGCAGGAGCTGATCCTTGAGTACATGGAGCTGGAGGAGTGCATAAGCCGCATGGAGGAGGAGAACAACCACCTGAGGTCACAGCAGGCTGACCCCCCCAGGCTCCATGAACTGGAGATGGAGCTGAAGAAGCTCAAAGAGGAGAACTGGCGGCTGCGGAGGGAGCAGAGGGTGTCTGACCCTATGGGGCCCTGATTCCCCCCCCCCCGAACTCTGAGCACCGGTGCTACAGCATTTCAACAAATATAACTTTTTCTTTTTATGAATCTCCTGTGATTGTCACTACAGAGCCATAACCTGCCCCTCCCATAGCGGGACACCTAGATGGCGGCGCACAGACCCATTCGCCGTCTTCACACTGACTTCTGGTGACTTTGCAGATCGCACAAAGACTTGGGGACTGACCGGCGTGTGATCTGACGACCCGGTGGCATACCTGAGTCTGAAGCAGTTGCCAAGGGAGGTCAGTCACGCCAAACGGAGTTAACCTCGGACTAAAAGCTCTGAACCCGTCAACCCTACTGGACCAGGGAAGGTCCAACCGGGTTTGCCGGAGCAGGGAGAAAAAGGGGGGCCATTGTGATGCATTTGCCTATATGTCTCAGTCTAATTCTCCCTGCTTGCCCTGGGTGATTCTGTCCTCGGCTAGCAGGTTATTGACGTGCTAATGTCCCCTCACTATTTCTAAAGGTTAATTGATCTATTGTGTTGTGTGAAGGAGATCTGTGTTTAAGTGGCTTGTGTTAATTATTCTGATTGCTCCATTGTGGTAATTATCTCTCTATATGCGGGGTCGAGCGGTCTAGTTAATGTATTCAGTACAACTAGTAATCAGCGTCACTGATGTCATTGTCTAAAGAAAATGTGTTTTCAGCATCGGCTCCGTCGTGTCTGCCTAATCATCTGTATGGAAGCCCCAGTGTGAGGGGGCGGAGATTTGCCATTGTAACAGTTTTGGAAATGACATATAAGCTGTGTGATATAACATTAAAGTCTGTCTTGTTCTAGCAGTAAGCCTGGACTAATGTGTGGCTTAATGGGCGATCTCAGGAATATTCCTCCTTGTGGAATATTGGGGTGACGTTCTTATGGAAGAAGGGAATCTTTGACGGGGATATCATACCAATACCGTCACACAGTCAGGTAAGAGAATCCCGGAACTTCCAGGAGATGATGGTGAGCGTCCATCCATACATGGACAAGGACAATGGGCATGTGGAGGACAAGAAACGTCTTCTCTGGATATCTTTTATTATTTGGTCTAAGGCTAGACATACATTCTTCCATTTTCACTTCTTCTTCTTCCACAGGTTGGAGGAAAGAAAATCGCTTGATTCCCCATCAGCACAGTCAGTGTTTCTGGGAAGAATCCCTCTTGTGGAGTCATTGGCCAAGATTCACAGACAGCGGCGCATATTTATGCTGGCGTAGCGTATCTAATATACGCTATGCCGACGTAGCGCAGAGAGGCAAGCACTGAATTCACAAAGCCAGTGCTGCCAAATCTGTGCTGGGTTTCCTAGGCGTAAGCCGGCGTATCTGGAAGTGGGCGTGAGCCATGCAAATGAGGCGTGACCCCATGCAAATGATGGGCCGAGTCTCAGACAGATACGTATAATGAACGGCGCATGCTCCGTCCCGTGGACACAACCCAGTGCGCATGCTCAGAATCGCATCGGAACTACTCCCTAAGATACGCCGGATCACTGCCTACGACGTGAACGTAACCTACGCCGAGCCCTATTCACGTACTACGTAAACGACGTAAAAAACGACGGCTGTGTTCCCTGGTGCAGCCATTTGCATTGAAGGCTGCTGAGTTATACCTGCTTTATGGGGCACAACTTTGCGCCGGACGTATGACATTACTCGCACTGCGTCGGACGGACATACGTTTGTGAATCGGCGTATCTCCCTCATTTGCATATGTAAATAGAAAATCAATGGGAGCGCCAAATACGACCAGCGTAAATATGCGCCCATGAATTCTATTTTCAGGCGTATCTTGGTTTCAGAGTGCGGCGCATAGATACGACGGCGCATTTTTACACTTACGCGGCGTATCTCGAGATACGTCGGCGTAAGTGCAATGTGAATCCGGGCCCTTGTTCTCTGAGAGTGGAAAGTTTCCCCGCCATCAGAATACAATGATCACTGCTGGAGGTTATAGTCACCAGCAGTGCTTGTACAAAAAAGAACACGACGGGCTGGTTGTTCTGAAGTAGGGTTGCCACATGTATGGGATTCATCCGTACAGTACAGGTTTTTAATCATGTGCCCGGGTCTCCTTCCGCCTGCTACCCGGACACATGATTCAGACTGCACTGTGGCTCTGTGATCTGCTCAGCTGGGGGAGGAACACGAGGAGTTAATGTTATTAGGAGAAAGTTCTTATCTTTATTCAGCAGTTCCGACAATCTAATCTGAACCCCGAAGTCCTCTTCTATACAGATACACTGAGTAATGGAATTGCCGGGAACCGCAGCACAAGGATTACTCCGCCGGGACTATTTGATGGTTTTCAGGCTCAGGCGGAGTAATCCTTGTGCTGCGGTTCCAATCCTGTGCTGCCGTGACTGCCATTGCTGTCCCAAGAGTGACTTCCTCCAGGCTCCAGCCCCTATTATCACCGTACACCTTCAATGAGGCAGACCCCTCAGCACCCGCCCCTCCCCCCACCCAGGACTCCAGTGGTCCAGCCTGTCCTGTCCCCCATGATTCCTCAGGTGCTTGCCACGGGCGGTCCGTGTGTGTGAGGGGGAGGGGCGGTGCTCGGTGGAGACGAGTGTGCGGCGGCTGCTGGCTAGGTTCTCAGCCTGCGGGGGATGCCGAGGTCGGAGTGACTGGGGGATAGCAGTCATCTATGGATGATCTTCATGGATGGAGTCCTGGCCTGGAGTGGTGAGTGAAATCCACCGATCTACCTTGTGTTTGTGTGGGGGAGTAGTCAGTAGTGTGAGTAGTGCAGGAAGGAGGGTAGTGGTCAGGGGGGTCAGGTAGGTCAGTGCAGTGGGCAGGTGGGTCAGTGTAGTGGGCAGTTGAGTCAGTGTAGTGGACAGGTAGGTCAGTGTAGTGGACAGGTCAATTTAGGAGTCAGGTAGGTCAGTGTAATGGGCAGGAAGGTCATTTTAGAGGTCAGTGTAGTGGGCAGGTAGGTCAGTGTAGTGGGCAGGTAGGTCAGTGTAGTGGGCGGGTAGGTCAGTGTAGTGGACGGGTAGGTCAGTGTAGTGGGCGGGTAGGTCAGTGTAGTGGACAGGTAGGTCAGTGTAGTGGGCAGGTAGGTCAGTGTAGTGGGCAGGTAGGTCAGTGTAGTGGACAGGTAGGTCAGTGCAGTGGGCAGGTGGGTCATTGTAGTGGGCAGTTAGGTCAGTGTAGTGGGCGGGTAGGTCAGTGTAGTGGGCGGGTAGGTCAGTGTAGTGGACAGGTAGGTCAGTGTAGTGGAGAGGTAGGTCAGTGTAGTGGTCAGGTAGGTCAGTGTAGTGGGTGGGTAGGTCAGTGTAGTGGACAGGTAGGTCAGTGTAGTGGAGAGGTAGGTCAGTGTAGTGGGCAGGTAGGTCAGTGTAGTGGGCAGGTAGGTCAGTGTAGTGGGCAGGTAGGTCAGTGTAGTGGAGATGTAGGTCAGTGTAGTGGGCAGGTAGGTCAGTCTAGTGGGCAGGTAGGTCAGTCTAGTGGGCAGGTAGGTCAGTGTAGTGGGCAGGTAGGTCAGTCTAGTGGGCAGGTAGGTCAGTGTAGTGGGCAGGTAGGTCAGTGTAGTGGGCAGGTAGGTCAGTGTAGTGGAGAGGTAGGTCAGTGTAGTGGGCAGGTAGGTCAGTGTAGTGGGCAGGTAGGTCAGTCTAGTGGGCAGGTAGGTCAGTGTAGTGGGCAGGTAGGTCAGTGTAGTGGGCAGGTAGGTCAGTGTAGTGGAGATGTAGGTCAGTGTAGTGGGCAGGTAGGTCAGTCTAGTGGGCAGGTAGGTCAGTCTAGTGGGCAGGTAGGTCAGTGTAGTGGGCAGGTAGGTCAGTCTAGTGGGCAGGTAGGTCAGTGTAGTGGGCAGGTAGGTCAGTGTAGTGGGCAGGTAGGTCAGTGTAGTGGAGAGGTAGGTCAGTGTAGTGGGCAGGTAGGTCAGTGTAGTGGGCAGGTAGGTCAGTCTAGTGGGCAGGTAGGTCAGTGTAGTGGGCAGGTAGGTCAGTGTAGTGGACAGGTAGGTCAGTGTAGTGGACAGATAGGTCAGTGTAGTGGGCAGGTAGGACATAGTAGTGGGCAGGTAGGTCAGTGTAGTGGGCAGGTAGGTCAGCTGCCTCTCACACACAGTAAAGAGTGACTGAACCCGCCACCTCCTCCCCCCTGGTTGTGATGCTTTCCTGTACATAAACAGGAGGAGGAACAGGGCTCTTATATGCTGCATTGCTCTGAGGTCTGTGATAAACATTCAGATTGCACTGATGAAGAGGCACTGATGAAGAGGCACTGATAAGCGGCACTGATGAAGAGGCACTGATAAAGAGGCACTGAAGGGCACTGATGAAGAGGCACTGATGGGCAGCACTGAAGGGCACTGATGAAGAGGCACTGATAGGCTGCACTGAAGGGCACTGATGAAGAGGGACTGATGAGGCTGCACTGCTATGCAGCACAGATAGGCAGTACTGATACACACTGGTTGGCACTGATGGGCGGCACTGATGAGGTATGTTGGGGCTGCACTGATTATCAGTGTAGGTGCCCCCAGTCACACTAGCTGGTTTATGGCTCTCTCCTCTCCTCACGCTGTGATAGAGTGAGGAATGGAATGTCGATAACCAGCAAATGTGTTTACGTGATCAGCTGAGATTGGACACAGACAATCATGTGGTAAAGAGCTGTTGTCATTGGCTCTTTACACAGATCGGTGATGTCCTATGGACACAGTTTACCATCGATCGCCATGCACGGCAAGAATGGGAGGACATCATATGACGTCCTCCCAGAACTAGAGCGATCCGCCCAGCCATCATTTGGTTATACGGCAGGCGGGAACCTGGTTGAGTTCGGCTCAGACAAACCAATCAGAGCTAATTTTATAGGTACAAGGAAGCCCAGGTTTTGTGTAACCACGCCTCTTAAGCCCCGCCCACTGTTATGAGTTTGGCCACACCTACATTTTGGAGTGGCGCACCGCAGGTCACTTCTCCCTCAGGTGTCCCTCATTCTGAAGTTCAAAAGTTGGGAGGTATGTCTATACTGAGGGGGGGCTGTATTTATTGGGGGGGTCTGTACTGAGGGGGGTCTATACAGAGGGGGTCTGTATTTATTGGGGGGTCTGTACTGAGGGATGGTGGTCTGTACATAGTGGGGGGGTCTGTAGTTTGTACTTATTGGGGGGGTCTGTACTAAGGGAGGAGGATCTATACTTAATGAAGGGGGGTCGGTCACACCACCATGTATTACCGCACCGGTGGGGTGACACCAACCCTAGCGAAGCCACTGCCTCCCACCTCCTCTATCTTCTTTGGCCCGCTCCAGCATTCTCTAAAACAGGGGGAATCTGTGGCACACGGGGTGATTAGGGTGGGCCCAGGCACACCTGGCACACCCTGTGCACACGCTTATGATTCTGGCACCATATCAAGCATGGTGTTGGGAAGATATGAGTGCTAAAACCAGCCATTCACCTGACAACTCACTCGCCCCTGAAATCTCCGTCAACCCTGAGACTACATTTAACACCCCCCCCCCGGTCTTTGGCAAAATTGTCCCTGAATGGAAGTTTGGAAATGTGGTCACCCTATAGAAAAGCCCGGAGCTAAGAAGAATGCCATAGGCGGAGGGCTGGCATGACTATGGAAACAAGGGAATGCAAGAGAGAGGGATGTGGATTGGCAGCAGTGTGGTGGGAGGGGGGACAGGTCAGTTAAAAGAGTTGACCCCTCCCACTGCTGTAACACATCCCCAGGGAAAGTTCCCGCCCACCCTCCCCTAATGATAAGGTATAGGAATGTGTGTGGTTGTTTTGTCCTCTTTTTTCCCCTTAATGAGCAGATTATGACGTGTGCCAATGTCGTGGCTGTGGCGGGTGTCTGGTCGCTTGCAGGAGAAGGAAATGCCTGGTGAAAGATGGGTCAGGACTTGTCGGTGGTATGGGTCTGATGTTTTGGCTTTCAGTAAGCGGAGGCTTAGCTGGAAGCACTGGGAATGGGGCACTCCGGTCAGGGTTGTCTTTGAGCCAGCATGTCGGCTTGAGGCCTAACATCGGATGGGAGAGGACCGCAGTGCAGGGATTTAATGGAAGTTTGGAATAAAGGTTTTCCCTGCAAAAATGATTGACCCCTTTGACGTATGGTTTTGGAAAATGTTTTGAGTTTATTGTTAAAGTTAATATATATTTTAATAAAGGAGGCTGCTACGGCCATGTTTACTCCACACCCTTGGTATGGTCTAAGTTACTTAAGGGGGGTATAGTAATGAGCAGTATGGGGGGTAAAGTTACTGAAGTGACATAGGTTATACAGTAGTCATGCTAAAACTTGCAGAGCTCTTGCTGAAGACTTGCGGTGGGTTTTGCTGAAGACTTGCGGGGCTCTTGCTGAGACTTGCGGGGCTCTTGCTGAGACTTGCGGGGCTCTTGCTGAGACTTGCAGAACTCTTGCTGTGAATTGTGGGGCTCTTGCTGAGACTTGCAGAGCTCTTGCTGAGACTTGCAGAGCTTTTGTTGAAGACTTGCAGAGCTGTTGCTGAGACTTGCGGGGCTCTTGCTGAGTCTTGCAGAGCTCTTGCTGACACGTGTGGGGCTCTTCCTGACACTTGTGGGGCTCTTGCTGACACTTGCGGGGCTCTTGCTGACACTTGCGGGGCTCTTGCTGACACTTGCAGGGCTCTTGCTGAGACTTACGGGGCTCTTGCTAAAACTTGCAGAGCTCTTGCTGAGTCTTGCAGAGCTCTTGCTGACACTTGCGGGGCTCTTGCTGAGACTTGCAGGGCTCTTGCTGAGACTTGCAGAACTCTTGCTGAGACTTGCGGGGCTCTTGCTGACACTTGCGGGGCTCTTGCTGAGACTTGCGGGGCTCTTGCTGAGACTTGCGGGGCTCTTGCTGAGACTTGCGGGGCTCTTGCTGACACTTGTGGGGCTCTTGCTGAGACTTGCAGAGCTGTTGCTGAGACTTGCAGAACTCTTGCTGAGACTTGCGGGGCTCTTGCTGACACTTGCAGGGCTCTTGCTGAGACTTGCGGGGCTCTTGCTGAGACTTGCGGGGCTCTTGCTGAGACTTGTGGGGCTCTTGCTGACACTTGTGGGGCTCTTGCTGACACTTGTGGGGCTCTTGCTGAGACTTGTGGGGCTCTTGCTGACACTTGCAGAGCTCTTGCTATAGTGAGTGAGTGTAGAACTTATATAGCGCAGCACATGCAAACTGAATCACCTCTGGACGCTCGTTGTTCCTGTCTCTCTTGATATCAAAAGAGATGAGTTTTGATCTTTCTTCTGAAGGTCAGGTGGTTTTCCTCCAACCGAATGCTGGTTGGTAACGCATTCCATAGTCTGGGGCCTTGGAGCGCAAATCTTCGCTCTCCTTTGGACTTGTATTTGGCTTTGGGTATCTGGAGCAGATTTTGGTTGGTGGATCGCAGAACGCGATTGGAGTTGTGAGCTTTTATCTTTTCCCATAGATATTGCGGAGCCTTCCCATGGATGCACCTATGCGTCAGACAGAGTGCTTTAAACGCAATTCTGTCTTTTACTGGCAACCAATGAAGGGATCTCAGTGAAGGTGAGATTGATTCCCAGGGTTTTTTCCCAGTCACCAGTCTGGCGGCCGAGTTCTGAACGACTTGCAGACGAGTGATTTGGTACTTTGGGAGCCCGAGGTAAAGGGCATTTGCATAGTCCAATCTGGAGTTCACAATTGTTCCCACCACGACTGCTATGTCTTCTTTGGGAATGAATGTGATAAGTCTGCGTAGTAGGCGCAGCAGATGGTGAGATCCGCTGACTACTGACCCCATTTGTACGTCCATTGTCATGTGGGTGTCAAAGATGACCCCGAGACTTTTGACTTTGGTGCTAGGGGTGATGATTTGGCCCAGAATGGGCGGGGGTGTCCAGGGTGTTGCTGGTTGATTCTTACGACTGGCGTGAAACAGGAGAAGTTCTGTTTTCGCCCCGTTGAGTTTAAGATAACTCTTTGTCATCCAGTTCTCTATCAAAGAGAGGGATTTCTCTAGACCGAGATGATGATCCTTTTTATTGCAAATGCGAAAATACAGTTGAGTGTCATCTGCATAGGAGTGATAAAGTCGTTTTTGGGTGCTGATGATTTCAAAGAGGGGGCGAAGATAGATGTTGAACAGTACCGGCGACAGGGGGGATCCTTGAGGGACCCCGCATGACACCGTGCATTTTTCAGAAGTGAAAAGACCAAGTTTCACTGTTTGTGATCAGTTTTCCAGAAAGGAGGAGAACCAAGATAAATCACCTTCCGCGACTCTAGCTACTTCAACTAGCCGAGTCAGTAAGAGTTTGTGGTCTACTGTGTCAAATGCTGCGCTTAGGTCTAACAGAACCAGAAGACAAGATTCTCCTTCGTCTGCAGCCTCAAGAGCGTCGTCCCATATTTTGAGCAGTGCTGTCTCTGTCCCGTGCCCGGGATGGAAACTCGATTGAAAAGGATCAAACAAATTGTGGGTATCTAGATGCTGTTGCAGCTGTTGTACCACTGCTTTCTCCATTACCTTGGAGAGGACGTTCAGGCCTGTTATGGGACGCCGATGTTCAGGGGCCTTGGGGTCGAGGGTGGGTTTCTTCAAGATAGGCTTGATTGTGCCCTGTTTCAACAGGGTGGGTACTATGCCTTCCTTAAATGATTGATTTATAAGCTGCTTGATAGGTGGTGCCAGAATATTGGCGCATTCCTTCAGCAGTTTGGTGAGGATAATGTCATTAGGCGCCGTGCTATTACGCAAGGAGTCAATGATGTTTTTGGTAGTTTCAATGGAAATGGTTTTAGGACAAACCTCGTTGACTGCGGCCAACTTGTGTGAGAGTTGGGTGTGGGTCTAGGGGGAAGATTGAGGGGGGTACTGTTTTGCTGAATGCTTTCACGGATCCTTTCAATTTTGTTAATGAAATAATCCGATAATTTGTTGCAAAATCCTTGGGTGTCAGAGTTGGGGGCTTCCAAGCAGACCGGATTCATGGTCTGGGTGACAAGCTTGAACAGTTTGCGGGGGCGGTTTAGGGCATTAGTGATGATGTAGGAAAAAATTTTTTTTTTGGCCTTGAAAATTTCTTTGTGGTATTTTTTTGTTACTACCTTATAGGTGGTGTGGTTTTCATCTGAGGCGCTTCTTTTCCAAGCTGCTTCTGCTCTTCTGCGCTCTTGCTTTATCAACGCCAGCTGGTTGTTAAGCCAGCCGGCGTTGTTTTTCTGGATGCAAGTTTTACGTTTCGGTGCTACTACGTCGGCTGACTGTAGTAGCGCTGCGTTTATGGCATCTAGGGTTTCAGTGGCTGATTGATGAGATTGGATTGTTTTTATTTTGTTCCCTAATGTTGTTTTGAAGAGTTCTGAATGGAGCTTCTTCTGAGATCTTGTCCAGTGCGTAGTCACTGGTTTTGATGTTTTTGTTGAAGGGGCGTTTTTAATAATTCTGAATTTGATTATATGGTGATCTGTCCATGGTAGGGGCTCATTTTTCAGGATTTTTATGTCCAACTCTTGTCTGAAAATAAGATCAAGGGTGTGACTTGAGGTATGTGTGGGCCCACACACTAGCTGCTGCAGCCCTAGCGCTTCCAAGTGGTCAATGCAGGCGTCAGCAACGGGATCCTGTGGGGAGTTGGCCTAGAGGTTAAAGTCTCACAACAGCAAAAGATGTTTGCTGTTTAGGGTGTAAGTGGAGATGAACTCTGTTAACCCCCTTAGCGGTATTCCCGAGCGTGACTCGGGGTTGTTTTTCAATGCAAAAATCGGTAACCCCGAGTCACGCTTGGGGTAGATGTGCAGAGCCTGCAGCGCGCTGGCTTACCTTTTCCAGGCAGGGTTACTGTACTTACCTTGTCCCTGGATCCAGCGATGCATCCCCTCTGTGTGAGCGAGCGGCGTCCTCCATTCGATTCACACAGTGCCCGCGTGCCGCCGATCTCCGTTCCCTGCGACGTTACGACGCACGGGGGCGGAGAACGGCGGCAAATTCAAAAAAGTAAACAAACACATTACATACAGTATACTGTAATCTTATAGATTACAGTACTGTATGTAAAAAATACACACCCCCCTTGTCCCTAGTGGTCTGCCCAGTGTCCTACATGTACTTTTATATAATAAATACTGTTCTTTCTGCCTGCAAACTGTAGATTGTCCCTTTATGTCAAAAATGCTTTTAGATCAGCTAAAAAACAGCAATAATAAATTATAATCACTTGCAGAATTGTGCCATACGATTTGTGGGGAAATTCATCATAAAAAAATTAAAGTAATGACAGCGACTATTCTGCAACTGAGCAAATTTCAGTGATTTTGATTTGATTACATTATTGAATAATTTTTATTATAATTACATTATCATTTGTAATAATTATTTATAGTTATTTATTATATTATAATTTTATGATTTGGTGTTTCAAACTTTATCATACCCGGGATGTCTATAAGGCCCCGTACACACGAGAGGACCTCCGGACCGTTTCCAGCGGACATTCCTCCTCCGGATTTCGATCCCATGGCTTACACACAACATCAGATCAAAATCCGCGTGGAATACATCCGCGGTCACGTGTCTCGCCTTCGCCGCGATGATGATGCGGCGACGTGCGCGACGCTGGAAGGGAAATACTTCCACGCATGCGTCGAATCATTACGACGCATGCGAGGGATGGGAGCGGACGGACTGATCCGGTGAGTCTGTACAGACGACCGGATCAGTCCGCTGGACTCTATTCCAGCGGATAGATTTTGTAGCATGCTACAAAATTTTTATCCGCTGGGAATCCGTCGGCTGGATTTTTATCCGCCGAAAATTGTCCGCTCGGGCCAACACACGACCGGATCTATCCGCTGGAACTGATCCACGGATAAATACCAGCGGATAGATCCGGTCGTGTGTACGGGGCCTTAGACTCTTGTTTGGACAGATTTAATTGAGCTATTCCTAAGAATTGCAGGCCTACAGTATAAAACGCAGAATTTCCATGCAAAATAATTGTACCGCTTTTGGTACGTAATTCCAGACAGAATCATACCGCCAGGGAGGTTAAAGAAGAAAGAAGCTGTGATTTTGGACCCGGAGGTCTATAGCAGAGTAGGATATGGACGGGCTAGATTCAGGTAGCTGCGCCCCTTCTTACGGCGTCGCAGCGTATCGTATTTACGCTGCGCCGCCGTAAGTTTGAGAGGCAAGTGCTGTATTCTCAAAGCACTTGCCTCCTAACTTACGGCGGCGTAGCGTAAATGGGGCCGGCGTAAGTGCGCGTAATTCAAAAGATGATGAGGGGGCGTGTTTTATTTAAATTAAGGTTGACCCCGCGTATTTTACGTTTTTTACGAACGGCGCATGCGCCATTCGTGAAAGAATCCCAGTGCGCATGCTCGAAATTCCGACGCAAATCGTCATTTCTTTTGACGTGAACGTAAATTACGTCCAGCCCTATTCGCGAACGACTTACGCAAACGACGTTAAAAAATCAAATTTCGAAGCGGGAACGACGTCCATACTTAACATTGGCTGCGCCACCTAATAGCAGGAGCAACCTTACGTCAATAAAGCCTAACGTAAACAAAGTAAATAAATTGCGCCGGCCGTACATACGTTTGTGAATTGGCGTATCTAGGACATTTGCATATTATACGCCGAAAACAACGGAAGCGCCCCCCTAGCGGCCAGCGTAAGATTGCACACAATATTCAAGTTACGTCGGCGGTGGAAGCCTATTTTTTGAACGTATCTGCCTTTGAGAATCGGCGTAACGATACGCCGGCGCAGATTTGAAATTACGGCGGCGTAAAAGCTACCTGAATCTAGCCCCTTTTAAGCACTTGTATAGGTGTGCTACTTTCTCTGCAGTATATAGGTGTCTAATATATTCATATACTTTTTGTCAGTGTAGGGAGAGGTTGGCGTTTCCAGCAGGGACAGAGTTTAGCGACTCAAATCGATACCTAAAAGGTCCACAAAAGTTTTTTCAAGCACTGGTATAGGTGTGCTGCTTGCTCTGCAGTATACAGGTGTAATATACACTTATAATATACTTTTGAATATAGAAAGCATATTATAGTGGATTTGTATTGTGCAGCATTGTGACTGGCGGTGTATTTGGTTACTGCTGGATTTTTGCCTCTTTCGCTGCGTTTCCTCTGCTACACACATTAAAAAAAACTCCTGAAAAAAAAGTTTCAGAACTGGTGTGATAAACCAGTGGCCCCCAAAACGACAGATTGAAGCAGGGTGTTATATACCTTCTTCCACATATACTGCGCTTCTCTAGAGATTTTTGTTGTCACAGGGTCATTTAAAAAATGACAGGCAGAGGAAGAGGCAGGCCCTTCTGCAGGGGTGGTAGGGGTAGGGCACCAGGCCGGAGCCAAAGTGGGAAGTGGCACAAGGTTCGTTCCATTACGTCAAAGGACGCACCAGACTTGGTTGAGTGGCTCGCCACCAACACCACCACCACCACCATATACCCTCCGCTTGAGTCACAGGAATTATTTTCCGATCCATCAGAAGACATTTCCGATGCGCAGCCATTCTTGGCATTGGATCAGGAAGAGGAGGTAGCAACAGCCGGCACTCAGCAGTCTGACGACAGTACTCAGATCAGCCCAAGGAGGTTGGTGCCCGCTGTTGCTGCCTACTCCGAGATCTCTACTGTTAGTGATGGGGAAGGTGACGTCGATGATGATGTGTCTACAGACGTCACGTGGGTGCCCACAAGAGAAGAAGGGGAGGGGAGTTCAGAGGGAGAGATGGACCAGCAGATAGGGAGGAGAAGCAGGCCAAACTTACATTGCACAGGAGGGACAAACCAGACTCCTAATGTATCAGGAGCGAGCCATCAACCATGTACGGTCACATCTGGCGCTCCCAGGATGCCGGCCCATGGCTCCGCAGTGTGGGCTTTTTTTAACGTGTCCGCTGCAGACAATAGTGTTGCCATCTGCAGCCTTTGCAGTCAACACATACGTTGCGGTAAGCCCAACACTCACCTAGGGACGACCGCCTTAAGAAGGCACCTGGCCTCTCATCACCGAGCCCAGTGGGAGCAACACCATCAGAACCCACAAAGCCACACTCCAGGCTCTCACCGTCCAGCCTCTTCTCCTTCTCCTTCCCCTCTATGCTCACACTTGTCCTCCACTCCACCTTCCATCATGCCGTCCTCATGTTTTTCTGCAAACAGGCAGGCTTCCGTGGCCCAAATGTTCGATCGTAAAAAAACTATGACGCCAGATAACCCTCTTGCCCAACGGTTGACCGCTGGCTTATCGGAACTGATAGTCCGCCAACTACTGCCATATAAACTGGTGGACTCGGAGGCCTTTCGAAAATTTGTGGTCATTGGAACACCACAATGGAAGGTCCCAGGAAGGAATTTTTTTTCACAGAAGGGCATCTCAGAGCTATATGGCCATGTTCAGCGGCAAGTGAATGTATCTCTGGCACACAGTGTCGGTGCCAAGATACATCTGACCAGACACGTGGTCTAGCAAACACGGGCAGGAAGGTATAGATAACTTTTACTGCCCACTGGGTGAACCTTATGATGGCCATCAAGCATGCAACCCGTGGCACCCATGTAGATTTGGTTTTACCGCCACGGATTTCATGCAGGCCTGCCTCTTCTTCTCCTCTTCCTACTCCTCCTCCTACTCCATCCTCCCTCTTCTGCTCGGCTGACTCTTCATTTTCCGATGCTACTGTCTCTTTCTCTGCGCCGCCCAAGATCCCCAGAACCTATTCGACATGCCAGGTGAGACGTTGCCATGCTGTGCTGCATCTGTTGTGCCTGGAAGACAAGAGCCACACTGGTCCTGCACTCCTTTCAGCTTTGCGTTCACAGGCAATTCAGTGGCTTACACTGCTCAATTTGACAGTTGGTAAAGTGGTCTGCGACAGCGGTGCCAATCTGCTGAGCGCGCTGAAACAGGGCGAAATTACAAATGTGCCATGCATGGCACACGCCCTGAACTTGGTCATGCAGCGATTCGTTGCCAAATACCCTGGGCTCCAGGACATGGTGCGGCAGGCCAGGAAAATCTCAAGCTATTTCAGAAGATCTTACACGGCCATGGCTCGCCTTGCTGACATTCAGCGGTGACACAACCTGCCCGTCAGACGTCTTATTTGTGACTGCCCGACGCGATGGAACTCAACCTTGTATATGCTTGATAGGCTGCTCCAGCAGAAACGTGCAGTTAACGACTACCTGTATGAACTCTGCGGCAGGACAGGTTCTGGGGAGCTTGTTTTTTTTTCACCGCGCCAGTGGCTGCTCATGCGCGACTCATGCAGACTTCTGCGGCCATTTGATGAGATCACCAAACTGGTCAGCCGCAGCCAGGGCGCCATCAGTGACATCGTACCTCACGCCTTCTTTCTGGAGCGTGGTGTCATTGATCAAGCTGTCGAGGAGCAGGAAGATGAGGAAGTCGCAATGCTGGATGAATTCCCAGGGGGGGCTACTCCACCTGAGACAAGTCAACAACGGGAGTCTGAAGAGGAGTCAGAGGAGGATGGTGCCGGGGCGGATGAGGAGGAGCAAGAAGAGCATGCTTTAAACCTTTCTGGGATCCCTGGTGTTGTCCATGGATGGGGGGAGGAGAACGAGGACGACATTATCCTGGATGATGAGCAGGAGTCAGGCCAGTACAGCGCTTCCAGTTTTGTGCAAATGGGGGCCTTCATGCTCCAGTGTTCTAAGAGGGACCCCCGTATCAGTACTGGGTGGCAACGTACTTAGACCCCCGGTACAAACAAAACATGATGGAAATGTTACCACCATCACAGAGGGCTATCATAATGCAGCACTTCCAGGCCTTGCTTCGAGAAATGCTGCATTCTGCTTTTGCGTCTGCTGGCAGAGGAATTTCCACTCACAGAGAGACAGTTTCGGGTACCAATCCAACAGCGCCTGCAAGAAAAGGGCGGTTTGAAGATGTGTTGATCACTAATGATATGAGATCATTCTTTCAGCCGACCCATCGACAGCTGTCCTCCGGATCCAGCATTAGGGGACGCCTAGACTGACAAGTGTCCGACTACATCGGGGTTAACGGCCGATGTGGACGCACTGAGAAGTGATGAACCCCTGGACTACTGGGTGGGCAGGCTTGACCTCTGGCCAGAGCTTGCACAATTTGCAATGGAACTGTTGGCTTGCCCCTCGTCCAGTGTCCTGTCCGAAAGGACATTTAGCGCAGCAGGGGGGGTCGTGACCGATAAGCGCACTCGCCTACAGTGCCTGCCGCCGAGAATGTGTTTTTAGCACGACAGCATCGCACTGATTCTCGGTGACAGGGTGCCGACATCTCTCACTCGCTGGAATAGTAAAAGCACATTCCAGCGAGCGCGTCATAGAAGCGACGGGGATCTGACTTGGATTCCCGCCAATTCTACACGTGGGCGGCGTTTGGTATGAATCCTGAGGGGGAACTCCCCGCCGGATTTTAAATAAAAATCCGGCATGGGTTCCCCCCTCAGGAGCATACCGGGCCCTTAGGTCTGGTATGGGTTGTAAGGAGACCCCCCCCTACGCCGAAAAAACGGCATAGGGGTCCCCCTACAATCCATACCAGACCCGTATCCAAAGCACGCTACCCGGCCGGTCAGGAAAGGAGTGGGGACGAACGAGCGACCCCCCCCTCCTGAGCCGTACCAGGCTGCATGCCCTCAACATGGGGGGGGTCAGGTGCTCTGGGGCAGGGGGGCACACTGCGGGGTCCCCCCCACCCCAGAGCACCCTGTCCCCATGTTGATAAGGACAGGGTCTCTTCCCGACAACCCTGGCTGTTGGTTGTCGGGGTATAATATGAAAGTTAGAGGTTACCTTAACTTGAATGGATCCTGCAGTACAACAGATAGACTATACACAGATTTCAGCGTAACCAAAGTGGTATTTTACTTGCAAAATAAAGCAAAGAAACAAAGGGTAAAACAGTGATAAACTACCCGCAGAGCCCTGCAGAGTCAGTAACAATAATAACACATAGATGTAAGTTAAATTACAATATCTAACAGACCTGTGTAAGCACACAGCAAGGGGATTCCCTCAACAAGACATCCACATTGATGCACCCCCTTGCCAAGCCTCACCCAGCTCTCTCTCTCTCTCTACAATACTGCACAATATTATAAAACAGTTACTCAATTAAAGAATATAAAATGGATATCCGTACTCTGTGATAACTAAGTAGGCAGTCTTTAAGTAGTATCCCTAACTAACGTGGTTTGGCGGGCCAGGCCAACCCTCAGTTCAAGTTATCCCAAGAGTCTGTGCACTGATACGTAGGCATGCATTGGCGTGCAAGGGGTAATTTGTAATCCAATGTGGTAATAAATACACTGGCAAAAGAACCCAAACAGTGAAGTCTTGCTGGCCAATGGGGACGAGCCACCCTCCAACACACAGTCAGTAGGTCTTTGGGCAGGTGCCTGTCTCACCCAACCAGTTCAGGCCTTGTCCTTCCGCGACACTCCGTCCACGATCTCCGGTCACAGTCCTGCTAAACGGCAGCCTCCAGTTCTCAGACAGGTCGCAGGGATACTGGAAGCCTGTACGATCACTCCATCAGAGGTCCCATCTCTGCTTCTCAAAGGCGCTCTGCCGGGGCGTATGTAGGCCTCAGTTGCGACCTACTCTCCATGGGGACACTTCCACAGGTGTCCTCCTGGGTTGAAGAGGCGGTCCAGAGAGAGAGAGCGCCCAACACATCCTCTCCCTTAAATTACCTCCCCAGCAGGCTGCGCGGAAGGCAAAGCTTTCTGGGATTGTACAGCTGCTCTCTGGGTAATGTAGTCTATTACAGGGCAGGGCAAATGGAGTCTCTTCTCTCCCTGTACTCAATCTCCCAACATTCTCTGCGGTACCAGAACAAAAGGTAAACAAGTGGCTCTAACTCATTTCGGCCACAGGAGGGAGTTGAGATGCTTCTCGATCAGCAATGGTAGTCTTTTATATCACATTAAAAAGGGTTTTTTTCCCGCTACACACTCCCCCCACTTAAAGAATCTTTGGTCCTCCAAAGATAGTAACAGTTTACAACCTGGTACATGCTTTCAATTACACGCGGAGAAAATTTGGTTAATGCACACATGACAATAAACAATCCACATTTCAATATGAGGAGCTTAAACTAAAGCAGCTCATATCATAACACAGAGTTGACAGAGGAACCTCCCACCAATTGTCATAGGACGGGGGGTTGTTCTGTCCACAGGCCACCTGTACTGGTACGGCCTTACCAGATGTGCCAGGAAGTGAGCTATGGTTGCCTCCTCTAAATGTACAGTGGAGGGACCAGGCATGTCAATTGTCTTCAGAGCATTCTCCCAGCTGACTATAACTTAGCTTCTTTGGGGGGGTGAATAACTCTCTTTCCCTTCTCTTCGCATGCAGAGCTCAGCAGAGCTCATCGTTTTCTTCTGGAACTTCAGCTTCTGGAACTTCTTCTTCTGGAACATTTTCTTCTGAGACCTTTTCCTCTGGAACATCTTCCTCTGAGACATCTTCCTCTGAGACATCTTCCTCTGAAACTCTTTCTTCTGGAACTATTTCTTCTGGAACTTCTTCTTCAGGGGCATCTGCTTCCTCATCTGAAACTTCTTCAGAAAGCCACAAAGTTTCCTCAAGGTGTCCTATAGACGAGGGACCCTGTTTGTCTTCCAGATCCTACCGACTCCTTCTGTGGGAGCCTTCTTTTCCAGGACTAGATGCTGGTAGGCCTGCCTCAGCATTGGATGCACCCTTGCAGGTGGGGTATACTGTTCTTGAGCTAAAGGTGCCAGAAGCCTCCGGACTAAGTCGGGGTGTTAGTCCCTATAATATAATAACTTTTCCCGGCTCCTGGTGGACGGGGCAGACTATCGTCAGAGTGTCAAAGGTTTCGGCTTCCCCTGCCACTGAAGGCTCAAAAGTCAACTTAATTGGCAAGTATCCATCGTAAGGGAACTTTTGGGGTGCCGATTCCGCAAGATTTCCAGCTCTTCCAGCTTGCGTAGCGGTAGGTGCTTAGGGTGTCTATCATAGAAGTCCCTATATCGGAGAGTCACTTGGGCTCCAGTGTCAAGGAGGCCCTTGGCGTAGATTCCTTCTACTTGAACTGAAACTATTGGGGAAGGCCCCACTAACTTGGCAGGAAACTTCTTTCTTGAAACCTTCTCATTTGATTTTCGCTGCCTGTATTCCTTTCTTCTGTGAATTCCTATTAGGTTTGGACCCTTGTTGGGCCTGGTGTGCACCGATCTCCCACCTTTTAGCAGCTTGGGTCATGGGAGGGAAAATATTTGATCGCCCAGGGACAACAACAGGGGCACTTGGCCGAGGCTTGTACCCCCGTCGCCACCTTTTGTCTTTAGGGAATGTTTTTGGAGTCAACTAAGACCCGCGGACACCCAGTTGACTCCTTCACCGGCCCTCTGAAGTTTTCCGCTGGCTGGCGATCTTGGGCTGCGGCCTTCTCAGAACTTGGACACACTTCCATGACATGCCCCAACTCCTCCACAGTTGAAGCAGATTGGTAACTTCCACTGTTTCTTTAGTGAGTCAGTGTTGGAACTGGGAGGTTTCCATGGTTCTGCCGGAGTGTTCCTGCTTGGTGACTTTGTTGCTTGACTCGTCAGGGAAGTCACCAATTCTATCAACTGAGACACTTGGGCCTTCAAGAATTCCACATGATTGTCTCCCTCCTCAGCACCGATGGTTCTGACTTTAGCAGTGGGTTCGGACTTCTGGGGCTCTCTCTTATTGTCCAGCATAATTTCTTCTTCCCTGACTAACCAGATTAGATCAGGTTATTCTAGGACACTCCCCGCTGGGTGGGTTCGCAGCACAAGAACAGTGGGGTCTAAAGGTTGAGCACCCCTTAAAACTTGTTGTGTAGGGGGGGGCGCATGCGCGAGGCTCGCGATGGAGAAAGTGTTCCTTTAGAGCTCTGCACTCCCCGCCACTTCATCAGGACTTAACTAGCCTCCTGAACCATGCAGCAACCCTGCTTTTTCGAGTGATCTCCTCCGGAACGGACACTGCTTCACCCGGGATGTTTTTGACCGGCCACCGCAGCAAAACAAAGCCCAAACCGATCAAGGAAGCTCTGGCCCGCGCCTCTTCCAAGATGGCGGCAAAGGCCCTGGCTAAACGACAGGCCGCTTCCCCTGATAGATCTATACAGGCTGACAGTGAGGACGACGATTGCACTGAATTTCATGTCAGCGGTTCCCCTACCCATCCGTCGTCGGGTATGTCTCAGACCGACTTCCTTAAGTATATGGAATCCATGCTGCATAAGGCCCTTAACCACTTCCTTACCGCCTCATTGGAAAATGACGGCGGCAGGAACCCCTTTACGATCCAGGTGGACGTCATATGACGTCCACCCCTTTTCGCCGCTACTGCGGGCTCCTGGCAGCCCGCAGAGCGGAGATCGGTGACGCGGCGAGTCCCTCGGAGACAGCCCGTCCCCGATCACTGCACAAGAAAAAAAAAAAAAGCTTTTACCCACGTGACCGGCTGTTTCCAATCACAGCCGGTCACTTCCCTATGGAGGAGGCGCGCGCGGCCCCGAGCATCTCGGTGATCGGGCGCGCGCACTGCGGCAATCGGGCACGAGGCTCGTCCCCTGGACATAGCCTAGTCCCGATCTGGGTAAAGAGCCAATGAAATTTGGCTCTTTACCACGTGACCGGCTGTGTCCAATCACAGCCGGTCACAATTGTAAACAAACACAGCTGTAACCGCTGTCTCTGGGCTCTCCTCCTCACACACCGATCCTGTGTGAGAAGGAGAAATCAGAAACAGTGAGTTACAGTTTGCAGTCTACAGTGTCAGTATAGTGTCCAGATTGCCCCCCCCCCTCCGAATAAAGAGTACCTGTCACCCCCCCACCAAAAGTACCCAAGTACCTGTCACCCCCCATCAAGAGTACCTGTCACCCCCCCCATCAAGAGTACCTGTCAACCCCCCATCAAGAGTACCTGTCACCCCCCCCATCAAAAGTACCTGAGTACCCGTCACCCCCCATCAAGAGTACCTGAGTACCCGTCACCCTCATCAGGAGTACCTCAGTACCTGTCGCCCCCATCAGGAGTACTTGTCGCCTCCATCAGGAGTACCTGCGTACCCGTCGCCTCCATCAGGAGTACCCGAGTACCCGTCGCCCCCATCAAGAGTACCTGTCACCTCCATCAGGAGTACCTGAGTACCCGTAACCCCCATCAAGGGTAATTGTCACCTCCATCAGGAGTACCGGAGTACCTGTCGCCCCCATAAAAAAGGAGTAGCCATCACCCCCATCAAGAGCACCTGTCACCATCAAAAGTACCTGTCACCTCCATCAGAAGTACACGAGTACCTGTCACCCCCATCAAGAGTACCTGTCACCCCATCAGGAGTACCTGTCCCATGAGCTCCATCAGGAGTACCTGTCACCTCCATCAGGAGTACCTGTCACCTCCATCAGGAGTACCTGTCACCTCCATCAGGAGTACCTGTCACCTCCATCAGGAGTACCTGTCCCGTGAGCCCAGCAGCCAATTTCTAAATGACGTACAGCCAATTAGTCCCTATCGTGCAGCCCTGTCATACAGCCACCATGTCCAGAAAATGATACACCACAGAAGAGGCATTCAAAATTATAACCCAGAGCGATGAGAGCAGCGGGGAGCTCTCACCGCCCCATAACAGTGCTGAGTCCACTTTCAATTCAGGTTCGGAATACGAGCCCCCTGAAAGCAGTACATCCGAATCGGAGGAGGAAGTAGTCCGTCCAAAAAGACCACGGTCTGAACCCCAGGCAGCTACCAGCAGCGCCGGACATCCCAGTGGCCAATCAGCAAATGCTAACGGCGCTAGACCCCAGGAGGAAAGGCCCAGTACAAGCTCTGGAATTCCACACCGAGGAAGAAGGGCCCAAACCCATCTACCGGATGGCTTGGCCAACCCGTTGTGGCTGCCTTCTAGTACAGGGTCAGCCACAATCCCCCCTTTCACAGCACAGCCAGGTGTGCAGGCCAACACCGAAGGTTTCTCTGAAATCGATTTTTTTAATTTATTTTTCCCTAATGAGTTCCTTCAAACCATCATAGACCAAACAAATCTTTTTGCCAGTCAGTACATACAAAACAACCCCAACTCATACTATGCCCGCCCGTTTGAATGGAGACCCCTAACAATGGAGGAAATTAGATTGTTTTTAGGCCTTACGCTGAATATGGGGCTTTCAAAAAAAAATGAACTTCATTCGTATTGGTCTAAAAAGCCCATCATTCATATGCCAATTTTTTCAGCTATGATGTCCAGGTCCCGCTATGACAAGATCATACGGTTCCTGCATTTCTGCGACAACTCGCAGTGCCCCCCCCAAAATCATACGGACTTTGATAGATTATATAAAATTCGCCCCCTAATAGATTTTTTCAATGAGAAGTTTGCTGAACTTTACATCCCGGAACAGAACATCTCTGTGGATGAATCCCTGGTCCATTTCACTGGCCGGCTGGGAATAAAACAGTATATTCCCAGTAAGAGAGCGAGTTATGGCTTGAAGCTAAACATGCTCTGCGAAAGCTCCTCCGGCTATGTGAATGCCTTTCGTGTGTACGAAGGCAAAGAATCCCAAATCCATCCCCCTGAGTAAAATGGAAAAATAGAGGGGTCTCAAGGATTCCCCAATTAACCCCGAGACTCCAATCCCCTGAGTGTCCATCGTATATGGGAATAAGCGGAAAATGTATGGGAGTTGGCATTCCCACTCTTCCAAAAGGGGTATCACATATACATGGACAATTACTACACCAGTCTGCCCCTTTTTCGACACCTATTCTGAATAAAACTTTGGCCTGTGGTACTTCACGTAAAACAGGAAAGGCTTCCCACAGAGTTTAGTCACCACGATGCCTACAAAGGGGGGAATCGGCAGCCTGAGGAACGAAGAAGTTTTGGCCGTGAAGTGGAGGGATAAGAAAGACGTTTACATGATGTCGACTATCCACAATGACACCTCAGTGGAAATTCACAGGAGACGCCCGTACCGTTCGAAAGCTTGCTGTATCAACGAATATAATAAGTTCATGGGGGGGGGTTGGATCTAAACGATCAAATGCTGCAGCCCTATCTCTCATATGCGAAAGTCAATTTTCTGGTATAAAAAAAAGTTGCAATAATACTTCTTCCATATGGCCCTTTACAATTCATTTGTCACTTATCACAAATCAATGAAAAGACCCATCCCCTTTATCAGATTTATCGAAAATGTTGTCACTGCCCTGATCTATCAGCAAGGCTCTGCCCCACAAAGAATTCGCTCCGATTGTGTCAGCAGACTGCACGAGCGCCATTATCCTGACAATATTCCACCATAAGCAACCAGAAGAAGACGCCAAAAAAGATGTCGGGTATGCAGCAAACGTGGAATTAGAAAAGACACCAGTTGCTATTGCCCCGACTGTCCCTCCCAACCTGGCCTATGTATGACACCATGCTTCAAGCGATATCACTCTTTCGAAAATTATTAACCCAAATTCCTAATAGACTGCCACTAGCCCCTCTTTCAATTTCTGTGCTGATTTCCCTGCTGCCTCAACCAACCAACCTAGTGCCTCAACTCAACTGACCCTGGCCTGTTTATCGACTATGCCTCTGCCTGCCGTCTGCATTGTTTATCCGCCATGTTTCTGCCTTTCACGTGAACTGACCCTGGACTGCTTCTCGACTATGCCTCTGCCTGCCGTCTGCATTGTTTATCCGCCATGTTTCTGCCTTTCACGTGAACTGACCCTGGACTGCTTCTCGACTATGCCTCTGCCTGCCGTCTGCATTGTTTATCCGCCATGTTTCTGCCTTTCACATTGAACTGACCCTGGACTGTATCGACTATGCCTCTGCCTACCGCCTATTTCTGCCTTTTACCTGCACTGACCTCGGCTTGTTGACCATGTTTTTGCCTGCCCCTTGGACTGATCTTGCACCCTGCCACACAGGGGTCTCACATATGTGAGGGGCCCCAGAATAGTGTTCGGAGTTCAGAAAACCAGTTTTTGGTTTTCTGTGTTCCCATAACAGGGTCTGGTTGCCCGGAGGCTTCAAAGCGATTTGGGTGGGAGAAGCCTCTACCCCTGTCCCCATTCTTTCCTGACCGAGGCCCTAAACTTGATGGTCCTGCCTGCTGCCTGGACCAATATTTTGGCTGCACTGACCATATCTCTGCCTGCTGCATGTACTATGGACAGTATTCCTGCCTGCTGCATAGACGATCCTTTCGCTGCTGCTGACCACATCTGCCTGCTACCCGGACCGGTGCTCTACTCTGTGGACCACTGCACTACTAAGACAGCAGGTAATCTTTTTTTTACTCTTTACTCAGAAGAATGTATTTTGGTTTATAATTGGTATGTACAGTACATGCTATGGGTTAGAAATATGAAGGACCTTCAACAATGTCTTAGGTTGGCAGGAATTTGTGTGTGTAATTTATGCTCCTAGAACGCCTGGAGGTGCTACTTGGATGTTGGACTTCTGTATGTGACCAGGCTGTGTAAAAGTCTCACAAATGTGGTATCGCCATACTCAGAAGGAGCAGCAGAATGTATTTTGGGGTGTCATTGTTGCTATGTACATGCTATGTGTTAGAAATATCTTATAAATGGACAACTTTGTGTAAAAAAAATGTGTTTTCATTTTTTTTCCACATTTTCCAAAAACTGCTGGAAAAAAATGAACCGTTCAAAAGACTAATTATACCTCATAGATTATACGTTGGGGTGTTAGATTTCCAAAATGGTGTCACTTTGTGGGCGTTTCCATTGTCCTGGTGCTCCAGGGCCTTCAAAAGTGTAACAGGTAGTTGAGAGATTAGATGTGTAATTTATGCTCCTAGAACGCCTGAAGGTGCTACTTCAATGTTCGGCCTCTGTATGTGGCTACGCTGTGTAAAAGCCCCACACATGTGGTATCGCCATACTCAGGAGGAGCAGCAGAATGTAATTTGGGGTGTCATTGTAAGTATGCATGTGCTGTGTGAGAGAACTAACTTGTTATTATGACAATTTTGTGTAAAAAAAAAAAAAAAAATCTTAATTTTCCCAAGAATTGTGGGAAAAAATTACAACTTCAAAAAATTCACCATGCCTCTTACTAAATACCTTGGAATGTCTACTTTCCAAAAAGGGGTAATTTGGGGGGGTATTTGTACTTTCTTGGCTTGTTAGGGTCTCAAGAAATGATAGGATGTCAGTACATCAGCTGTGATCAGATGTGATAATTTTTCAATGATTTGCACCATAGCTTGTAGACTCTATAACTTTCACAGAGACCAAATAATATCCACTAATTTGGGTTATTTTTACCAAAGATATGTAGCAGTATACATTTTGGCCCAAATTTCTGAAGAAAAATGATTTCTTTGCAAAAATTTAAGATTGAAACTAAAAAAAAGTGTTTTTTTTTTCAAAATTTTCTCTCTTTTTTTGCTTATATTGAAAAAAATAAAAAACCCAACGGCGATTAAATACCACCAAAAGAAAGCTCTGTTTGTGAGAACAAAATGATAAAAAAAATTGTTTGGATACAATGTAGCATGACTGAGTAATTGTCATTCAAAGTGTGAGAGCACTGAAAGCTGAAAATTGATCTGGGCAGGAAGGGTATATTAATGCCCTGTATGGAAGTGGTTAAAGCTACCTCTGACCAAATCACTAACAGACTGTCACGTGAGATTAGGGAGCTAGGCCAGCGGACAGCGGACTTAGAAACCAGGGTGGATGATATGGAGCTCACCCTCCAGGAACAGGCCCAGGAGCAGGCGGCCTTGCGTGATGAGAATGCCGCCCTCCTCTCACGTTTAGAGGACGTGGAGAACCGCTCTCGCAGGTCTAACTTGCGCATTCGCGGCATACCTGAGACTGTCGATGACCTACAGTCTTTCTCCAGGGCCCTGTTCCAGGAGCTATCAGCATTTTCCATACCGATTGAAAGGTTGGAATTCGACCGAATTCACAGGGCCTTTACCCGCCGCCAGCTAGATGGTCCCCCACGCGACATCATTGTTAAATTGCACTTTTTCCGCACGAAAGAACAGTTGCTTGCTGCTGCTCGCAATAAGGACGCTCTCCTGTTCCAGGGTCATACTTACCAGCTTTTCTCTGACCTGACTCCCCTCACTATTTCAAAACGACATGCCATGAAACCGCAGTTACAAGTGCTTGTGCAACACCAATTGAAATATACATGGCGCTTTCCCTTTGCCCTGCAATTTTCTTATCAAGGTCAGCAACATTCCTGCACGTCACCGGAATCCCTCCAGCGCCTTTTAGAATCACTCCGTCTGGCCGTTCCGGCACAAACTTCAGAGACTAACTTGCCTTGCACCCCGGCTCGCAATGCCGCTCACCCATACGCGGCTACCCCTGCCCGAGTGCCAAAGGATGGACTGTCTGACCACCAGCTGTACTCACCCCGTTGAGTCTGTTTGCTTAATTTTCTCTTTGCAGGTCTCCTATTTCTTCCCTGATGTCGAAGCTAGCCTCCTTTCCTGAGTCGATCGAATCGTCTGGATCCTTCGTTCTCAACCGTTCTCCCCACGGACGATTCTCCACTCGAGGCACTCAGGGACTGCCTGCCTTAGTTCTCCCCCTCCACAAGGAGGAGATTGCTGCAACCCCTTATCGTTCCTAGGGGTTGCCCAGGTTCTGTCACGGTCTGGAGTCAGGCTCAGAGGCCAGTAGCTATAGCAGCAGAACAGGTCACCCTGGCTGATGACACGGGGTCACCTGAGGTGCGGAATCTAAGCGCTAACCGGTATTCACCAGAGCTTCTGAAGGTGAAGATGGATTTTGCTGCGTGTTAGCGCCAGGTCGCGGTCCTCTGGATTGCCCCACCAGGAGGTGAGAAAGCCGGGGTACAATAGCAGATAAGCAGGTAAGGATCAAACAGAAGCGTAGTCGATAACAAGCCAAGGGGTCGGTAATGAGTATTTGTAGGTTGGGATCAGGCAGAAGCGTAGTCGATAACAAGCCAAGGGTCGATAACGAGCAGTAGCAAATATGGACGGCAGCAGGGAAGACAGGAGCAAGATACAGGCTGGAGATAGCACAATATTCTGGCAAGGAGGAAGTGCAGAGACATGGCTTATATCAGGAAGTTCGTGGGAGGAGCAAGGGGTTCAAGGTTCAAGACAATCAAGACACAAGGCAGGAATGTTCAATGGATCAGATGGGTTTGTCCAGCAGATCAGACAGGGAGCTGTCCAGCATCCCAGATAGCTCAGTGAGAAGGTTCACTGCCAGACACAGCTGAGGTCCTAGGTTCAAATCTAGGTCCTGACAGGTTCAGTGCTACACCATACAAAAGTTTATTTCTTATTTTGTTTATATTTTTTAGAGTTATTTTTACATGCTGGAGTTTCAGACAGTTTGTGAAGATCTATTTTCCTTCTCCCCAATTCACCCGGTACAGGTGACTCCTTATGGGCAATTGGCTTGACCCCCGCCTGTATCCATTTGGGTGCTGGCGGATGTTGACCAGTGATCGCTACGTACAGTGCTGGAGGTTACCTGTCGTAGCTTACAACATGCAGGAGGGATATTATTACACCTGTGTACTTTTGTGTCCTGCTCATTTAAGGCTCCCCCTTTCCCTCCCCCCCCTTTTCCCTCCCCTTTCCCTCCCATTCCCTTCCTTCCACCCCCCCACCCCTTCCTCCCTTTCTTATCCCCCCTTATCCTTTCTGTTTGCTCCCCACGTCTTCCTCACCACTCCCCCAGTCTTTATCTCACCTCCCCCCTCCTACCCTCATACACACCTTTCCCCTGCCTTCCCCCTGCTCATATCCTCCTACATTATTTTACTGGTTTCTTACTAGACCATCTCTCCCGGGTATCTCTTGGGACATTGGTAATGTTAGGCTGATGCTGTTAGTCTTGTTAATTGCGATGTTTCCAGTGTTTAAATTTTTGTTTTGTTTGTTTTACTACCAAGCACAGGCTCTTTAGTTAGCCGACCGACTATTGCAAACTGTCTCACAATATGTGTTATGTATATCCCATTTGTGGCGGGGAGCTGTCACTGCTCCCCCTCTCTACAGTCCACCCACCCACGGGCTAGCTGGCTGGCTCTTGTGTTGGTGTACTATTTGGTCGGGCGATAGAGTCAGACTCTTCTCCCTCTCTATGACCATTTGCTTGCCCTACATGGTTACTCTTGTCTTCCACATTCTCTTTCTCCTCTGTTTTCTTTTTTCGTCTTCTTCTTCCAGGTCGGCTGGGTTGCATGGCCCTGAAGGTTTCACCTCACTCTTCCACAACCAATCCCAGATGACCCCCTTGAATGTACTCTCGTTAAATGTTAAAGGACTCAACTCGCCCAATAAAAGGGTCAAGGCTTTCCAAACATTTGCAACTCTAAAGGCAGGTATAGTTGCTCTTCAGGAAACACACTTTTCAGCTCGCACTACCCCCAAGTTTTTCCAGATATCCTCAGGTATTCACTGCATCGGCCCCCACAAAACACCGTGGAGTCCTGATTGCTCTTCATCACACTCTCCCTTTTACAGTAACTTCTGAGATCAAGGATCCGGGAAAAGTCGTTGCATCATACTAGGAGGTCTTCTCCAAGATGTTGAGACAACCCTTGTTTCCTATTACGCCCCAAATACTAACCCAAATCCCTTTTTTTCACACTTGTTGCAGGTACTCCGCTCTCACTGTAAAGGGACACTATTTTTATGTGGAGACTCCAACTTAGTTCTACAACCACATATGGATAAATCTCCTTATGCTCCTGATCAGTATTCCCCCTCCGTACGTTTCCGGAAACTCCTACAACAGGCTTCTTTGCTTGACACCTGGCAGGAATGCAACCCAACAAAGAAAAATTATACCTTCTATTCATACCCACATAAATCTTTTTCTAGAATTGACCATATCTTTGTCTTGATTGCCTCATCCCCCATATTACTTCACTCTATTATCCAGCCTATCTCCTGGTCCGACCACTGTGCAGTACTTACCACCGTTTCTTCCCTAGTCCCTATGTCGAAAGACCATACCTGGTGTATTAATGAAGCACATCTCACTAATCAGTCTTACCGTTTTGATATCCAAATTGCTTTGGCTGATTACTTGAAACATAATTCTACCCCTGACATTTCGCCTGTTCTTCTTTGGGAAGCGCATAAGCCTGTAATCAGGGGTAAATGCATTTCAGTATCTACTCATCTGAACAGTGATAAGAAAGCCAGGCTAACTGAACTGGAATGTGATTTCCATCACTGTTTCCTCCAATTTCAGTCCTCCCCAACTGAGGCGCATAGAATACAGATGGAAAAGTCAAGGACAGAACTTGATCTAGCATTGGCTGAATTAGCTGACAAGGCCATTCGTAGATCAGACCACACTATCTACACCAAGGCTAACAAACCAGATTCCTTTTTGGCCCTCCGTCTTTGCCGTCCGGAGCGGAACTATGTTCCTATTAGGCTGCGTATAGACAAAAACACTTACACTAGTAATCCCGTAAAAGTCTTAGCTGAATTTCGAAAAAGGTTACAAGACCTTTATAAAGCCCAATCCTCTTTCTCCCCCTCTACTGCAGATATCCTATTCCAGGATATCCCTTTACCCACCTTGTCAAACTCTAATCGTGAGTGCCTTCAGAGACCCATCACAGCTGATGAGGTCCTAGCCGCTATCAAGACTCTTAAATCCCATAAACGACCGGGTCCTGATGGGCTCTCGGGCACCTACTTTAAGAAATTTGCGGGTACCCTCACCCCCGCTCCTCACTAACTCTTTCAATGCTTTACTTCAACATCACTCCTTTGGACGAGATACATTGACGGCTATAATAGCCATGATCCCTAAACCTAATGTGGATAACTCCCTTTGGTCAAACTTTAGGCCCATTTCATTACTCAATCTCGACATTAAACTGCTGGCCAAAGTAATGGCCTTATTCCTTAATCCCATCATAGGTGGACTGATCCATAAAGATCAGGTAGGTTTTATACCACGCCGACAGGGCAGCGATAATATTAGAAGAGTTGTCCTCCTACAACATCTAGCCAGAACGCGAAAGATCCCTATGCATTTGTTATGCCTTGACATCAGGAAGGCCTTCAATATGGTCTCCTGGCCCTACTTAAACTATATCCTTGCTCGTTGGGGCTTCGGACCACACTTCTTACAGTGGGTGAACTCCCTTTACAATCAACCCCAGGCCTAAGTCAAATACTCTGGCTTTCGCTCAGAGAATCTTCAAATAGGTAGAGGCACTAGACAGGGGTGCCCCCTATCCCCTTTAATATTCGCTTTGGCGATAGAGCCCCTGGCGGCCCTGATTTGGGCTAGCCCTGATGTCAAGGGTTTGGAGGTGGCTTCTACCTCCCATAAAATCTGCTTGTTTGCAGATGATGCGCTTGTATTTGTCACCACACAACTCTTCCAAACCTTAAATTTTTTTGGGAGAAATTTGCAAATATTTCTGGCCTAGAAGTAAACAAATCTAAATCTAAAGCTCTCAATGTATCTCTTCCCCCTTTAGAAGTTGTCCATCTACAAGAGTATTTTCTTTTTACTTGGTCCACCACATCTCTTCCACACCTAGGCATAAAACTGACGACTGATCCATCCTCTCTTTATAGATCTAACTACCTTCCTATGCTGTCACACTTAGCTAACCTATTAGATACTTGGAAGCCGCTATGTGTTTCTTGGTTAGGACGGGTGGCAGCTGTTAAGATGTCCCTACTCCCAAAACTATTATATTTGTATAGAGTTCTCCCGATTTTTGTTCCTTCTTATTTTCACCGTATCATCCAATCCCGGGTTTTTAAATATATTTGGGGCCCCATAAAACCTTGAGTCTCTAGATCCATCCTTCTTCGAAATAAACTTAGCGGGGGCCTGGGAATTCCCAATTTTGCCCGCTACTATCAGGCCGCTCAGCTGGCTCAAATCACATTACTTCATGCTTTATCAGAAAATCCTCTATGGGTTAGCTTGGAAGCCGTGGATATTTTTCCTTTGTTAGTATCCAACCTCCTCTGGTTGCCTTCGTTTGCCCGAGGCCCTATACTTAACCCGGTTACACGCCATTCACTCAGACTTTGGGATAGCTTACGTGGTCGTTTTCAGTTGATGTCTTCCCACGCCCCGCTACTCTCCTTTTTAGGTCATCCGCTCTTTTACCCAGCCTATACAGAGCCTGACTCCTTCCGGCTCTGGTACTGGGCAAGATTACACAGGATAGGCGATCTTGTTACTGATACTTCTCTCAAATCCTTTTCGAATCTACAGACCCAGGCTAAACTTCCTTCCAGGGAGTGTTTCCGTTACCTACAGATAGCTCATTTTGTTTGTTTGGTAATAGGTGATTGCTCCTCTCTGGATAGTATGTCCTTTTATGAAAACATTTGTCAATCGGATCCCCACGGCCCCGGTATTATCTCCCAAATCTATAGTCACCTCACCACCTCTTCTACTGATCTTCCCCTCTATGCTGCGCAGTGGTCCAAGGACCTTCAGATTACGTTGGATAAGGAGGACTGGACCGATATTTGGGACCGTACAAAATCCTCCTCCCAGAATATTGTGGCCCTCGAGGCTAACTACAAGGTCCTGATGCTTTGGTACCTAGTCCCTGCTAAGATTTCCAAATTTTTACCATCCTTACCCACCTGTGTGTTTCCGGGGATGTGGAGGGAGGGGTACTCATGAACATATCTGGTGGTCCTGCCCGATAGTGCAACAGTTTTGGGTAATTATATTTCAAATGGCTTCCACTTTATTAAATGATGAACTCCTACCTGATCCATCCCTGGCTCTACTAAACCATATACAACAAGATTACACCAGAGCCCAAGTTAGACTCTTACTACAACTGACCACTGCTGCTAAAAAGTCTATAGCTAGGGCTTGGAAGACTCCTAATATACACATAGCGGAATTTAAGAACAGGGTGACCCAAGCGATGATCCATAGTAAGATAGAGGCTACCATTTTGGACCGGATGGCCCAACATGACAAAACCTGGACCCCCTGGGTGGAACATTTTCTTCCCTCGGGATTCAACATGGCCTTGCTGGTGTCATAAACGCTGGAGACTTACCTTACTTTAATACTCTACGTCCTTCTGGGGCCCGTGTGACCCTGCCGACACACTCTTTACCTTCTCCTATCCTCTCTTGTCTTCCCTTTCTCTTATGCCTCTTTTCTCTCTCTTCTTTCATCCTTCTCCTCTGCTTTTTATTTTACCTGAAACGCCCTAAATGAATCCTCTCAGGCAAAGCTACAGGTTATTGCCTGGATTTAGTTTACGGCCTATCTCTAGTCAACTTACGGAGTACTCTTCCAAAATGTGCGTTGTTCATGGAACAGGACCTCCCCCCCTTTTTTGTTTTGATATACCCATTGTTAGTTTCCTGTTAACAGACCCATGGTCCTTATATTTTTCTATGATGTATGCGACAATCCTCGACTTGGATGTTAATTGTCCATGTTTTCAATACTGTGTTTTTGCTACTGTGGTTTTCCTTGACTCACCTGGATTGTAACATGACGTACCCTTTTGTGTGACAAACTGAAAATGTCTGTTATTGTAATTTGTGTTTTCATCCTCAATAAAAAATTTGAAAAGAAAAAAAAAAAAAAACTTGTTGTGTATGGACCTCATCAACCTTCTTCGGATCCATCCCCTTCTTCAGTAGGATCTGGTATATGATCCGGTCCAAACGCCATATGAACTCAGACATTTTCTCCCCTTTCTTCTTGTAGTAGTGCTCCAACTGATAAAGGAGTTCAGTGGCCTTTTCAGTTCGTCCGTACACATCTTGAAGGGCGCTCAGGTAATCTTGGGCTGTACAGTAATTCTTACTGAGCTTGAGATTGCGTATGATCTCTAGGGCAGGGCCCCTCAAGCTCTCTGTGACCCTTTGTTTCTTCTGGGGTTCAGGAATTTCCCATTCTTCCAAAGCCTGAGTGGCGCAGTCCAACCACTCCTCGAACCCATCTTCCGCTGAGGGCATTGGTTGTCTTCCTGAGAAGATCCTAAGCTTCCGGTGCCTAGCCATCACATAGTCCGCAGGGTCTTTTTTGCACTTTGCAATAATTTCACCCAGGACAGCGCATAGTTCTGGGTTAAGAGAGGCTAGGGACGAGGATTTTGATCCAACACTTGAACGGGAAGTGGCTTGACTAGTGGATGTAGGACTCCCTCCTGATAGATCTGGACGTATTAAGAAAAGTTTAGTCTGATCAGTGGTTTTCACAATGGGACCCTTAAATTGGTCAGGGATCCATTTTTTCCATTCACACAAGGCATAAGTGTGTGGGACCTGGGTGTTTGTCTTCATGTCAATTACCCAGGGCTTCCTATCTAGGGACAGTGCTTTCAGAACTGGAGTCAATTTCTCTTCTGTCCAAACTTCCCCTTTTATCTCAATCACCAGACAGGCCTCAGGAGAGGCATTCTCTTCCTCACACCACTTGGTGATGGCAACAGGATCCATTGTGATGTTGGCGAAGGTTTGTCTAGGGGAAGGTTAACCGCCAAAGCCGATGAAATGCCGGACGAGCCCCCACGTGTAGCACTACCCCCAAAAGAGCTGCTGGTTTGTTTTGGGTCTACGCTCTGTGGTCAACCCCTGAAAGTGGCTCAATACCCTCCCTTGGCACAATTGGTAAAATGGGAATTGTGGACCCCAATAAATCTTTGGAGGGCACAATATCCATTACAGTACAGCAAAGTATATAAGTTAGAGGTTACCTTAACTTGAATGGATCCTGCAGTACAACAGATAGACTGTACACAGATTTCAGCGTAACCAAGTGGTATTTTACTTGTAAAATAAAGCAAAGAAACAAAGGGTAAAACAGTGATAAACTACCCGCAGAGCCCTGCAGAGTCAGTAACAATAATAACACATAGGCCCAGATTCAAGAAGCACTTGCGCCCGCGCAACCATAGGTTGCGCGGCGCAAGGGCTTACTTGCTCCGGTGTAACGAGTGCTCCTGATTCAGGAACCTCGTTACACCGACTGCAGCCTAGGATATGACAGACATAATCCTCCTTATGCCTTCATATCTCAGGCTGCATTCTTGCGTTGGCCGCTAGGGGGCGCGGCCATTGTGATCGGCGTATAGTATGCAAATTGCATACTACCACCGATTCACAAAAGTTGCGCGGGCCCTGCGCACGCAAGGTACGGAGTTTCCGTATCGGGGACTTTAGCGCAAGGTTGCTCCTGCTATAGCAGGGGCAACCAATGCTAAAGTATAGCTGCGCTTCCCGCTCGTGAAATTTAAATTTCACGTCGTTTACGTAAGTGATTCGTGAATGGCGCTGGACGCCATTCACGTTCACTTAGAAGCAAATGACGTCCTTGCGACGTCATTTGCCGCAATGCACGTCGGGAAAGTTTCCCGACGGAGCATGCGCTGTTCGCTCGGCGCGGGAGCGCGCCTAATTTAAATGATTCCCGCCCCCGGCGGGATCATTTACATTAGGCAGCCTTACGCCCGGCTATTTAGCATATCGCCCGCGCAATTTACGGAGCTACTGCTCCGTGAATCGCGGGCATTTCAAAATATTTGCGTGGGCGCAGAGCAAAACTCGTTGCCCTGTGCCCACGCAAATATTGCACGGATCTACCTGAATCTGGGCCATAGATGTTAAGTTAAATTACAATGTCTAACAGACCTGTGTAAGCACACAGCAAGGGGATTCCCTCAACAAGACATCCACATTGAAGCACCCCCTTGCCAAGCCATACCCAGCTCTCTCTCTCTCTCTCTCTCTCTCTACAATACTGCACAATATAATAAAACAGTTACTCAATTAAAGAATATAAAATGGATATCCGTACTCTGTGATAACTAAGTAGGCAGTCTTTAAGTAGTATCCCTAACTAGACATGTGCACACTGAAATATTTCATTTTGGAATTTCGTTTTCGTCCGAAAAATAAATTTTGTTACTCCCGAAATTCGTTTTTATTTATTTTGTTTTTCGTAAATCCAAATTAATTAAGATCAAATCTGTCATTGAAGGCTTATGGTGTCTGTCGAATGTTCTAAGAAGAAAAAAAAAAAAAAAAAAGATTTGACACAATCTTAATAAAAATAAATAAAAGATTTGACGGAGCAACGAAACTGTACGATGCCGCATCGAATGTTCCGCCTACAAGCTATAGAATAATTCTAATGTTGTATGACTAATAATAATTATATTTATTAATTATTATTACTAGTCAACCAACATTAGAATTCTTCTATAGCACTAGCATAGGCTGGCAATGCTGCCAATCACATCCAATGACGTGGCACGCTGGGGGGTGGGGCTGAGTGATACAGTGAGTGGCTTTGGCCGCCGGCTGTATTACAGGAGCACGCCTGAAATAACTCATCACCATGCAAGTTCGCTCGCATGAAGGTGTGGAGTCGTTGCACAGTGGGAGCCGAGACAGCCACTGAGGGACGCCAGAAGACCAGGTTCGGTGCCGCTCTGTGCAAAACGAGCTGTACAGTGGAGGCAAGTATGACATATTTGTTATTTAAAAAAAAAAATTCTTTACATACCCTTTAAACATGGCTGTGCGTGGCTCCGCCCACCGAAGGTGGGACTTGTAGAGAGCACACAATGATGATTGTCAGTTGAGGGGTCACCTGTGATCACCTGTAAGTTCCTATTCTGTTTTGCGTCCTACGATCGATCGGGTAATCAACAAGACACTAACACGAGTATCATGTAGCAAGATTACAAATTTATTATCTGGAACTCAGCTGGTTTTATTTGTGAATTTGAGACGCACCCTTTGGGATGTATCTCTTCGTGGACCAGCCAATCAGGTTACAGTTTCTTACAGTATATTTTTTATACAAATTCTGCCTAGAGATACAATATATTAATGTATGAAAGATGAAATAAAAGTCTGGCTACGTAACAGATAGAAAATATCTCTTAACCACAGTCTATCTTATTTCTATAAATGTTTATAAAGTTCATAAAACTGTTAATAAAACTTCACACATGTCTGCAGAATTGACCATATACTCTTCTTTGTAAAGAATATTTCACACATTCTGCAGAACAGTAGCTTTAGCCGCAAGCTTTACGTTTCCTGTAATATAAGCAGTTGGAGCCTTCATGTGCTTTCACAAGCGAGAATTTGTAATTAAAAAGTTTTAAGAAGAATTCAGATAATTAAGTATTAGACTAATATGAAATTAAAGGGGTAACCCCAAATTCCTATCATGATCCCTCCTGCCCTCCCCACTGTAGTTTAGCAGGAATTCCTCCAGCCAGGTCCATACCTCCATACACAGGGCCGGTACTAGGGGTGGGCAGAAGGGACGGGTGCCCAGGGCGGAGTATAACATGAAGGGGGAGGGGGGCGGCACTGGGAGCCGCGCTGATCTGAAGCTTGCCTTACTTACAGAAGTGACTGTGGTGTCATAAGTATCAGGCAGGAGCAGGAATCCTCGATGGCTGCTAATGCGGAGGAGATCTGCTCTCTTCTTCCCTCCAATAGCAGCCTGTGGGTGGTAGGAGAAGGAGAATAGCCACTGGAGAAGAACATCTCCTTCTGGGTATAGAGCGCTGGAGAGTACTCAGGGTAGGGTGTCTTTCAGTTTGTTTCCTAAGAGCAGAGAAATGCAGCATTTTGCTAATGACAAGAGGGGGAAAAAAAAGTATGTGTGCGCAATCACTGCCCCCGCCCACTTCCTGCATGTTAGGCTCCTCCTGCTCACCTCTATATGTGCATCCTATGGAGGGACAAAGCTGCAGAGAACTGAAGGGCAGAATTCCTAGAAGTGGACAGCAGCATGGAGGACCTGAGCTGAGCCACTGCCCTCTATTGCTGTTACTGAAAGGTGGGAGAAAAAAAGCTGCAAAATATTATGTGGGGGATGGTATTGTAGCAGAGGAGAGCTTGCTTCAAAAACACTGCTAGCATGTATTGTGGAAGGATGGGGGGGGGGGGGTCAAATGCATGCAGGGCTGTTTGAAGGAATTTGGGGGCCCCAAGCAAAATGTCTGCTTTGTAAATTTTTGCAAAAAGCTTTAATACATATTACCTGATCAAAAAAGAAGCAATAAGATGGAAATGGGAGGCAGCTCGGGGCCCCAAGCATTTGCTGTGTTTGCCTGTCCTGTTGCGACAGGCCTGAATGCATGGAGGGGGTCTGACAGTTATGTGTTTACTTAGAGATAAGGAAATACACTATCCCTGGAGAGATCTTCATCTCAACAAATATTGCTCCTTTTTTACTAATTCAAGTTGTGATGCATTTGCCTATATGTCTCAGTTTAATTCTCCCTGCTTGCCATGTGTGATTCAGTCCTCGGCTAACAAGTTATTGACGTGCTAATGTCCCCTCACTATTTCTAAAGGTTATTGATCTATTGTGGTTGTGTAGAGCCCTGGTTCACACTGGGTACGATTTGAGATGCGATTTGACATGTCAAATCGCATCTCAAATCGGCGGCAATTGTCGGCAATGGCACTGTCCTAATCAGTGCGACGCCGCATCTGCGATTTCAAAAAGTAGTTCCTGTACTACTTTTTGCGATTTCGGGCCGAGATTTACATTAAATTGCGGCCGAAATCGCGGCAAAATCGCGGCAGCGAAATCGCAGTAAAATCGTGCATTTTACCGCGATTTTGAATTCGCAGCAGTGTGAACCTAGGCTGAAGGAGATCTGTGTTTAAGTGGCTTGTGTTAATTATTCTGATTGCTCCATTGTGGTAATTATCTCTCTCTATGCGGGGTCAAGCTGTCTAGTTAATGTATTCAGTACAACTAGTAATCAGCGTCACTGATCGGCTCCGTCGTGTCTGCCTAATCATCTGTATGGAAGCCCCAGTGTGAGGGGGCGGAGATTTGTCATTGTAACAGTTTTGGAAATTACATATAAGCTGTGTGTTATAACATTAAAGTCTGTCTTGTTCTAGCAGTAAGCCTGGACTCATGTGTGGCTTAATGGGCGATCTCAGGAATATTCCTCCTAGTGGAATATTGGGTGATGTTCTTATGGAAGAAGGGAATCTTTGACGGGGATATCATACCAATACCGTCACAATTGGTTGGCAGCGGAGGGAGTTTTCCCTTCATAGTCCCCTTTACAACACCATGAGCCATGCAGACACTGGAAGAACTACTGGATGTTCGTGGAAGGATGCTAGCAACAAAACCAAGCGGGTCATCATAGCAGAATTAATGGAGCGAGAACCAGGAGATACGGGATTGCAGCAACGCCAGCAGTACAAGAGATGGAGACACCAGTGATTCAGGAGGAGTCACCAACCAACAAGCTAATGAGAAGAAGCTAGCTTGGTTTCGGGTCCGAAACCCAACGACGGATGTGTGCTGAAAGTGATGGACCTGTTAGCGGAGGAGGCTAAAGAAATAAGAGACGCAGAGCTACAGTTAAAACTGGCAGCAGTCCAACAAGCATGCCGCACATTCTCCAAACAGTGAGGTACTGCACAGCAGACGCAAGGAATATTCCGTTTAGCGCTTTTAAAGCTTTTGATGTAAAGGACTGTGAAATTGATAACTACCTGGCAGATTTTGAGAGACAATGTAACCTGCACCGAATAGCTAGAGGAGAGTGGGTTCAATATTGTCAGGCAAACTGTCAGCAAAGCTTCTGATGCTTTCCGGACCGTGCCAGATCAGGATATCCATAGCTACGCCAGGGTTAAAGAACGCTCCTGGCTCGTTATGCAGTAACCCCAGAGTCCCACCGACAGAAGTTCAGGGACTCACGCAAAAAACCCACAAAGACTCTTACGCGGAATGGGCATGCCAGTTGTCCCTGTCGGCCCTCTAACTGGGTTAACAGCAGCCAGGCCACCACCGCAGAGGACATTTTGCAACTAATGCTCCTGGAGCAATTTTAACTATCACATCCAGAACGGATGTCAAAGATTGGGTGAGAGATCGCAGGCCCATGACTCTACCAGAGGCCGCGTTAGTTGGCGGATGAATATGCGGAATTCTCGCAAGACTAACCAGGTCACACCACGGGTACAACCTCCACGACCAACGGCGCCCTCACACCCACCAACCGCTAGATACCAACCTCCTAACAGACCGATTGACATCTAGCCCTCGCTATCCATATGCCAGGAGGGACAACGAACAAACGCTGCTTCCGTGCAAATCAGCTGGGTCACTTCAAGGAGAATTGCCCCATGAACGACAACACCAGTCAAATTGGTCTCAACCTGGGTACCCGCCCACCAGCACAGCCCAGTGTATAGACTCGGGCTTGGGATCTCCAGGAGCTGGGTCCGGAATGAACCAGTTGGACACCATTTACGAAGTCCTCACGGTACAATCTGGTATTACGGACTACAGGGAACACCATTGTCAGCCGGTCATGGGCGACAGCCATGAGCCGGAGGGGCCTTGGAGGGAGCTGGGGCAGAAAGAGGCACCGCCGGCTACCCCCCAAGAAGAAGAGTCCTGGAAGCCGTATAACAAGCTGTACACTGGGAGAAGAAGAAGCGACTGGAGGAGAGGGGAGTCGCAGCGGGCGTCCCAGATGCGGGCCGAGATGTTCGCCAAGGGCCCACCGGTGGCCCCTTACACCACCACCACAGTTCCTGATGATGAAGGACCACGTGGAGAGCCTGCAGGACATGAGCAAGCAGGGAGCTGATCCGTGAGTACATAGAGCTGGAGGAGTGCATAAGCCGCATGGAGGGAGGAGAACAACCACCTGAGGTCACAGCAGGCTGACCCCCCCAGGCTCCATGAACTGGAGATGGAGCTGGGAGAAGCTCAAAGAGGAGAACTGGGCGGCTGCGGAGGGAGCAGAGGGTGGCTGACCCCATGGGGCACTGATTCCCCCCCCCCCCTCCGGACTCTGAGCACCAGTGCTACAGCATTTCAACAAATATAACTTTTTCTTTTTTTTTTTTTTATGAATCTCCTGTGATTGTCACTTCAGAGCCATAACCTGCCCCTCCCATAGTGGGACACCTGGACGGCGGCGCACAGACCCATTCGCTGTCTTCACACTGACTTCTGGTGACTCTGCAGATCGCACAAAGACTTGGGGACTGAACGGCGTGTGATCTGACGACCCGGTGGCATACCTGAGTCTGAAGCAGTTGCCAAGGGAGGTCAGTCACGCCAAACGGAGTTAACCTCGGACTAAAAGCTCTGAACCCGTCAACCCTACTGGACCAGGGAAGGTCCAACCGGGTTTGCCGTAGCAGGGAGAAAAAGGGGGGCCATTGTGATACATTTGCCTATATGTCTCAGTTTAATTCTCCCTGCTTGCCATTGTGATTACCATCCGGTTATTGAAGTGCTAATGTCCCCTCACTATTTCTAAAGGTTAATTGATCTATTGTGGTTGTGTGAAGGAGATCTGTGGCTTGTGTTAATTATTCTGATTGCTCCATTGTGGTAATTATCTCTCTATATGCGGGGTCGAGCTGTCTAGTTAATGTATTCAGTACAACTAGTAATCAGCGTCACTGATTGGCTCCGTCGTGTCTGCCTAATCATCTGTATGGAAGCCCCAGTGTGAGGGGGGGCGGAGATTTGTCATTGTAACAGTTTTGGAAATGACATATAAGCTGTGTGATATAACATTAAAGTCTGTCTTGTTCTAGCAGTAAGCCTGGACTCATGTGTGGGCTTAATGGGCGATCTCAGGAATATTCCTCCTCGCTGGAATATTGGGGTGATGTTTCTTATGGAAGAAGGGAATTCGTTGACGGGGATATCATACCAATACCGTCACACAAGTAAAGGTCAGGTTAAAAGAAACCTGACATGAAACAGGGAGGTGGGCATTGCTGTTTTTTATCTGAAAATGCTAGTTGCTTGGTTTTTATGCTGACTGCATTGTTCTGATTCAGTGGAGGTATACAGATTGGGGGGCCATGGATTTTGGCAGACTTTCCTGACATGCATGCTTTGGGTCAGAATGTAATAAAGATAGTGAGTGGGTCAGCATAACACCAACTGACTGGCATTCTCAGTAAGAGGTTGGCAGTAAACGGGCTTATAGTTCACTAATCAGACCTCGTTCCCCCCCCTTTTCCCAAACACACAATTACAGGACTCTTCTAAGGGGCGGGGCAAGTAAAGTGTAATGTGCCTTTATTGCAGGTGCTTAGGAGACGTGATGTCACTTCTTCTCTACCTGTTTTAGGCTGGGTTCACACTATTGCGATGATAGACATTAGGGAGGAGTCCGGCGTGTTTCGCATAGTACACGTGCAGAGCCCGCCAGGAAGTCTGCACAGCACTGCGCTAATCACAGCCAGGGAGACATTTCCCGATCTCTGCAGCCGAGCATCGGGAAATGTCTCCCTGGCTGCGATTAGCGCAGTGCTGTGCAGACTTCCTGGCGGACTCTGCATGTGTACTATGCGAAACACGCCGGAGCTCCTCCCTATTAGACATCACATGCAATGTCTTTGTGAAGATTACATGCAATGTCTTTGTGATGCAAATTCAGCCATACAGTTTGTACACAGTTTGTATATAGTTGTGTATATAGTTTTGTATATAGTTTGTATATAGTTTGTATATAGTTTGTACACAGTTTGTACACAGTTTGTATACAGTTTGTATATAGTTTGTACCAGGGGTCAAGTCCTGGGGAAAAAAGTGTGGGAACTCCCACCCAAGATCCACTCCCCCCACCAAAAAAAATAAAATTATACGCTCATATGCATAATTACTAAACCGCACGTTTTTTTTTGTTTTTGATCCACTGTACCTTAGTAATCCTTTATGTTACTGGCGGCTTCATGTATATGGATTCATCGGGTAGTGTGCGGGTATTCCGTCACTTCCTCGATGCCGCAATGTCTCCTGGGAGCTTTTGTCATTGTTCCCAGGAGACATTGCGGCATCGAGGAAGTGACGGAATACCCGCACACTACCCTGATGAATCCATATACAGGAAGCGGCCAGTAACATAAAGGATTACTAGGTTCACCTGCCCCTGACAGTAAATTGAGCTGGGCATCGCTGCTTAGTGAAGGATCGCTCGGGCGCTCGGCTGTTTCTCGGCTTCTCTAGTCCTGCAAAGGGAACTGCGTTCCTGCTGTGAAAAAAGTGCAGGAACTCCGTTCCCACGACTTGAGCCCTGGTTTGTACACAGTTTGTACACAGTTTGTATATAGTTTGTATATAGTTTGTATACAGTTTGTACATAGTTTGTATATAGTTTGTACACAGTTGTACACAGTTTGTATACAGTTTGTATACAGTTTGTACACAGTTTGTATATAGTTTGTATACAGTTTGTATATAATTTGTATATAGTTTGTATATAGTGTAATATTGGGGGTGTTTAGCTCAAGTGGGATATGCGATTTTAAGCGAGTTCACGCCAGTTCCGGAACTATGTTTAAGGGCTTGTTGGCCCACTTTTATTGAAAAGGGCAAAAATAACAAAAATCCAAACATAGGTTTCCCACGCAGGGGGTTTTCACTGTCCACACAGAACGGTACCTTCAGCCTCCTGGCTTATACGTGCCAAAGAAAATACCAAGCCATCTGGCTCTTGTCAGCAGTAGCACAACTGCTCAGACTCCAGCATGGAGCTCTCCTGACTCCTGTCAGCAACCTTAGACTCAGGTCTCTGGGGTTTCACAGTGCAGCCTGCACTCTCCAGCTTCTCTAGCCACTTCACAGTGCACACCTGCACTCTCTGAGTTCTCCCTTGCAAGCCTGGACTCCTCGGGAGGATGGAGCCCAGAATGCTGGTCCTGAGTCTCCTATCAGGCCCACACACACCTGCACAATCAGTGTGCTGATCAGCTCTAAAGCCTGAACTCAGGACTGGGGATTTCATCCCACCCGGATCTCTGTGAAATCCCCAGGCTCCAGGTCCCAAAGTGGACTTTACTAACAATTGAGGAAACTGAAATGCCAGTTTCCTCTGTAAACTGCAAGCTTCCTGGAGCCCCTCAACCAGTCCAATTGAAAACCCTGGGTCACCACACCCCTGGGGTACCACACTACTACAATAGTTTGTACACAGTTTGTATATAGTGTGTATATAGTTTGTATACAGTTTGTATATAGTTTGTATATAGTTTGTATACAGTTTGTATATAGTTTGTATATAGTTTGTATACAGTTTGTATATAGTTTGTACACAGTTTGTATATAGTTTGTATATAGTTTGTATACAGTTTGTATATAGTTTGTATACAGTTTGTATATAGTTTGTATACAGTTTGTATATAGTTTGTATACAGTTTGTATATAGTTTGTATATAGTTTGTATATAGTTTGTATATAGTTTGTACACAGTTTGTATATAGTTTGTATATAGTTTGTATACAGTTTGTACATAGTTTGTATACAGTTTGTATACAGTTTGTATATAGTTTGTATATAGTTTGTATATAGTTTGTACACAGTTTGTATATAGTTTGTATACAGTTTGTATATAGTTTGTATATAGTTTGTACACAGTTTGTATATAGTTTGTATACAGTTTGTACACAGTTTGTATATAGTTTGTATACAGTTTGTATATAGTTTGTATACAGTTTGTATATAGTTTGTATACAGTTTGTATATAGTTTGTATATAGTTTGTATATAGTTTGTATACAGTTTGTATATAGTTTGTATACAGTTTGTATACAGTTTGTATATAGTTTGTATACAGTTTGTATATAGTTTGTATATAGTTTGTATATAGTTTGTACACAGTTTGTATATAGTTTGTATACAGTTTGTACACAGTTTGTATATAGTTTGTATACAGTTTGTATATAGTTTGTACACAGTTTGTATATAGTTTGTATACAGTTTGTATATAGTTTGTACACAGTTTGTATATAGTTTGTATACAGTTTGTATATAGTTTGTATATCGTTTGTATATAGTTTGTATACAGTTTGTAAGGCTGAATTTGCATCACATTTGGACCAAAATGGTTCAGGACCCTTTTTTTTGGTTCGCACTGGAATCTGTTGGCATCGGTGTTCACACCCATGCCATCCAATTTCTGTACCATTTCACAATACACACTGTGATGTGCAAACCAATCTGGGGGGGGTCCTTAAAGAGGGGGTTCACCCTATAACATTTTTTTGTTTTTCTACCATTAAATTAAGCATAGTAGCGCGAGCTACAGTATGCCTGTATTGATTTTTTATCCCTGTACTCACTGTGCAATCATATATTGAAGATTCCGACTCCCCGCGTTCCTATCCAGAGGGAAGATGATTGACGGCCGGCTCTGGCGCGTCACGCTCCCCGGAAATAGCCAAAATAGGACTTGGCTCTCCACGGCGCCTGCGCATAGTCTGTGCGCAGGCGCCGTATAGCGCAGTGAAGAGCCGAGACCTACTCCGGCTATCTTCGGGGAGCGTGACGTGCCAGAGCCGGCCGTCAATCATCTTCCCTCTGGATAGGAACGCCCATTCCCCGCGGGGAGTCAGAATCTTCACTCTAGGATTGCACAGTGAGTACGGGGCAAAATAAATAAATACAGGTATACTGTAGCTCGCGCTACTATGCCTAATTTAATGGTAAAATGTTGTTATTGAGGGTGAACCACCGCTTTAACTTCACATTGACACCCACAGCAGTCCTCAGATGTCGGTGTGAACTGCTGGCAATTTAGATGCCATGCCGGATCCTGCACAGGAATCGCTGGGTTTCCCACATCACACCACTGATTAGTAAGAGAGGCTTTTTCTTTCTATGTGTTAACCACTTCAGCTCCAGAAGGTTTTACCCCTTTAATGATCCGGGCCGCACTGCTTTAAACTGACAATTGCGCGGTCGTTGCGCCGATGTACCCAAATACAACTGACATCCTTTTTTCCCCACAAATAGAGATTTCTTTTGGTGGTATTTGATCACCTCTGCAGTTTTTATTTTTGACACGTGTGAGGGATTAGCTCGTGGGGATCACCTTTTCTGAAATCACAGTCTGTAAGCAGGCACTTTCTTTTAAGTCTGGCGGATGCCAAATTTTATTTATAAACGGTTTGCAGATTTAAAATAAACAAAACAGTAAATTAAATCCTTGCCGTCCAGCGCTAAACTAAACAAACAGGATCTCCTCTCTATACAGTGTGGGGCTAGTCCCTGACACCCACAAAACATGCAGTAAAGCAAACCTTTTCAGTCCAGCACTCAGCGCTCCCCTCACTCAGGTCCCTTCCCGAGTCTCAAGCCAGAGCCCTGTTGTGCTCTCTTCCTGGACATTTAAAGTCCAGCTGATTGTGGACTCCAGTGGACCCAAACATCCGGACCAGAACCCTAGCCAGGCCCAGAGGCTGTAAAACCCGGAATGGATTCCGGTTCAGTCTCTCATGATAGAACGTATGCGAGGTGAAATGTACCTATGATCATGTATCGCACCTCGCATAGCGTCACACACTATAAACTGAATTTGTATTGTTTTAAGTATATTCTTGTTTTGAAACTACATTGATTCTTTCTTAAAGCGGTGGTTCACCCTGCAGAACAACTTTTTAGCATAAAATTCGGCATAGTAGCGCGAGCTACAGTATGCCTGTCTTAATTTTTTTATCCCCGTACTCACTGTGTAATCGTACATAGAAGATTCCGACTGCCCGCGGGGAATGGGCGTTCCTTTCAAGAGGGAGGGTGATTGACGGCCGGCTCTGGCACGTCACGCTCCCCGAAGACAGCCGGAGTAGGTCTCGGCTCTTCACGGCGCCTGCGCACAGACTATGCGCAGGCACCGTGAAGAGCCAAGCCTATTTCGGCTATTTCCGGAGAAGCGTGACGTGCCAGAGCCGGCCGTCAATCATCCTCCGTCTGGATTGGAACGCCCATTCCCCGCGGGCAGTCAGACTCTTCTATGTACGATTACACAGTGAGTACGGGGATAAAAAAATTAAGACAGGCATACTGCAGCTCACGCTACTATGCCGAATTTTATGCTAGAAGAATTTTTTTTTTTTTTTTATAGGGTGAACCCCCGCTTTAAAAACGGGAGGGGGGCGGGGCGCAGTTTGCCATGTTTGCCCTGGGCACCAAATGGCCTTGTCCCAGCACTGTCCATACATATCTGAGGGTGGGAGGATTTCCTGTGTATTGTAGTTGCGATGCTCTGCTTGTGGTTACAATGCTCTGCAGGCCTCAATGTACACATGTAGTAAATGTCTTTTTATTATATCATTGTCTGCCATTTACTAAAGGTACTAAAGGTGGACACTGGCCCGGATTCAGGTAGATTTGCCCCTTAATTACGGAGGCGCAGGGCAGCGTTTTTGCCCTGCGCCCCCGCAAATTTCCTGCGCTACACGCGATTCACGGAGCAGTAGCTCCGTAAATTGCGTGTGCGCTGTGTAAACTTGCCCTGCGTAAGGGTGCCTAATGTAAATGATCCCGTAGGGGGCGGGAATCATTTAAATTAGGTGCGCTCCCGCGCCGAGTGTAGAGCGCATGCTCTGTCGGGAAACTTTCCCGACGTGCATTGCGGCAAATGACGTCGCAAGGACGTCATTTGCTTCAAAGTGAACGTGAATGGCGTCCAGCGCCATTCACAAATCACTTACGCAAACGACGTGAAATTCAAATTTTGCGACGCGGGAACGACAGGTATACTTTAGCATTGGCTGCCCCTACTATTAGAAGGGGCAGCCTTACGCTAAACACGCCGTACGGAAACGACGTAACTTGCGTACGCAGGGCTCGCGCAACATTGTGAATCAGTGTTAGTATGCAATTTGCATACTATACACTGAGCACAATGGGAGCGCCCCTTAGCGGCCATCGCAAGAATGCAGCCTAAGATATGCGGGCATAAGAGCCTTATGCCACGCAGATTATAGGCTGCAGCCGGCGTTACGATGTTCCTGAATCAGGAGCATTCGTAACGCCGGAGCAAGTAAGCAATTGCGCTGCGTAACTATGGTTACGCAGGCGCAATTGCTCTCTGAATCCGGGCCAATGTCTTTAAGTCCAACACATTCCCTCTTTTATACCCTCCCCCAGGTAAAAAGGTGACCCCCCAAAAACCAGAGTGAACACAACACTGAGGAGAAGTTCTGATCAACATTGGATCATAAAACCGAACAGAAAAAGATCCTCAAAGAGAAAACAAATCCACAAAAATCAATGTAGGGCCGACAGAAAAATAAATCCCCAAATCGAATCCAGATATGCAGAGCGATGGCCCATCTGTGATTTACACCTAAAACTTCCTGAATTTCATTCCGACTATTCAGAGGGATTCATGTCTTATGCCGCGTACACACCATGGGCTTCACATCATTTTTCGTGTTCTGAAAAATGACCATTTTTTTTCCGAGCATGCTGCATTTTTTAACAACGTTTTAAACAATGTCGTTTTTCGGCTTGTAAAAAATTATGGTGTGTGGGCTAAAACGACGTTAAAAACCCGCGCATGCTGAGAAGTCATGAGACGGGAGCGCTCGTTCTGGTAAAACTACCATTCATAATGGAGATCGCACATTCATCACGCTGTGACAGACAGAAAAGCGCAAATCGTCTTTTACTAACACGCTTTGCTAGAGCATTTTTAAAAAACTATTGTGTGTGGGCAACGCCGTTTTAATAATGAAGTTGGAAAAAACAATGGCCCAGATTCAAGAAGCAATTGCGCCCGTGTAACCATAGGTTACACGGCGCAATTGCTTACTTGCTCCGGCGTAGCGAATGCTCCTGATTCAGGAACATCGCTACGCCGACTGCAGCCTAAAATCTGCGCGGCATAAGGCTCTTATGCCACGCAGATTTTAGGCTGCATTCTAGCGAAAACCGATAGGGGGCGCTCCCATTGTGATCTGTGTATAGTATGCAAATTGCATACTAACACCGATTCACAAACTTGCGCGGGCCCTGCGTACGCAAATTACGTAATTTGCGTACGTCGGGTTTTGCGTAACGTTACACATCCTAATAGCAGGCGCAGCCAATGCTATAGGATGGCCACGTTCCCGCGTCGCGACGTTCAAATTTTACGTCGTTTGCGTAAGTGGATCGTGAATGGCGCTGGACGCCATTCACGTTCACTTTGAAGCAAATGACGTCCTTGCGACGTCATTTGCCGCAATGCACGTCGGGAACGTTTCCCGACGGAGCATGCGCTCTACGCTCGGCGCGGGAGCGCGCCTAATTTAAATGATTCCCGCCCCTGGCGGGATCATTTACATTAGGCGCCCTTACGCAGGGCAAGTTAACACAGCGCCCTCGCAATTTACGGAGCTTCTGCTCCGTGAATCGCGGGCAGCGCAGAAAATTTGCGCGGGCGCAGGGCAGAAGCGCTGCCCTGTGCCTGCGTAAGAAATGCGCAGATTCTTACTGAATGTTTTTTCTACATGCCGAAAATCGATCGCGTGTGCGTGGCATTAGAGTTCAGTGTAAATGATCGAAATACATTCCAGCTGCTTCAAAAAAGTGTATAAATTCTTAGTTTGTTTTCTTTGGAAACCAGCCATAGCTGGAGGAAGAGAAAAGCCTGTCCCCTGCCAGCATTCTGCAGAGAAGAACCCTTCATCCCTGGGGGAAGCAGTGGTCTCTCTGTAGAAGTGTAACACACCCCTTTTCTGGCTCATATCTAGAGCTCTGAAATCAGCGTAGCTCATGCTCCATACTGATTGGAGGGCTCTAGCTTTGACTCATCTGGGTTTATGACAGACCTCTGCTGAGAGACTACTGCTTCCACAATGAGCCAAGGGTTCCAGCATGCTGGCAGGGGACAGGCTTTACTACTTATACTGTGGTTACAGATTGTAAGACATGTAACACTGTGTTGTGATGTTCCTGGAATGGATGAAGATGATTTACACTGAAAGTCCAATAGATGGAAGTCTCCCCTACATGGTGGACAATTAACCCTTCATATCTCCATGATAAGACTAAGACCTCATGTGCCCTTTATGTAAATCCCAGAAATGTCTGGAGAGGTTGGAATGACGACCCCCCCTCCCCCCAGCCCTCTGTCCTTCACAATTCTATTCATCTCATCCTATCCTCAAGGGGTGCCCAGTGACCCCCCCCCCCCACATATTACATCTCATATTTCCTACATGGGATAAACATTTTCCTTCTACAATTCACAGATTGCTGGATTGGGAAAATCTCTTTTGTACCTCCAGACTTCATATGTTTTCTTGTCTTATGTAACGCATGGCCGATCCTAGGCAGGGTGTGTGGGGTGCTCCGAGGCGCCGCAGAGGTGGGGGCGCCAAAGCTCCAAAGTGCTCCCCTCCCTCCTCCTTGTCTGTGTCCATAGGCGGAGCGTATGTAGCGGGTGCTGCGGTTCCCCATCCCACTTGCTCTCTCTGCTGGCAACTGACAAGAGCGCATACCTCCCGCTGTCCCCGCAAACCGGTACCGCAGCGGATCCTAGTAGCGGAACACGTTCCAGGCTCCACTAATTAATTCTGTCCGGTGCACGTGGAGCAGCCTCCCTTATGCCCCGCCCCCTCTACATGTGTCGGCTCTTCTCCCATAGGCGGTGTGATGAGAGGCTTCTGGGTTGGCTGGAGCTGCTGCCAATCATCCCGTGCACTCCCAAAAATGCTCTCCGAGTGCCACCCTCCTAGTAACCAAAGATGCCACGTATGCCCAGCCCCCTGTAATGTGCTTCTGCTCCCAGTGCGCCTGAGCTACAGGGATCTATTGGACAGGTACTGATCTATGGGGACACCTGATGTGGGGGGCTCTGATGGGGGACACCTGCTGAGGGGGGCTCTGATGGGGGACACCTACTGTGGGGGGCTCTGATGGCTATATGCAGATCACACCGCCATTTTGTCCTGTACTAATCACACTAATTTCGTCTTAATGAAATAAGCCATCTTTAAGCTAAATAAGTTCACTCACCATCCATTCCCTGCCCATCCATTCAAGTCAAGAGACCATCACACCATCTGTTCTCATCCATCGCTCCCAGCCATCCCTGACCTAGGAGCAGCCTGCTGTTTATTTATGAGTCAACATCAGTAACAAAAGGTGTGGCTTCACAAAACAGCCAATCAGACATTTTGTATACTTTCAAAAGAAACAATCACAGACATGTGATTCAAACAATGCTTAGTAGTGGTTTGTGCAAATGGCTGGGGGGGCAGTTACCATGCTCTGTGAGAGACAAAGGAATCAGAAAGCATGGCCCCTGCACAAAGCCGTGTGCAAACCACCATCGCCATTGTTGCAAACCATACTTAATCATGGATCAGATAACCATCATTTTCGTATAGTTATGCTAGTTTCCATGTACGCAGATCTGTCCACTCGGAGTCATTTAATGCAGTCGAGGGGGGGCTCTGATAGGGGACACCTGCTAGGGGAACTCTGATGGGGGACACCTGCTGGGGGGGCTCTGATGGGGGACACCTGCTGGGGGGGCTCTGATGGGGGACACCTGCTGTGGGGGGGCTCTGATGGGGGACACCTGCTGTGGGGGCTCTGATGGGGGACACCTGCTGGGGGAACTCTGATGGGGGACACCTGCTGTGGGGGGACTCTGATGGGAGACACCTGCTGTGGGGGGACTCTGATGGGGGACACCTGCTGTGGGGGGGGGGGGGTGGCTCTGATGGGGGACACCTGCTGGGGGAACTCTGATGGGGGACACCTGCTGGGGGAACTCTGATGGGGGACACTAATGGAGACTTGTTAGGGGAGCATCTCTGTGTTTGATTCATAGCCATAGAAACATTTGTAAAGGGGAGGAGTTAGTAAGATGACTGTAACGGTCACCACCGTTGACGACCTTCCATCCCAGTCACGACAGCTTATCGACACTCCAACCGACAGGACCCGATTCCCATTTCATTTGCCCAGAATCAAGACGAGACACAGCTCTGTGCTTGTTCCAAATGTAATGATTTGTTTAATGATTTCTTCTCAGCTTTTTATATAGTACAACAGGTCATAGAATTTACAGGAACAATCAAACTGCCCCCCCCCAATCACACACTAAGGCTAATTACTAAACATTCTTTAATTAATAACAACAAAACCTTCACCCACTCCGTCTCCTAGGCAGACGTTTTGTCTCCGCATACAGAGACAGTGTTATCACACATAAACAGTTTTTAGCATGCATAATTATAGTTCTGAGAGCAGACCTGGGATTAACACCTGTCCATTACAACACCTTTATACAAGGACAATGGACTGTCTCCCAGGCCCTGACGCAATTAGCATGTCACTAGACTGAGTCATAGAATATTGACTGGTTGGGGTCACAATTAACCAACATCTTGTAGTCTCTCAAGATCCTGCAATATGAACTGTCCGTGATGTCAAATCTCATGTAATACATGAATTATGATTCACTTGCCACTCCATGCCCAAAGGGCACAGAGTGGACTCAGACCCAAGAGTTATCAGTGACGCTGACACAGGAGTATCCTCCATCCTCACAAAGTCTTTGGGTGTCACGGGTCATTCCGTTACATCTCTCCCCTTTCGGTGGGAGACTGACACAGGAGGAGACCCCGAACGGGTTGACTCCGAAGTCAGTCAGTAGATCCAGTCCTCCAATGCTGGTATCCATACTGTACCCCAAATAAATTGCTCCAAACAGAGCATTACTCACCCAGCCAACCTCTGTCTCTCTAAGAGAATCTGCCTGCCGCTGGGGAGAGGCCTGGACTGGCCCTTCTCCCTGGAGTCCTTTCAGCCGCTGGAGAGAAGACAGGGTGACTGGGCTCAGTCCATCATGTGGTTGGGGATCTGGGCCAACTGGCCACCATTCCTGGGGTATTCCAGTGGAGACTGAAGTCCCATCCACTGGTAGTAGAAAATCCCCTGATGCTTGCAAAGCAAAGCCGACATCCCCCTGTCTCTGTGACGCACCATTTTCTGGGGTTGTGTCAGTGGAGACCACAGTCCCATCCACTGCCCAAGGAACTCCCTCTTCCATTAGTAGAGAGCAGAGGCTTGTGGCACTCTGCTCCGTTGCCAGCCCTTCTGCTGGGTCGCTTTGAGTGGAGACCACAGTCCCATCCACTCCCACAGGAACTCCCTCTCCTGCTAGGTGAGAGCAGAGGCTGGTGGCGCTCTGCTCTGTTGCCAGCTCTTCTGCTGGGTCGCTTTGGGGGGAGACCACAGTCCCATCCTCCGATGTCAGCTCAAGCTGCAGCCGTGTGCCGCAGCCAGTATCATCCTGCCCTGCTGCCAGGGATTCAGCTGGGGGTAAATGCTTTACCACCACAGCTTGTTGCTGGGGAGAGGGGCCAATTGCCCCAGCTCCCTGGAACTCCACTTCCATGGTGACTGGCATCTGTACCTCTCCCCTCTCTTCAGTTGGTGCTGCTGTGACTTCTGCTGCTGCAGCACCTCTTTGCTCTAGCCAAGTGGCATCCACAGCCGCTATAACCCGGTCTATGATCTCTGGTGGAGGATTAGGTCCATACTGTGCCAGTCCACGTCTAACAGCCCGGTCCCAAAACTCTTCATCGGGTGTCCTGTCTGTTACGCTGGGCCTCTCAGCTCTATCCATTTCGACAAGTTGTGCGACAATGTCCCTTCTCTTACGGTTGCAGGCCGATCTGCCCCGGCTCTCCAGTAAGTCCTTCAGGGAAGAGAGCATCAGCCGTTCATACAGCGTCTCCATCGTCCTGTGTCCTTGTCGCCGTCCTTTAAGCGATGGAATTATCCCACTGCTGCCACCACTGTAACGGTCACCACCGTTGACGACCTTCCATCCCAGTCACGACAGCTTATCGACACTCCAACCGACAGGACCCGATTCCCATTTCATTTGCCCAGAATCAAGACGAGACACGCAGCTCTGTGCTTGTTCCAAATGTAATGATTTTTTTAATGATTTCTTCTCAGCTTTTTATACAGTACAACAGGTCATAGAATTTACAGGAACAATCAAACTGCCCCCCCCCCTCATCACACACTAAGGCTAATTACTAAACATTCTTTAATTAATAACAACAAAACCTTCACCCACTCCGTCTCCTAGGCAGACGTTTTGTCTCCGCATACAGAGACAGTGTTATCACACATAAACAGTTTTTAGCATGCATAATTATAGTTCTGAGAGCAGACCTGGGATTAACACCTGTCCATTACAACACCTTTATACAAGGACAATGGACTGCCTCCCAGGCCCTGACGCAATTAGCATGTCACTAGACTGAGTCATAGAATATTGACTGGTTGGGGTCACAATTAACCAACATCTTGTAGTCTCTCAAGATCCTGCAATATGAACTGTCCGTGATGTCAAATCTCATGTAATACATGAATTATGATTCACTTGCCACTCCATGCCCAAAGGGCACAGAGTGGACTCAGACCCAAGAGTTATCAGTGACGCTGACACAGGAGTATCCCCCATCCTCACAAAGTCTTTGGGTGTCACGGGTTGTGACGGTATCGGTATGATATCCCCGTCAACGTTCCCTTCTTCCCATAACGACAATCACCCCAATATTCCACGAGGAGGGATATCCCGGGAATCGCCCAGAAAGCCACACATGCCAAGCTTACTGCTAGAACAAGACACTTTATTGACACAAAAACTCAGCTTATATGTGGTTACAGCCTGTTAGGAACGCCCCCCTCACACAGTGGGGTTTCCCATACAGATTATAGGAGACAAGTCGGAGCCGACCCTGCAGACACGTTTCTTTAGATAAAGACATCAGCGGAGTTAATTACTAGTTGTAACAGCCTGACCACAATGAAGCAATCAGAATAATTAACATGAGCCACTTATCTAATCATTGTAAACAGTAAGGCCGGTCTCCTTCCCACACACAATAAATCAATTACCATTTGAACTAGGGAGCTGGCTGAGGAAGGGTCATTAACATGTCAATAGCTTGTAACACATGAATCCATTTACCTCTAACCCACAATTTAACCAAGCAGGGAGATTTACACTGACATATCCTTCACACGGGTCATTCCGTTACAATGACCACGCCCATGTGGAGGCGCCAGGATCGGCCCTGATATAACGTGTAATATCTGCATGGAGAAAAGCCCCATGGAGGGGGAGCCATGGAAAGGAAGGTTTGTAGGCGGGGGATGGTAGGGCTCCAAATGTAAAATCTTTCCTACTAAAGAAATGAGCGTCACCCTGCAGGGGGGGATACAACTGTCCCTCATAGTTGCCAACATTTGAAAAAAAAATCCAGGGACACTTTGCAGCACAGCTATTAATTACCACACTCACTTCCCCAAAGCTCCACCCACTCCGCATAATCTTCGCCTAACCCTGCATCACTAGACCCCTTTACATTACACAGAACACTGCACCTCTGGACCCCTTTACATTACACAGCACCCTGCACCTCTGGACCCCTTTACATTACACAGCACCTTGCACCTCTGGACCCCTTTACATTACACAGCACCCTGCATCACTGGACCCCTTTACATTACACAGCCCCCTGCACCTCTGGACCCCTTTACATTACACAGCACCTTGCACCTCTGGGCCCCTTTACATTACACAACACCCTGCACCTCTGGACCCCTTTACATTACACAGCACCCTGCACCTCTGGACCCCTTTACATTACACAGCACCCTGCACCTCTGGACCCCTTTACATTACACAGCACCCTGCACCTCTGGACCCCTTTACATTACACAGCACCCTGCACCTCTGGACCCCTTTACATTACACAGCACCCTGCACCTCTGGACCCCTTTACATTACACAGCACCCTGCACCTCTGGACCCCTTTACATTACACAGCACCCTGCACCTCTGGGCCCCTTTACATTACATAGCACCCTGCACCTCTGGGCCCCTTTACATTACACAGCACCCTGCACCCCCTTTACATTACACAGAACACTGCACCTCTGGGCCCCTTTACATTACACAGCACCCTGCACCTCTGGACCCCTTTACATTACACAGCACCCTGCACCTCTGGGCCCCTTTACATTACACAGCACCCTGCACCCCCTTTACATTACACAGAACACTGCACCTCTGGACCCCTTTACATTACACAGAACACTGCACCTCTGGGCCCCTTTACATTACACAGCACCCTGCACCTCTGGGCCCCTTTACATTACACAGAACACTGCACCTCTGGGCCCCTTTACATTACACAGCACCCTGCACCTCTGGGCCCCTTTACATTACACAGAACACTGCACCTCTGGGCCCCTTTACATTACACAGCACCCTGCACCTCTGGGCCCCTTTACATTACACAGCACCCTGTATCACTGGCCCCTTTACATTACACTACACTTCTGGACCCCTTTACATTACACAGCACCCTGCACCTCTGGGCCCCTTTACATTACACAGCACCCTGCACCTCTGGGCCCCTTTACATTACACAGCACCCTGCACCCCCTTTACATTACACAGAACACTGCACCTCTGGGCCCCTTTACATTACACAGCACCCTGCACCTCTGGACCCCTTTACATTACACAGCACCCTGCACCTCTGGGCCCCTTTACATTACACAGCACCCTGCACCCCCTTTACATTACACAGAACACTGCACCTCTGGACCCCTTTACATTACACAGAACACTGCACCTCTGGGCCCCTTTACATTACACAGCACCCTGCACCTCTGGGCCCCTTTACATTACACAGAACACTGCACCTCTGGGCCCCTTTACATTACACAGCACCCTGCACCTCTGGGCCCCTTTACATTACACAGAACACTGCACCTCTGGGCCCCTTTACATTACACAGCACCCTGCACCTCTGGGCCCCTTTACATTACACAGCACCCTGTATCACTGGCCCCTTTACATTACACTACACTTCTGGACCCCTTTACACTAGACTGCACCTCTGGACAGTGCAGACCCCTCCCTACAATACAGACCCCCCTACAATACAGACCCACCACTACCGTGCAGACCCCCCTACAATACAGAAGACCCCCCTACAATACAGACCCAACAACAATACAGAAACCCCCCATATACAGAACCCCCCTATACAGATACCACCCCCTACAATACAGAACCCCCCTACAGTGCAGACCCCCTACAATACAGACCCAACAATACAGAACCCCCCCCCCTAATACAGAACCCCCCTACAGTTCAGACCCCCCTACTATACAGAACACCCTCCTATACAGATACCACTCCCCTACCCTACAATACAGAACCCCCCCTCATATACAGAACACCCCCCCCCACAATACAGAACCCTCCCTCATATACAGAACACCCCCCCCCACATACAGAACCCCCCCACAATACAGAACCCCCCTCATATACAGAACACCCCCCCCACATACAGATCACCCCCCCACAATACAGAACCCCCCCCCATCATATACAGAACACCCCCCCACACAATACAGAACCGCCCCTCATATACAGAACACCACCCCACATACAGAACACCCCCCCACACACACAATACAGAACCCCCCCTCATATACAGAACCCCCCCTATACAGAACACCCCCCCCACACAATACAGAACACCCCTATACAGAACACCCCCCCCCCCACAATACAGAAACCCCCCTCATATACAGAACACCCCCCCACATACAGATCACCCCCCCCCACAATACAGAACCCCCCCATCATATACAGAACACCCCCCACACAATACAGAACCGCCCCTCATATACAGAACACCACCCCACATACAGAACACCCCCCCCCCACACACAATACAGAACCCCTCCTCATATACAGAACCCCCCTATACAGAACACCCCCCCCCCACAATACAGAACCCTCCCTCATATACATAACACCCCCCCACAATACAGAACCCTCCCTCATATACAGAACACCCCACCCCACAATACAGAACCCCCCTCATATACAGAACACCCCCCCACATACAGATCACCCCCCCCCACAATACAGAACCCCCCCATCATATACAGAACACCCCCCCACACAATACAGAACTGCCCCTCATATACAGAACACCACCCCACATACAGAACACCCCCCCACACACACAATACAGAACCCCCCCTCATATACAGAACCCCCCTATACAGAACACCCCCCCCCCACACAATACAGAACACCCCTATACAGAACACCCCCCCCCCACAATACAGAAACCCCCCTCATATACAGAACACCCCCCCACATACAGATCACCCCCCCCCACAATACAGAACCCCCCCATCATATACAGAACACCCCCCACACAATACAGAACCGCCCCTCATATACAGAACACCACCCCACATACAGAACACCCCCCCCCCCACACAATACAGAACCCCCCCTCATATACAGAACCCCCCCTATACAGAACACCCCCCCACACACAATACAGAACCCCCCCTCATATACAGAACCCCCCTATACAGAACACCCCCCCCCCACACACAATACAGAACCCCCCCTCATATACAGAACCCCCCCTATACAGAACACCCCCCCCCCACAATACAGAACACCCCTATACAGAACACCCCCCCCCCACAATACAGAACCCCCCCATCATATACAGAACACCCCCCACACAATACAGAACCGCCCCTCATATACAGAACACCACCCCACATACAGAACACCCCCCCCCACACACAATACAGAACCCCCCTCATATACAGAACCCCCCTATACAGAACACCCCCCCCCACAATACAGAACCCTCCCTCATATACATAACACCCCCCCCACAATACAGAACCCTCCCTCATATACAGAACACCCCACCCCACAATACAGAACCCCCCTCATATACAGAACACCCCCCCACATACAGATTACCCCCCCCCCCCACAATACAGAACCCCCCCATCATATACAGAACACCCCCCCACACAATACAGAACTGCCCCTCATATACAGAACACCACCCCACATACAGAACACCCCCCCCCCACACACACAATACAGAACCCCCCCTCATATACAGAACCCCCCCTATACAGAACACCCCCCCCACACAATACAGAACACCCCTATACAGAACACCCCCCCCCCCACAATACAGAAACCCCCCTCATATACAGAACACCCCCCCACATACAGATCACCCCCCCCCCCACAATACAGAACCCCCCATCATATACAGAACACCCCCCACACAATACAGAACCGCCCCTCATATACAGAACACCACCCCACATACAGAACACCCCCCCCCCCACACAATACAGAACCCCCCCTCATATACAGAACCCCCCCTATACAGAACACCCCCCCACACACAATACAGAACCCCCCCTCATATACAGAACCCCCCTATACAGAACACCCCCCCCCACACAATACAGAACACCCCTATACAGAACACCCCCCCCCCACAATACAGAAACCCCCCTCATATACAGAACACCCCCCCACATACAGATCACCCCCCCCCCACAATACAGAACCCCCCCATCATATACAGAACACCCCCCACACAATACAGAACCGCCCCTCATATACAGAACACCACCCCACATACAGAACACCCCCCCCCCCACACACAATACAGAACCCCTCCTCATATACAGAACCCCCCTATACAGAACACCCCCCCCCACAATACAGAACCCTCCCTCATATACATAACACCCCCCCCACAATACAGAACCCTCCCTCATATACAGAACACCCCACCCCACAATACAGAACCCCCCTCATATACAGAACACCCCCCCACATACAGATCACCCCCCCCCCACAATACAGAACCCCCCCATCATATACAGAACACCCCCCCACACAATACAGAACTGCCCCTCATATACAGAACACCACCCCACATACAGAACACCCCCCCCACACACACAATACAGAACCCCCCCTCATATACAGAACCCCCCTATACAGAACACCCCCCCCCACACAATACAGAACACCCCTATACAGAACACCCCCCCCCCACAATACAGAAACCCCCCTCATATACAGAACACCCCCCCACATACAGATCACCCCCCCCCCACAATACAGAACCCCCCCATCATATACAGAACACCCCCCACACAATACAGAACCGCCCCTCATATACAGAACACCACCCCACATACAGAACACCCCCCCCCACACAATACAGAACCCCCCCTCATATACAGAACCCCCCCTATACAGAACACCCCCCCACACACAATACAGAACCCCCCTCATATACAGAACCCCCCTATACAGAACACCCCCCCCCACACACAATACAGAACCCCCCCTCATATACAGAACCCCCCCTATACAGAACACCCCCCCCCACAATACAGAACACCCCTATACAGAACACCCCCCCCACAATACAGAACCCCCCCATCATATACAGAACACCCCCCACACAATACAGAACCGCCCCTCATATACAGAACACCACCCCACATACAGAACACCCCCCCCCACACACAATACAGAACCCCCCCTCATATACAGAACCCCCCTATACAGAACACCCCCCCCACAATACAGAACCCTCCCTCATATACATAACACCCCCCCCACAATACAGAACCCTCCCTCATATACAGAACACCCCACCCCACAATACAGAACCCCCCTCATATACAGAACACCCCCCCCCATACAGATCACCCCCCCCCCACAATACAGAACCCCCCCCTCATATACAGAACACCCCCCCACACAATACAGAACTGCCCCTCATATACAGAACACCACCCCACATACAGAACACCCCCCCCCACACACACAATACAGAACCCCCCCTCATATACAGAACCCCCCCTATACAGAACACCCCCCCCCCACACAATACAGAACACCCCTATACAGAACACCCCCCCCCCCACAATACAGAAACCCCCCTCATATACAGAACACCCCCCCACATACAGATCACCCCCCCCCACAATACAGAACCCCCCCATCATATACAGAACACCCCCCACACAATACAGAACCGCCCCTCATATACAGAACACCACCCCACATACAGAACACCCCCCCCCACACAATACAGAACCCCCCCTCATATACAGAACCCCCCCTATACAGAACACCCCCCCACACACAATACAGAACCCCCCCTCATATACAGAACCCCCCTATACAGAACACCCCCCCCACACACAATACAGAACCCCCCCTCATATACAGAACCCCCCCTATACAGAACACCCCCCCCCCCCACAATACAGAACCCTCCCTCATATACATAACACCCCCCCCACAATACAGAACCCTCCCTCATATACAGAACACCCCACCCCACAATACAGAACCCCCCTCATATACAGAACACCCCCCCACATACAGATCCCCCCCCCCCCCACAATACAGAACCCCCCCATCATATACAGAACACCCCCCCACACAATACAGAACTGCCCCTCATATACAGAACACCACCCCACATACAGAACACCCCCCCCCACACACACAATACAGAACCCCCCCTCATATACAGAACCCCCCCTATACAGAACACCCCCCCCCCACATAATACAGAACACCCCTATACAGAACACCCCCCCCCCCCACAATACAGAAACCCCCCTCATATACAGAACACCCCCCCACATACAGATCACCCCCCCCCCACAATACAGAACCCCCCCATCATATACAGAACACCCCCCACACAATACAGAACCGCCCCTCATATACAGAACACCACCCCACATACAGAACACCCCCCCCCCACACACAATACAGAACCCCCCCTCATATACAGAACCCCCCCTATACAGAACACCCCCCCCCACACAATACAGAACCCCCCCTCATATACAGAACCCCCCTATACAGAACACCCCCCCCACACACAATACAGAACCCCCCCTCATATACAGAACCCCCCTATACAGAACACCCCCCCACACACAATACAGAACCCCCCCCCATATACAGAACCCCCCTATACAGAACACCCCCCCCCCACACACAATACAGAACCCCCCCTCATATACAGAACCCCCCCTATACAGAACACCCCCCCACACACAATACAGAACCCCCCCTCATATACAGAACCCCCCTATACAGAACACCCCCCCCCCCACACACAATACAGAACCCCCCCTCATATACAGAACCCCCCCTATACAGAACACCCCCCCCCCACAATACAGAACCCTCCCTCATATACAGAACACCCCCCCTTTACTATAGTGCAGACAGACACCCCCCTTGCCTTCAGTCCCGTAATGCTGATGTAATGATCAGCGCACCGCATGTCACACAGAGCACTTGTAAGTTGTACGGAGGAGGAGGGAGAGGCGGCCGCAGCTTCACGCTGCTGGGCTGTGTGACTGTCAGACTCAGACAGTCACACAGCCGATAGTTTCAGAGCCGCGGCGCTGCGCTTCCACGAAGGGGATCATTGTGGCCGGCCCGGGTCCCGGGTATCACTCGGGTGCGGCTTGCTCGAACGCACCCCACACCCCCCAATAGCCAGGCTGACAGTGTTACCTTACCTAGTATGTCGCTGCGCTGGCGGCGTGGCGCTGCCATGCTTTCACCGCCCATGCTTTAGTCGCGGAGGGGGTGCGTTGGCCTGACACCCCTCCCCAGTGTGCTTAGTCCGCCGTTGCAACGTGCAGTAATGTAATCCCACCCCAGGCGGCGGGGAACAAATGTGATGTGCGCTCAGCTCTGCACTAGCAGGGACAAGTCCCGGCAGGCTAAATTAGCCGGGACTAGGTCCTATTTGACAGGACTGTCCCGTTAAAAACGGGACAGTTGGCAAGTATGCTGTCCCTCTGTGTATAACATTGTCACCTCCCCCCTCCTCCATTCACCAATCAGAGATTTATCTGGTGTTGGCCAATGGCCTGGAAGGGGTGTGACTGGCGATTTTATTCTATATTATCTCCTCTTTATAAGGACACGTTACATTCCGGATACAAAGCATGGACAAGATATCTACAGACGGGATAAAGGAGGATTTTTCCAACTCTGTGCCGACTGCGGCACGCCGATATGCGTCGGCAGAATGTGGCAAATGGGCGTACAGGTATGTCCCCTTTAAGAATGCGTGCGGCGGGGAAAACAAGACATTTCCCTGTTCTGCCTAGTGACAGGACACTGATCGTCTGCTCCCTGCAATCACTGTCGTGTCACAGGTAGCCCAGCCCCCACACAGTTAGAATCACTCCCTAGGACACACTTAACCCCCTTCCTCACCCTCAAGTGGTTAACCCCTTCCCTGCCAGTCACATTTATACAGTAATCAGTGCATTTTAATAGCACTGATCGCCATAGGCGCCCGCTGAATATTTTTTTTTGGGGGGGGGGGCGCGCTTTGGCAGCGGAGATACATAGTCGCATTTAATCCTTTCTTCAAATGCTAGCGGGAGTTAAAAGCGCCCTGCTAGCGGCCGAATAGCGCAGCTAAAACGATGGTAAAGTGCGGCTTTTAGGCGGTGCTTTACCAATAACGCGGCAAGCTGGCAGTGTGAAATAGCTCTTGAGATAATTCAGCTTCACTCCATGCCCATATAAATATAGCCTAGAGAATGTGCAGACCCCCCTTCAGCACAGACCCCCCTTCAGCACAGATGGGCCCCCCTTCAGCACAGATGGGCCCCCCTTCAGCACAGACCCCTCCTTCAGCACAGCCCCCCTTCAGCACAGACCCCTCCATTCAGCACAGGTGGACCCCCCTTCAGCACAGACCGCTCCTTCAGCACAGCCCCCCTTCAGCACAGCCCCCCTTCAGCACAGACCCCTCCATTCAGCACAGGTGGACCCCCCTTCAGCACAGACACCCATTCTGCACATACCCCTCCTTAAGCACAGCCCCCCTTCAGCACAGACCCCTCTATTCAGCACAGGTGGACCCCCCTTCAGCACAGACCCCCATTCTGCACAGACCCCTCTTTTCACCACATATGGACCCCCTTCAGCACAGACCCCCCCATTCCACACAGACCCCTCCATTCAGCACAGACCCCCCTTCAGCACAGATGGACCCTCTTTAAGCACAGACCCCCCTTCAGCACAGATGGACCCCCCCCCCCCTTCAGCACATACTCCTCTTTAGTACAGACCCCCCCTTCAGCACAGATGGGCCCCCCATTGAGCACAAACTCCCCCTTCAGCATTGATGGACCCTCCTCCCCCATCCCATTCAGTACCTCAGATCAGCCATCAGCGCAGCACAGGCAGCAGGTTCCCTCCCCCTGTGTACACATAAATACTGGAGGGGGAGGCGGCTTCACTCTGCTCGCTGTGCCTGTGTGACATCCAGCCCGGGACTGCTCAGAAAGCCCACGGCTGCGAGAGTCTTCAACACCTTCTCGATTTTCCAGGGGGGGTCAATTGCCCCCCCTTGCCCTATGGAGCGGATGCCCATGCTGATCGCTGTATAAATGTAAATGGTCCCAAAATAGCGTCAAATATTCTATAAATGTATCCCCTATGTTGTAGACACTATGGGCCAGATTCAGGTACAAATGCGGCGGCGTAACGTATGTCATTTACGTTACACCGCCGCAAGTTTTCAGTGCAAGTGCCTGATTCACAAAGCACTTGCCTATAAACTTGCGTAGCGTAAAGCCGTCCGGTGCAAGCCCACCTAATTCAAATGGGGCGTGTATCATTTAAATTAGGCGCGTTCCCGAACGTACTGCTCATGCTCAGTTTTGAAATTTCCCACCGTGCTTTGCGCGAAATGACGTCGCACCGACGTCATTTTTTGAACAGCGACGTGCGTTACGTCCTTTCCTATTCCCGGATGTCTTACGCAAAAAAATTAAAAATAAATTTGACGCGGGATCGACGGCCATACTTTAACATGAATAAAGTGACAGTGCTTATGCGCTACTATAGACACTCAATGAATAAACCCTAAACAAAGTGTATCAATAAAGTTGCTGCAAAACCTAAAGTGTTTACAATACACAAAAATATAAATGAGAAAGGTGAGGGGTTCCGCGCAACCTAGCACGCGGACATGGTGAAAGTGCTAAGTATAAATAAATAAATAAATAAATATAAATACTGATCAGTGTTAACACAAACACGAGCAAATAACAGCTCAATCCAATCCAGTGAAAGAGTGTAAATATCCAAACATCAAAATAGTAATTCTATATATACCATATACATAAAATATATAATATGCAGTGAATATATAAAAAATAATAAATTTATACATATAAAAAACAATATATGAATGTATATAGTGAAGTCTATAGCCGTGAGAGAGTGTCCATTCATAGGATGAGAAATAAATAAATAAATCAATCTGGTGATCCCGTGCTAGTATTGATTCTTCAAATAAGCATAGGCTGCCAGAAGGGATGTGGCTGATGTGATCACAAGATAATCCAATAAATAGTGTTGGTAGATGGGTGTAATGATCCCTCCCCGAGCTCCCGGGACTCTTACCTCCGCACAGATAATCAAGTGCATCCACTATAGGTATCTCGACCAGACCTCCGTATATGTGTTCCACTAATCCTCCTTAGATCTCCATGACAGGGTCCTCTTATCCATCCAAACAGTCAGTGTGCCCAGGAGAGGAAACAGGGGAAACACTCTCAGGAGACTGTCTGTCACTGCTTCTCCTGTTCACACAGCCTTAGGAGTGATGCAGCCCTCCTAAGGCTGTGTGAACAGGAGAAGCAGTGACAGACAGTCTCCTGAGAGTGTTTCCCCTGTTTCCTCTCCTGGGCACACTGACTGTTTGGATGGATAAGAGGACCCTGTCATGGAGATCTAAGGAGGATTAGTGGAACACATATACGGAGGTCTGGTCGAGATACCTATAGTGGATGCACTTGATTATCTGTGCGGAGGTAAGAGTCCCGGGAGCTCGGGGAGGGATCATTACACCCATCTACCAACACTATTTATTGGATTATCTTGTGATCACATCAGCCACATCCCTTCTGGCAGCCTATGCTTATTTGAAGAATCAATACTAGCACGGGATCACCAGATTGATTTATTTATTTATTTCTCATCCTATGAATGGACACTCTCTCACGGCTATAGACTTCACTATATACATTCATATATTGTTTTTTATATGTATACATTTATTATTTTTTATATATACACTGCATATTATATATTTTATGTATATGGTATATATAGAATTACTATTTTGATGTTTGGATATTTACACTCTTTCACTGGATTGGATTGAGCTGTTATTTGCTCGTGTTTGTGTTAACACTGATCAGTATTTATATTTATTTATTTATTTATTTATACTTAGCACTTTCACCATGTCCGCGTGCTAGGTTGCGCGGAACCCCTCACCTTTCTCATTTATACTTTAACATGGGCTGTCTATTTTTACACCACCTAAATAGCAATCGCAACTTTACGACGGGAAAAGCCGACTAGCGACGACGTAAGAGAATGGATCGCCGTAAACAGCTAATTAGCATACCCAACGCGGAAAACGACACGAACTCCACCCAGCGGGCGCCGAAGTATTGCATCCTAAGATCCGAAGGCGTACAAAGCCCTAAGCGTGTCAGATCTTAGCCAAATGCCGTCGTATCTTTGTTTGAGAATTCAAAATTAGGATACGACGCGGCAAATTTGAAAGTACGTCGGAGAGTCAGCAGATATCAGCAGATACTCCGGCGTACTTCTTCTGTGAATCTGGCCCTATAACTTTTGTGCCAACCAATCAATAAACGCTTATTGCGTGTTTACCAAAAATAGGTAGAAGAATACGTATCGGCCTAAACCGAGGGAAACTTTCGTTTTTTTATATATTTTTTTGTGGATATTTATTATAGCAAAAAGAAAAAAAATATTGTTTTGTTTTTTTTAAATTGTCACTCTATTATATTTCACCAAAAGAAATTTCTATTTGTGGGAAAAAAGGACATCAATTTAGTTTGGGAGCCACGTCGCACGACCGCGCAATTGTCAGTTAAAGCGACACACTGCCGAATCACAAAAAAATGGCCCGGTCATTGGCCAGCCAAATCCTCCGGGGCTGAAGTGGTTAATGCAGTATTTTAAAATTAACATATAAAAGAAAATCAAAGAAAATAAAAAGAGTTTAACCACTTAACCACCAGCCGAATCAAATAACGGCGACAAGGTGGTTGCTTAACTCTGGGAGGACGTTATGTAACGTCCTCCCAGAATCGCGCGCACACGGGAATTTCCGTCACCGCCCGGTCCGGAGGACCCGGCGCATCACGGATCACGGTGAATTGCCGCTGATAGCGGCCATTCACCACGTGATCGCTCCGTCCAATGACGGAGCGATCACAGGTAAACAAACCGGCGTCATTTGATGACGCCGGTTCCTCCCTCCTCTCGCTGTACCGATCGGTAGAGTGTGAGAGGAGAGCGCGGATCGCAGCAGCGCTGTGGGATGGATCTGTGACTATTGCAGTCACAGATCCATCCATCCCTGCTCAGCCATCCCTGCATTACCCCCTGCAATACTCTGCCTTCCCTGCGCAATACTCTGCAATACCCCCTGCAATACTCTTCCTTCCCTGCGCAATACTCTGCAATACCCCTGCCCAATACTCTGCAATACCCCCGCGCAATACTCTGCAATACCCCCGCGCAATACTCTGAAATACCCCCGCACCAATACTCTGCAATACCCCCGCACAATACTCTGCAATACCCCTGCACCAATACTCTGCAATACCCCTGCCCAATACTCTGCAATACCCCCGCGCAATACTCTGCAATACCCCCGCGCAATACTCTGAAATACCGCCGCACCAATACTCTGCAATACCCCCGCACAATACTCTGAAATACCCCCGCACCAATACTCTGCAATACCCCCGCACAATACTCTGCAATACCCCTGCACCAATACTCTGCAATACCCCCGCACCAATACTCTGCAATACCCCCCGCACAATACTCTGCAATACCCCCGCACAATACTCTGCAATACCCCCCGCACAATACTCTGCAATACCCCCCGCACAATACTCTGCAATACCCCCGCGCAATACTCTGCAATACCCCCGCGCAATACTCTGAAATACCCCCGCACCAATACTCTGCAATACCCCCGCACAATACTCTGCAATACCCCTGCACCAATACTCTGCAATACCCCCGCACCAATACTCCCCGCACAATACTCTGCAATACCCCCGCACCAATACTCCCCGCACAATACTCTGCAATACCCCCTGCGCAATACTCTGCAGTACCCCTTGCGCAATACTCTGCAGTACCCCTTGCGCAATACTCTGCAGTACCCCCGCGCAATACTCTGCAGTACCCCTTGCGCAATACTCTGCAATACCCCCCGCTCAATACTCTGCAATACCCCCCGCACAATACTCTGCAATACCCCCCGCACAATACTCTGCAATACCCCCGCACAATACTCTGCAATACCCCCGCACAATACTCTGCAATACCCCCCCCCCCCGCACAATACTCTGCAATACCCCCGCACCATACTCTGCAATACCCCCTGCACAATACTCTGCAATACCCCTGCACCAATACTCTGCAAAACCCCCCGCACAATACTCTGCAATACCCCCGCGCAATACTCTGCAATACCCCCGTACCAATACTCTGCAATACCCCCTGTGCAATACTCTGCAATACCCCCTGTGCAATACTCTGCAATACCCCCGCGCAATACTCTGCAATACCCCCGCGCAATACTCTGCAATACCCCCGCGCAATACTCTGCAATACCCCCACGCAATACTCTGCAATACCCCCGCGCAATACTCTGCAAAACCCCCGCACAATACTCTGCAATACCCCCGCACCAATACTCTGCAATACCCCCGCGCAATACTCTGCAATACCCCCTGCCAGTACTCTGCAGTACCCCTTGCGCAATACTCTGCAGTACCCCTTGCGCAATACTCTGCAGTACCCCCGCGCAATACTCTGCAGTACCCCCGCGCAATACTCTGCAGTACCCCTTGCGCAATACTCTGCAATACCCCCACACAATACTCTGAAATACCCCCCGCACAATACTCTGCAATGCCCCCCGCACCAATACTCTGCAATACCCCCGCACAATACTCTGCAATACCCCCCGCACAATACTCTGCAATACCCCCGGCACAATACTCTGCAATACCCCCGCACAATACTCTGCAATACCCCCGCACAATACTCTGCAATACCCCCCGCACAATACTCTGCAATTACCCCCGCACAATACTTTGCAATACCCCCGCACAATACTCTGCAATACCCCCGCACAATACTCTGCAATACCCCCCGCACAATACTCTGCAATTACCCCCGCACAATACTTTGCAATACCCCCGCACAATACTCTGCAATACCCCCGCGCAATACTCTGCAATACCCCAGCCAATACTCTGTAATACCCAGAAAATACTCCGGGGAAAAAAATGCGTTTTAACCACTTCCCGCCCACGTCATATGAGGTCCTTGACTTTGTGCGGGGATATCTAAATGATGGGTGCAGCTACAGACATCATTCAGATATCATTTTTTTCAGCCGGCGATTCTCTACACCATAAGAATGATCATGGCGGCTGTTCCGCCTCTTGATCGTTCTTACGGGAGGCAAAAGGGGACGTCCCCACTCCCTTCGCCCTCCGGTGCTTCTTCCGACTCACCGCTGCGATCAAAGCCAGGATCGTTTTTTTTTTGTTTTTTTTCCAGGCTTCCCAGCCTAGAGGTGAGATGTGGGGTCTTATTGACCCCATATCTCACTGTAAAGAGGACCTGTCATGCTATATTCCTATTACAAGGGATGTTTACATTCCTTGTAATAGGAATAAAAGTGATCAAAACATTTATTTTTGGGGAAAAACGTGTCAAACTAAAATAAATAAAGTAACATGAACAATAAAAATAAAAAAACAATATTTAAAGCGCCCCTGTACCCGCGTGCTCGTATACAGAAGCGAACGTGCATGTAAGTCCCGCCCACATATGAAAACGGTGTTCAAACCATACATGTGAGGTATCGCTACGAACGTTAGAGCGCAAGCAATCATTTTGGCTCTAGACCTCTTCTCCAACTAAAAACATGTAACCAGTATAACATTTAAAACGTCACCTATGGGGATTTTTAAGTTGACGAAGTTTGGCGCCATTCCACAGGCGTGTGCAATATTGAAGGGTGACATGTTGGGTATCTATTTACTCGGCGTAACTTCATCTTTCATATTATGCAAAAACATTGGGCTAACTTTAATGTTTTTTTTTTTTTAAAGAGCACAAAACTGTTTTCATTTCCCCAAAAAATGTGTTCGAAAAATTGCTGTGCAAATACCATGCAATGACCGCCATTGTATTCTCTAGGGTCTTTGCTAAAAAAGCATATATAATGTTTTGGGGTTCTATGTAATTTTCTAGCAAATAAATGATGATTTTTACATGTAGGAGAGAAATGTCAGAATTGGTCTGGGTGCTCCAGAACGCCTGATGGCGCTCCCTGCATGTTGGGCCTCTGTATGTGGCCACGCTGTGTAAAAGTCTCACACATGTGAAGGTGCTCCCTGCATGTTGGGCCTCTGTATGTGGCCACGCTGTGTAAAAGTCTCACACATGTGGTATCGCCATACTCGGGAGGAATAGCAGAATGTGTTTTGGGGTGTAATTTGTGGTATGCATATGCTGTGTGTGAGAAATAACCTGCTAATATGAAACTTTTGTGGAAAAAAAATAAAAATAAAAAAAACCTTGATTTTGCAAAGAATTGTGGGAAAAAATGACAACTTCAAAAAACTCACAATGCCTCTTTCTAAATACCTTGGAATGTCTTCTTTCCAAAAAAGGGTCATTTGGGGGGTATTTGTACTTTTCTGGCATGTTAGGGTCTCAAGAAACGAGAGAGGCTGTCAGTACTTCAGATGTGATCAAATTGATCAATTTTCAGTAATTGGTACCATAGCTTGTAGACCCTATAACTTTCACCCAGACTAAATAATATCCATTTTTTTTTAAACCAAAGATATGTAGTAGTATACATTTTAGGCCAAATTTATGAAGAAAAATTCATTTTTGCAAAATTTTATAATAGAAATTAAGAAAAATTCATTTTTTTACAAAATTTTTGTTCTTTTTTCATTTATAGCGAAAAAAATAAAAACCGCAGAGGTGATCAAATACCACCAAAAGAAAGCTCTATTTGTGGGGAAAAAAGGACACAAATTTCATTTGGTTACAGTGTTGTATGACTGAGTTATTGTCATTCAAAATGTGAGAGCACCGAAAGCTGAAAATTGGTCTGGTGATTAAGTAGGTTTAAGTGCCCAGTTGTCAAGTGGTTAAATATTAATGTTAAAACAATCAAAAATGTATTATCACCTGTATATAATGTTCTTACATACCTGTGCCTGGATATAGAAGAGCCCACAGGAGGAGGAGATGGAAGGGACACAGGAGGGGGACATGGAGGGGCCACATGGCTGCAGTCGGGGGGTCTGGTCAGTGTAGAAGAAAGATCAGGTATTTAATGACTCATTCAGACAGGAAGACATGCGTTTCCTCTTCTTCCCACATACAAACTATTCAGGTCAGTGACGCTCAATTTACTAGATATAGGAGGTCCCAGGTGTGGCCCCTGACATAACAATACATCACAAATCATATTTAGTGAATGCAATGCTACTGAAGATGTTCAGAGACTGAAGACATGAAACCAAACATGGTCAGATACTGCAGACGGTTGTCAGACTGAGAACTTTCAATAGCAGTTGTTGAAGACTGGAGACATGCTAGTGATCACTAGTGTTGAGCAGAATATGCCATATTCGATTTCGCGATATATCTCGAATATATATTCGAATATTCGAGATATATTCGCTAAATTCGAATATTCGTGATATTTTATCGAAATTAAATTATTGCGATTTTTCGCTATTGCGAATGCGAAAATAATTGCGATTTTTTGATAACTGCGGTAGGAGCGCTCTGATTGGCTCAGAATATTCGTGATATTTTATCGAAATATCGCAACATGCGAATGCGATATTTATTGCGCAATTTCGAGAAATGCTGGAGGAGCGCTCTGATTGGCTCAGAATATTCGTGATATTTTATCGAAATATCGCAACATGCGAATGCGATATTTATTGCGCAATTTCGACAAATGCTGTAGGAGCACTCTGATTGGCTCAGAATATTCGTGATATTTTACAATACAAAATAATTGCGAATATTCGGCAAATGCGGAAGGAGCACTCTGATTGGCTCAGAATATTCTTGATATTTTACAATACAAAATAATTGCGAATATTCGGCAAATGCAGAAGGAGCACTCTGATTGGCTCAGAATATTCTTGATATTTTACAATACAAAATAATTGCGAATATTCGGCAAATGCGGAAGGAGCACTCTGATTGGCTCAGAATATTCTTGATATTTTACAATACAAAATAATTGCGAATATTCGGCAAATGCGGAAGGAGCACTCTGATTGGCTCAGAATATTCGTGATATTTTACAATAGAAAATAAAAAGTGTTTTGCATTGGTGGTGATTCTTTACTCTATCCATCTGTCACAGCCATTTGTCAATCAAACACCTTGAAGATTGAACACGTTCATGCTGCATGCTTTGGACTTTTTTTCACTTCACATATCAAAGACATTTTTATGAAAGATTATTTTTCTATTATTGGGACTATGTTTCTTTATATATTTGTTTCACTGTGTATTTCACAAGTTATTTGCGCTTGCTTATTTTATAATTTGCCCACATGTCTTGTCACTAGACATATTTTTTATTCTTGTAGAGCGACTCCATTTTCTGTCTTGTATTCATTTATGTTGTATAACATTTTTGAGTTGCTGCTGTATTCTCCCCTTTTTTTAAGGTATGCGCAATTTTTTCCTTCTTACAAAAAATAATAATATCAAACATACAAATATTCATAACAGAAACATACACAAAGCCCCCCCCCTTTTGCATCAGAGACAATCAGAGTTCTCCTACCACAGTTATCGAAAATTCGCAATAATTTTCGCATTCGCATTAGCGAAAATTCGCAATTTTTTTTTTTTATATTCGGCAACATAAAAGGATCGCCTCAGCTTAGCTACTCGGCCCAGGGTCTCTAATCATACCAGCAATGCTTTTAGACGTCAATAGGATGTGATCTGTTTTAAAAATAAAATTGAAAAAATGCGAATATTCGGAATAGCGAATATTCACCGCGAAATTCTAAATATATCGCGAATACTCGAATATGCCATATTCGAGCCGAATATTCGCAATACGAATATTCGTGAGCAACACTATTGATAAGGTCCAATATATACACAGACAAAGAGAAAAACAACAAAAGGCAGGCGCCACTGAGTAAACTGTACAACTTTTAATATACCAAATAATAAAAGCACTCACATTTAAGTGTGAAGATTCAGGCATATGAACGCTGTCCTGCGGGTCGTCATGTTCAGCCAATAGGTGTGAGGGTCCCTTGAAAACACTTGCACAGCGCATGTGCTGTGTGACAAAAGCAGCTCTGCTCAATACAGTCTTTGTATATGGATGGTTGTGCACGGATGTGCAAGCAGGGCTGCTGGAACGCACGCTGAGGCGCATGGGACGCTATGGCTGACTGGGAGGAAGTGACGTCATCACCGGGGACAGCTATTGTGCGACGCGTTTCCATGCATATGCTGTAATTCAGAGGTAAACAAACCACAGCTTGCACCTTTATCAAGCAGGCTGTAGGGGTCACTGCAGCCTGTATTTATATGCCTCTCAATGATTGTCATCTTGTGGCCAAATAGTAAAAGGTCCTCAATAATGAGGAACCATTACTAAAATAGGTTGTTATTTTCTGCTAAAAGAAATTAAAAGGGTGGAATAAGTGTACAAATCTCGGGAATAATTTTGCAGTACATTATAGATACATTACCAAACAATTCATCTACATATACACATACATACACTCAATACTATAGTCATTTGAAACATAATGATAATGAAGGATAAAATGAATAATAGGATAAAATAGAAATATTAAATGATTCTCTCTCAATCAGCTGAATAAAAAGATGGATGGAACTAGGAATGGGTATTTAGACAATCAAATTTAAAATTATATATATATATATATGCATGTGCACACACTTGTGTACACATACATACATACATACAACCAAAACAATGTACACACATACACATGTGTGCGTAGTAAAACATGAATACTGACATGTATACTGCACTTGTCTAAAAGGAGGAAAAATAAATAAAATCTACATGATTAACCAAAATTCAGAGAAATATAAATACAAATAAATAACAATCATCAATGAAATATCAATGATATAAATACGATGATTTGGGATAAAACTGTACATTCTGTCTATAAAATTGTGGAAATTTCTAATTCTTCATTCAAGCCACCAGGCCTAAGGGCATCTAGGGAATATATCCAGAATGTTTCTCGTTCACATAGGCGATGGAATCTTTCAGCCTCCGTTAACCTGTTGGATATTTGCTCTATTACCCATACTTTTAGGCCCTCAGTTGATTTGTTGTGGCACTCTAAAAAGTGGCGTGGAACACTATGCTTGTCTTTTCCTGCCTCTATTTTCCTACTATGTTCGCCATTTGTTCGCCGTTGGCGTAATGGCCGTATGGTTCGACCCACATACAGGAGATGACAAGGGCAGGTCAATGCATAGACCACAAATTCCGACCCACAGTTATAAAATTCTTTACATGTATAATTTTTACCTTTACTTGTAAATTGTTTTTGGCCATGATTAACAAACTTGCATGTTTTACAAGTGGGCTTTTTACATTGGTACATCCCTGTTAAAGAAATCATAGGGATGAATTCTTGTACAGATGATTTCTTTAATTTGCTTGGGGCAATTTTGTTTTTTATGTTTGTCGCCCATCGGTAGGTGGTGATAGGGGCATCTGGTAATACAGTTTTCAAGTGCACATCCTCCAATAAAATCGGCCAATGCCTCTTAAAAATTGCTTCCATGTCTTTATGTCTAGTGTGAAATTTGGTTATGAACTGGGTGGGTTGGGCAGATTCTTTATTTAAAGAGATTTTTGATGGTTTAGGATCTTGATATAGGTCACAAGCTTGGTTTACAAGAGAGGCTGGGTATTTTTTATCAAGAAATTTACTCTTCATGATAGCACTCTGTTCTAAATAATCTTGTTGTTGTGTACAATTTCGCCTAAGGCGGCAAAATTGACCCCTGGGGATATTATCAATCCATTTTTTGTAATGGCAGCTTTGGTAATGGAGAAGCGAGTTACCTGCAGTAGGTTTAAAATGAGTCTTAGATTCGATTTTACCATTTTGGTGGTACAACTCAAGATCTAAAAATACTAATTTTTCCTGATCACATACAGATGTAAATGATAGGCCGTGTCAGGGAAGGTTCCCCCTGCTGGTGTTACTGCCTGGTATTTGGCGTGCAGTACTGTGGCCCACCACCAGGTGTCTCCCGACAGTCTTGGACTGTCGGGGGAGTTCTTCCCTGGTGGTGCTATGTTATCCTTGGGCTGCAGTGCTGGCGTCCACCAGCGGGGCGTTCTTGGCAGTGTGGTGCATACAGCCCTTCCTGCGTTCAGGTGTGACCTGAATGCAATCAGCATGCCTCTATAAATACCCGGCGTGTGTAATCACTCCTCGCCCTGGTATCGTCATACCTCCTGGACCTGAGCTTGTATTTGACCCTGCTATCTGGACCTGATCCCTGGACCTGATCCTGATCCTTGATCCCTGCCTGGACTTGTCCTCCCTGTGTCCTGATTCCTGTCCCCATCCTTACCCATCTACTGACCTCCCATGTGTATGACCTTGGCTTGGCTCGTTTATGAATACGGTATTCCCCTTTATTTGTACATACTGTTTGTCGTTTTATTGTGCACTGGTGGTTCACACATTTGTAAATAAACACCTTTTATTTCACTACTCACCTTGTTTGGTTCCTCTGTGCGGTCACACAGTCTGATCTACCAGCATTCCTGACAGGCCGTGGGGATTATTGGTGCAATGATCTACAAATGTTTTAATATCTTCAACATCGCCGTCCCAGATGACAATCATTGAGAGGCATATAAATACAGGCTGCAGTGACCCCTACAGCCTGCTTGATAAAGGTGCAAGCTGTGGTTTGTTTACCTCTGAATTACAGCATATGCATGGAAACGCGTCGCACAATAGCTGTCCCCGGTGATGACGTCACTTCCTCCCAGTCAGCCATAGCGTCCCATGCGCCTCAGCGTGCGTTCCAGCAGCCCTGCTTGCACATCCGTGCACAACCATCCATATACAAAGACTGTATTGAGCAGAGCTGCTTTTGTCACACAGCACATGCGCTGTGCAAGTGTTTTCAAGGGACCCTCACACCTATTGGCTGAACATGACGACCCGCAGGACAGCGTTCATATGCCTGAATCTTCACACTTAAATGTGAGTGCTTTTATTATTTGGTATATTAAAAGTTGTACAGTTTACTCAGTGGCGCCTGCCTTTTGTTGTTTTTCTCTTTTTATGTACTTGGAGCGTTGCTTCAGCTCCCATTGCATGGCTGCCCGGATCCATAGACTGTAACTCACGTCTAAAAGCTCATCCAGCTTACAGGACCTGTATGTAGGACATTTTATATTTACACAGTTTTTCATATGCGCTCTTTTTGTACCACATTGTATCCAATATATACACAGCATGCCCCTCCCCTATCCTTACCTATAAACAGGTGTGCAGACATCTTCCTGGAGACTGGAGGAGATAGATTGTGTGCACCCCTCCCCCAAACACTAAATCCCCTCCCCCACTAACATGGCACCCATTTTCTTCAGTCATGTGACCCCCATACACAGCGCTATACAATCTCATCTGGATGATCGGCTCTAAGAACATTGTACATGGCTACTGCTGTGTGAGAGATATTCTGTACATTGTAATACACATACGTCTCTCCCAGATCTTCTCCTATATAATGTATGGATATGTAGCGGGGTCACACTATTGTGAACTATATCGTGTGACTCCCCACTGAGCTTTATTTATGTTGTGTATACATGTTCACACCCTTTTAGAAGCCATGCATTGTGGTATCGGAAGTATTGGGAGATATGGACTCCATTGACTCTAAGTACAAACAAACTACACTTCCCACAATGCCCTGCCTTATTGGAACATGTGACACCTCCACACAGACTTATGGGGGAGGTTATTTAAAGTGAGGGAGGAGCTGATTTCCTTCTCTCAGGACCCTCATCTTCTCCTCTGCGGAGCTGTGTAGAGCTACACAGCCAAGTTGTTAGGCCTGAAGCCTGGGGCCTGGATACACCGGAAGACCAACCCGGACAGAAGCAAGACTAAGGGTGTCCAGCTGTCGGGAGACCGGAGAAGCCGCCCAGCTGACGACTGAAACAGTGGGAACCTGAAACCAGAGATCTCGTGCTGTGAACCAGCGATTGACCAGCGCGCCATTTTGAGAAGTAGTCAGGCAGTTCGGGCCTGCTCGGATGAGAGAGCACATGCTCAACTTTCGAATCCTCTTTAGACATATCACCTAGTGTCACCCCGCAATCCATATACACGAGTTTTGATCTCTGACTGAACTTTAGAGATCCCTTTAAGTTGAGAGCTGCTCCGCAGGATTGACTGACGCTGATGAGCGGTCAGTCCATCAACTTTGTTATTCATCGTACCTTGTTGACTGAGTTTATTTTATCTTTACTCCCCTTTGGATTACAAAATCTAAAGTGCACCAACGGCCGCAACGTGGACTCCGTTCTCAAAGTATTCTTGATACATATTTGAGCCAGGCCTTACAAGAAGTATTTTTGCATTAAGCTGTTTTGCAGGATTGCCCATTAGGGGGAGCTCGCGAGCATAGACTGCCTTGTTAACTTAAAGTGGAGGTTCACCCTCAAAAAAAATTCTGACATCACACGGAGTCGAGCCATCCTATCGACAGAATGCCAGTGTTTTTTTTTTTTCTCAGCACATACCTCGTTATCACGATTTTCACCCCCCGGCAATCCCGCGGGACTGGGCGTTCCCAAGCACTGCCTGTGATTGACAGGCTTCCGAACGGCGCATACTGCGCGTCACAGGTTGCCGACAGAACCCGAACGTCGGTGCGCAGGCGCCGTATAGAGCCGCACCGACGTTTGGGTTTTTTCGGCAACCTGTGACGCGCATTATGCACCGTTCGGAAGCCTGTCAATCACAGGCAGTGCTTGGAAACGCCCAGTCCCGCGGGATTGCCAGGGGGGTGAAAATCGTGATAACGAGGTATGTGCTGAGAAAAAAAAACACTGGCATTCTGTCGGTAGGATGGCTCGACTCCATGTGATGTCATACATTTTTTTGAGGGTGAACCTCCACTTTAAGTTGGACAACACTACCCTTTAGTTTAGACCCCTTTACTTGCTGACTCTTGCAAGGGTCCTTGCGGAGTCATTGTGTGTTAATGTATATCTGTTATTAACCTGTTATTCAAACCCATCTCCTTCTACTTACTATATAAAGTAAAGTTATTCGCTTGGTTTGAACATACTAATTGTGTGGCATATCTTTCACATGGAGATCATCCACGGAAGCAGGTAACATTATTATTATATTGTCATTATATGTTATTTGCCTTGCTATTGTGACCTCGACAAATAGAGGTCACAATACATTTGAAATACTTTCGGTGTGCCAAGGGAGGGTTCGAGCTAGTTAAAGAGGGGATAGATCAATTAAAGAGAGTAGATCCCAAATCTAATCAGCGGCTCCTCCGGGGGGTAGCGATACAGATATAAAGACACGCAGCGGGGAGGACACTGCTAGGACTGGAGGTGGGGGATGGGTGAACTTACCTTCTACATGGAAGCTGTAATGATCTCTCTGTATAATGTCTCCTGCAGAGTTCTCTATATACACCCAGTATATCCCGTCATTCTCCAGAGTCACATTGGATATGATGAGACTTCCATTCACAGATATCCTTGTATTGGGGAAATATCCGACATCAGACAGATCACATCTCCTGTGTTCAGCTATTCTTCTCCAGAATCCATGAAATTTCTCATAGTACCAGATAATCCCGTCACATCTCCGTCTATCTGGATGGTTGAGGGTGAGATGACGTCTGATGGGGAGGAGAAGGTCAGATCCCGGCCGGGTGAATATTTCCTGATCATCATGTCCTGTACAGACAGAATACAGATCCCAGTCAGGTCACAGTGTACTCCCCTCCCCCCTCATATAACATATATCCCTCTATAAGGATCCCAGAAATCTTCAGATTAGATCTGTCAGAGTCCTCCGGATCTTTCTGGGATTCCTCTGTTTTCTTACATCTCAGATCATTGAGGAATCTCCTCTGACTCCCCTATACTCTCCATGACTAGTGTAGATCAGATAGCCCAACCCTTCTTACCCCCCTTTATATTTTTCTTAAAGCGGAGGTTCACCCTAAAAAACTTCTTTCTACCATGCCATGCAGCATACTAGTGTCAGCTATAGTATGCCTTTATTTTTTTTTTGTGCTGTACTCACAGTGTAATCCAATAGTTTCCTTTTAGACACCCGCGGGGAATAGGCGTTCCTATCAAGAGGGGAACATGATTGACGGCCGGCTATGGCGCATCACGCTTCCCGAAAATAGCGTAGGTAGAGGCTCTTCACGGCGCTATACGGCGCCTGCGCACAGACTAGGAGCTGACTGCGCAGGCGCCGTGAAGAGGCAAGTCCTATTTCGGCTATTTTTGGGAAGCGTGACGCGCCATAGCTGGCCGTCAATCATGTTCCCCTCTTGATAGGAACGCCTACTCTGAAACGGATTACACTGTGAGTACAGCGATAAAAAATAAAATAAATGCATACTGTAGCTGACGCTAGTATGCTGCATGGCATGATAGACAAAAAAATGTTTTGTTTTTAGGGTGAACCCCCGCTTTAAGCCCCCATTATACCATTGACGAGAGAGACACAGAAGTTGGAGTAAAATGGCCATAACAGCCTATTTATTTTCACACCCAAATAATTAAATATTTAAATAAATTAAAATAATTCCAAATCTTTATTCCATAACATTTTAACCAAAAACAACTTTATTAACACCAGCCTAATTGGTCTTTGACAGCAACCCCGCTTAACTTTTCTTTCCACCAATATACTGCGGTACCATTACCATAACCGGCCTCCAGCCGTATCCAGCTCGGAGACAACCACTTTTACCCCGCAGTGCACCATAACCGTATTCCAGCAGACACCGTTCCACTGGAATAACCCCAGAAGGGGCCCATCCCACCAAATGAGTTCCCCACCATTTCCATTACATCTGTTAACTGTCACCATCAAAGACCAAAGGACACCGCCACAGCCCGAAAGGGTAACCCCTTACCCTTACGGGCCCCTCCACACCCGCAGGGCCCTCTGAATCCCCTCCTGCAGACCCAATGCCCACAAATCCATACCCACATCGGTTAGGTGAAAACCATTTCCACGCAGGTACAGACCCACATTAACCTCCAACTCTGTGTTACGAACTACCAAACCACCGTGCCCCAAACTTCCCCACTACCTCTTTCACCTTGATCCTCCCGCCATCTACTCCTTGCCTCCCGCCCGGAAATCACCAGCTACCTACCATCCGGCCTAGCATCCGCTCTCCTGGCCCCCCTAAAAACAAAAGAATGCCCCATGCTCCACACAAGGAGTGAATGAATTCCATCTGAAAGACAAAACGGTAGCAGTGACAATCAGATACAGCCCCCAAACCCCACATCGTTAGGAAAGACCGTGACCTCCCCATTTCACCACACCCAAAAAAACTCCCTTCAATCCAGTACCATGTGTGGGCGCACATAAGAACAAAACCTCTTGGATTCCCTGCACCCAATCATCTTGACCGCCGCCTCATCCAACCCGCACTGGGCCGTCTCCGTAGCCATCCCGATACGGAAGGAGTGCGAGGCAAATTTCATTTTATCAAACCCTGCTCTCCTCAAACATTTTGAATTTAATTGAAATCCAGGACACGAACGACCCATCCCCATGCATAAAACTGCCCTACCAAACCCAGGCGTACTGCCAGTGAACTCCCTTACCACCCGCACAGGGCCGACCCCCGAACCTGGCTGCGGATACAAAAACACATGAGTGAGTGACTTACTAATATAGCGCTACAAATACGAACTGAATCACCTCAAGGCGACGTCCACCCCTTTTACCCTTTTGATCCATTTTAGACCAACGTAGCCTAAAAAAACACCATGTCCTCGGCAGATCTCACATCCCCTAACTGCAGGCCCCCCCGCTACCTTTTTAGACAATTTACACAAAAAAGCCAAACCCGCTAACCTTTTATCCCGGGTCGAGACCGACCCCCCCCACCCTCCATATGCCTGGCAAAAAAGTACATCACCAGACACCCCATTTCCACCTCCCCCAGCACAGCATCCACCAGCCACGTGAATACTGACCATTTGCTCCAAACCTTCGCGTACGCCACCCATTTCGGCCCAATCACCAACCTCCTGATACAGCCTGCCGCGATTCCAAAGCAAGTCCCCACATCCACCCCGGGAAAGGCACCCCTTCTCTGTCAGCCTGCGGAGCCAGCTCCCTGAACCTGTCCCACTGAAACGGAGACAAGGCATCAGCGAGTTTGTTGTCCACACCAGGAATATGCACCACATAAATAACGATGTTCCATTGCAAAACCACACAACACAAGGTGGCACAGCAGCCGAACCACCGGCAACGAGGATGCAGAAATTCGGTTGAACTTGCACCACCCCCATGCTGCCGCAGTTCCACCTGATCTTCCAATTGCTACACTTGTCCCCCCCACAACTTGATCACCCCTACCACCGGAAAAATTCCAGCACCACCAAGTTCTTCGCAAACCCCGCCGCCACCCTGGACTCAGGCCACGCCTCCACGCTCCATAGTCCCCTGAAGAAGGCCCCGTAACCTGTGGAAACAGCCGCATCTGTGACCAGTTCCAGGCCAAAGTTACTGACCGGCCCCTCCATCCAGAGTGAATGCCCATTGTAATTCTCCCAAACGCATGCCACACTCGCCGATCCGCTTTGAGTTCCCCAGTCAAATGAATTAAATGAGTGGGGGCCCTCGCCCCCGCCATAGAACACCCAGCCCATGGGGATGATTCGACAAGCAAAGTTTAACTTACCTCACAGGGACTGCAACGCCTGTAGCTGCACTTTGTTGCGCCCTAACATCCCCCTGATATCCAGCCGGAGATTCTCACCCTGACTCCTAGTAGCCTGCCATACACCCCCCCGAGTAGAGATCAATCCTAAAAACTAACCCGTGGTATGGCCCTCCGTCTTATCCGCTGCAAGAGGCACGCTGAACCTGTCCCCAATGTGCTGAAACACTGCCAACAAAATCACACACACACTGGATGACGGAGGACCCACCCACATAAAATCATCCAAATAATGGATAACTGAATCCGAGCCTGACACATCCCTGACCACCCACTCCAGGAAAGAACTAAACGTATCAAACAAGGCGCAGGAAATGGAGCAGCCCATGGGCAAACACTGAGTGACATAAAACTCCTCCTGCCACCGGCACCCCAACGACCAAAAACTGTCCGGGTGTAGCGTCAACAGGCGAAAAGCCGACTCGATGTCCGACTTGCCATGAGAGCCCCTGTTCCGTAATGCTGCCCCCACCGCACAGCCGCGTAGAACGAAGTCTATGACACCGTACACACCTCAGGGTTGATGGCATCATACGCCGACCCCCCTAGGCAAAAATAGGTGGCGAATGAGGCGCAACCTGTTCGGTTCCTTCTTGGGCACCACCCCCAGGGGGCGACACCACCAACTTTGGCAAATGCATTTTCGCAAACACCCCCCCATCCGGCCCAACTCCACCCTCCTAGCCAACTTTTTTGACACCACCCCCAAGTTCTATAATGCAGACCGTAAGTTCTTCACCAAGGGTGGCGCCCCCAATCAAAGAACACGGAATGACAAAACCCTCCAAGAACCCAGAGGCGAGCATCCCCGCCGCAGCCCTATCAGGATACCCATTCAGAAAAGGCTGCATCCTTTCATCCCCCTCACGTGTGTACTCCCTCTTGTTAGCAGCGTCCCCCGCCCGCTTCCTTTTCTTAAAGCACCGGGACAAGGGATGTGCACCCCCGCACCCGGACCACTCATGTTCAAAACGTCAGGTTCCCCCAAATGTGCAGGAGCCCTCAATGAACTGACAACACACCCCCTTTTGGGCCGGCGATCCAGAAGTGGAAGTACCCCTGGCCCCTGCCGGGAAAAAACAGGCCTGCAGTCCATGGTGCTGACATCATCCGCATCCACAGACTAATGTCCTTCTGATCCCAGCAAAGGGACGGGCGAACAACCCGCCTCCATCAAATATACGCTACGCCGACATAGCGCGGAGCGGCGAGCACAGTATTCACAAAGCACTTGCCCCCAAATCTACGCTGGGTGAGATTTGGACTTGTATCTGGCTTTGGGTATCTGGAGTAGATTTTGGTTGGTGGATCGCAGAACGTGATTGGTGTTGTGAGCTTTTAGTTTTTCGCATAGATATTGGGGGGCCTTTCCCAGAACACACTTATGTATTAGACAGAGTGCCTTGAAAGTGATACTGGCCCATATTCTCTGTAAATGTCCGCGGGCGGCGTGTAAGGCATTTACACTCCGCTGCTCCAAACTACAGGAGCAAGTGCTGTATTCCCCAAACACTTGCTCCGTAGTTTGGGGCGGCGGAGTGTAAATGGCCCGGCGTAGCCACGCGTATCTTCAAGGGGGCGGCTTCTATTCAAATTGAGCGCGCCCCCGATTCTAAGTAACTGCGCATGCCCTGGGCTTAAAAAAGCCCAGTGTGCATGCTCCAGTTCTCGGCGGAAAACGTCAATGACGCCGACGTGTGCGTCATTGACGTAAAGTCGTATTCAAGAACGACTTAGAGAAACGACGTAGCCGACGGAAGCCGACGGAAAAACACGACGCGGACCCGACGCTATCCGTAACATGGCCTACGTGGGACATGCGGAAACTTACTCCTCATATAACAGGAGTAAGTTTCCGCTTACGCAAACGACGTTATCAACGGGTACGCGACGTGAAATCGTTCGGGAATCGGCGTAGCAGGCTCATTTGCATAAACAAATGAGACCTTCACGTAAATGCCATCTAGCGGCGGGCGGCGTAATTACATTTAAGATCCGACAGTGTAAGTGACTTACACATGGCGGATCTTAAGTGTATCTATGCGAAAATGATTCTAAGAATCAGTCGCATAGATACGCGGGGCCAAAAAAGAGAGATACGATGGAGTATCCTTCTCTCAGAATATGGCCCTCTATCTTTTACTGGTAACCAATGAAGGGATCTCAGTGAAGGTGAGATTCATTCCCATGTTTTTTTCCCAGTCACAGGTCGAGCGGCCGTATTTTGAACGGCTTGCAGACGAGTAGAGTTGAGCGGACACCTGGATGTTCGGGTTCGGGTCCGAACCCGAACTTTAAAAAAAAAGTTCGGGTTCGGGAACCCGAACTCCGAACCCCATTGTAGTCAATAAGACTTTTAGAAAAAAAAAATGCGCGGAGGTCCCCGCAAATTCAATAACCAGACCCTTTAGGTCTGGTATGGATATTAGGGGAACCCCGCGGTCAATTAAAAAAAAAAAATGATGTGCGGTTCCCCCTAAATATCCATAACCAGACCCGTTGACCTGGCCGGCCGCAGAAAAGAGGGGGGACAGAGTGCGGCCCCCCCTCTCCTGAACCGCACCAGGCCACATGCCCTCAACATGGGGAGGATGTCCCCATGTTGATGGGGACAAGGGTCTCATCCCCACAACCCTTGCCCGGTGGTTGTGGGGGTAAGCGGGCGGGGGGCTTATCAGAATCTGGAAGACCCCTTTAACAAAGGGGACCCCCAGATCCTGACCCCCCCCCGTGTGAAATGGTAATGGGGTACACTGTACCCCTACCATTTCACGAAGGAAGTGTAAATTCTTGTTTAAAAAAAACACACACTGTAGAATAAAGTCCTTTATTAATAAAAAAAAAAAGAAAAAAACTCCAGCGGCGATAATCCACTCGTTCCCGGCTTCCTGCTCCAACGTTGTCCTGATCCTGCGACGAGTGTGGGTGATCTCCAGCGATGAGAAGATCCATCCATCCAGAGCGCAGCATCCCCGACCTCCTCTCACCGATGGACACAGCCCAGCGAATGACGCGCTGAAGCTGTGACATTCCTCATATAGAGGAGGCAGGGTCACCCGTCACGTGACCCTGCACCCTCTGACGCACCCTCTGCTACGTCACTGGGGAAGCCCAGGAAGAGGAAAGACTGGACTGTATATCAGTTACATATGTGTATTTCCAATATGCACTGAGGAATTGTTCAATATATTGCCATTTTACTGTATCACTTTGTATTTCACGTGTTCACTGCCACTTGTGCCCGTTCCCCTTTCCACACATCTAAGATTTACTTATATTGTGTTTCACAGTGCAGACACCTTTTACTTAATTTTTATTGTTTCACTTTAAGCATTATTAAAATCACTGCTCCTGAAGAGACAGACGTTTTTAAACTTTTTTTTGCATTGATACATGTCCCCTGGGGCAGGACCCGGGTCCCCAAAAACTTTTTATGACAACAACATGTATACAAGCCTTTAAAATGAGCACTTTTGTTTTTTCATGTTAGTGTCCCATAGACTTTAAAAGGGTTCCGCGGCTTTCAAATTTTCCCCCAACTCAGCATAATGTTCAGTGTTTGCCAGAACACCCGAACAACCAAAGTTCAGCCCAAACTTATGCTCGAGCCGAACCATTCACCCATCTATACTGCTGGAGGCTATAGCCACCGGCAGTGATTGTACAGAAAAAAACACAACAGGCTGGTTGTTCTGAAGCCAATCGATAGATCAACTTCAGTACCATCAGTCTGTCCTTGGATGACTTGAAATTGGCTGAACTGGTTGAATTTTGATCTGGCATGCAGACAATCCTGTATCCTGTGTGTGGAGTCCTGAACTCTCTGTGACGGGAGTCACTTTGGGTGGGGGGGGCTTGTGGAACCAGCTTACCTTACCTTAGAAAGCTCTGGAGAATCCCTTTGTCTATTCGGGGCACAGGGTGACCAAGAATCCCAGTCGGTCCCCACTAGCCAGACTCACCATACAACCACACCGGACTCAGCAGTTCCTTTTACCCCGTTATCCTGGGTTCTATATGTGTGGTTCTTGTTGAAAGAATGAAGGGGCTCTGTCACTTGGGACAGGAATATTTCTGAACAATATCCCTCAAGAAATATATAAAGATAAATGAATTCCACCTTTCTGACTGCTGGAATATTGTGAGCTTAGTCTCATGGACTGTTGTATACTTTGTACTAGATCATTTGAGGTGTATCCCATTGTTCTATTGTTTCTGTCTGCCTGGGGAGCAAAGTATTATGGGATGTATATGCTTATGTGGATTAGCTGGGAGAGGGGAGGGGGGATTTCTCCAGCAGCCCCTCCTGTCTGTGTAAAAGAATAAAAGAATAAAAGAATAAAAGAATAAAAGAAAAAAAGAAAAGGTGTGGGGGTCGTGGCGCTATCTCGACTGGGGTTAAATATGTCAATTATTGATAAAATAGGCTTGTGTGTGAACCAAAGAAAGGGATCCAAGCAACACAAGCACCCAAAAAGTTCCTGGTGTGAGTATGCAATACAATCTAACTCTCAATCATGTAGTATGCTGTATATAAAATGTGAGTATAACAATAGAGGCACCAAGTGGCATCACAAGGTGCCCAATGTATGTGACAGTCAGTCACAAAAGTAAACAAACCAAAATGTGCACTAAGTGAAAACCAGTACAAAATTAATAAACACAGATACAATAAATGTATGGTGACAAGTGGCCGCCTCCCAGCATAAGATACGCTGGATCAGGATCGGCTGTGCATAGGTGAACAACTCAGAAGTTGTTAATTTGTAATCATCAATTAGTCCAAAAGTGATAAACTCAAAAGAGTAAAGTTCATTAATCCACGTAGGGTGATCAAAGCAGAAAAAATCAAAAATCAAAAACTATATAGTAAACAATAGTGTTCGTGAACAGATGATTCCAATCAAGGTGAAAAGTCACAGTATACAGTTGGTGAAAGTTCACGCAGTGATTCCGGTGCTCCCCCTCCTGGGTCCCCACTCACCAGAGACACTCACCCCTGCAGGGGTAAAGTGCATAAGTGTGTATATTCTCCGATGGCAAGGCTTTCTCCTTCCTGGGTCCTCTGGGTGAAAGATTCCAATCCCGGTGGTTCAGATCTCCTTGGCTTTCCGAGTTCCTCCAGGGGAAAAAAATTAGCTCATATAGCGTAGTATGTTCAAAAAATAGGTGGTAGTTTATTCGCACTGCCACTCGTGGCATGCACAGAATAGGCAAGTTAATACAAAAATAAATAAATGATAAAACTGGAACGAAGTTCCCAATAAAAGAATTAAAAACAAAACAAAAACAAAAGAAAAGCAGGTATGCAGCTAGCTATACACTAACAGTAACTTCCCAGCACAGCACTCGTGTTCTCTAGGAAATGTCAGCGCCAGCCTGGGAACGGCGTGCGTTCCAAACACAGACAGCTGGTTAACCCGGAAGTGCGTGTGGGCGTGCGTGTATCCGCTTTACGCACGTTTCGTAAGTATAACGTCTTCTGAAGCGGGTACACGTCTGCCGCAGCATGCGGCTTAAATAGCAAGCGTCATCGTGGAGAGACCCTCCCACATTAAAGTGATAGCCAATCATGGGAGTTTGCAGGAGTTTCCCCGTCCAATCGCGGCTAATATGAAGGTGGTCTTAGGGCGTCCCCTTACCTCCACGTAAACACTTGATAGTGAAATACAGTAATCAATGGGTAATAGTACATCATCGAGTGACTCACTCTCCAAAGATACATGTTAGCTGGGTGTAAAAGAACCCGCATAAGGATACATAAGTAATGGGGACAAATAGTATATGTAATGTATAAGCGTGATGCCAACTAATACAGCAGACATCACGCTTGGTTAAAATGATAGTAATAGCATCTTGTAGAGGAAACAAGGGTTAAATGGTACATCCTGGAGACAGAAGCATATATGTGGGGTAAATACCAGAGTACACCCATGTGCATGTGTATGTATGGAGTGGGTAAATCCCCAGCCATAATTGCCTGCAACCATGGGTGAGGAGCTGACAGTGTGATATAATAGGGGCCATAACTGGGGCTGAGGTTGGGGTATCAGCGTAGCTAGGCTAGATGTACCCGCATTGTTTCCGTCCATCTCCCCCTTAATATGAGATGACAGAAAGGTGTGGGGACCTGGGTAACATAATCACATAATGTTACAGCAACAAGCAGGCAAAGCTTAATTAGAATGTATGAATAGAAAAAACAAAAATAGGAAATATAAACATTTATGCCTAGGAGCATTTGCGCTAACTAGTAAGCGCAGGTGGCTGGTATGGATTAATTACTTGATAGGGGCAACTCATCCCTATGTAATGAAAAGGGTGGCATGTACCTAATCACATAATTGCCACTAACTAGTGGGCCATCGATGTTGAGGAGATGTAAAGTGCAGGAGAGCCAGATTAAGTGAATGGGAGGTCCAGAGTAGATATATCAGTAATGCGGGGATTCCGCTAGGGCCTAATCTGATCCATAAGTGTGTGCCTGGTGGGGCAGATGGTGAGTTTCATAGTTCTGAGGGGTAAGCAAGTGAGTGAACGGTTATAGGGAAGGTAATTTGCCAAGGGATCCCATGGTTATGTTACCCTAGTAACCAGTGGGGAATGCAGAGGTATCCTAGCTGGGCCTACTGGCGGAGCACAGATGGAGGCCCTTAGGCTATGGGTTGGCCAGAAAACAGTTCAAATCGATGTCCTTATTCAACCCGAAGGGCGCCAGGGACCCTAAACGGTAGATCCATCCGGTCTCATTTTGGGAGATAGCAGTAGTCTTGTTCCCTCCCCTCCAGTTGTCCTTAACTGTATCTATACCGTAAAAGATCAATCCCGTAGGGTCTTGTTGATGGAATTCTTTGAAATGGCGTGAAAGGTGATGTTTAGGAAAGCCTGCTTTAATTCTGTTAATGTGCTCACGAATTCTTACTTTCAGGGGTCGGGTGGTTCTACCCACATATTGTAAGTGGCACGGACACTCGATGACATAGGTAACGTGCGTAGTGTCACAGGTAATGAGTTCCTTGATTTTATATTCCTTAAATTCATTTCTGGATTTGAAACTTGTTTTCTTTCTGGGTTGTTTCCTACTAACCCTACAGGCCAGGCACCTTTGGCATTTAAAAAAGCCTTTGAGTTCAGGGCATATACTAACAGGTTGTGGTGGATCTAGGACATTGTGTACCAGATGGTGACGTAAAGATGGGGCACGTCTATAGATGAAGCTTGGTCTTTTGCCTAAAACTTTGGTTAGGGCATGGTCTTCTTGTAGAATCGGCCAATATTTTTTGACTATGTGTTCAAAGTCCTTGTATTGTGAATTGAAGCCAGTGATGAATGCCACATCCGATTTGTTCTGTTTGTTCTTTTTATTATGACAACATTTTGCCTCTATCCATGTTTAGGACTTCATCTTTCAATTTTGCCAGGTCTTCCGCCTTGTACCCCTTTTCTTTGAATAGTTCAATGATTATGTCCGCTTGGGCTTTAAAGTCTATAACAGAGCTACAATTCCTCCGGAGTCGCATTAGTTGTCCTTTTGGTATGTTAGCCTTCCACCTTGGGTGGTGGCAGCTAGTTGATGGAATGTATCCATTGCGATCCGTGGATTTGAAGTGAGTTTTTGTATGTAACTTAGAGCCTTGCTTATAGATCTGTAGGTCAAGATAGTCTATGCTTTCAGTGTTACACTTCCCAGTGAAAGTAAGACCATATCTGTTAGTATTTAGGTTGTGTAGGAACTTTTGGAAAGTATCGATCGTACCATCCCATAAGATGATGAGATCATCGATATAGCGTTTGTACAATTTGATCTGTGGGATGTTTTGATTGTATACATATTCTTCCTCCCACCAGTCCATTAATAGGTTGGCAACACTGGGGGCATAGCGCCACCCCCCTGGTTTGTACATAGTAGTTTTTACGGTACCAGAAATAATTACATTCCATCGCCATTTTTAGACCTTCTACGATAAAATTAATTTGTGCCTGTTTGAGCCTTGTATTCTGGTGTAAGGCTTTTTCTACCCCTAGGACACCATCTTCCTGGGATATGCTGGTATACAGCGAGTTGACGTCAATAGTGGCCAAAAGCCAGTTTTCCGCACCGTCGATATGCTGTAATTCATTGATTAATTGCAAACTGTCCCGGAGGTGGGATCTGCCCTCTTTAACAATTGGTTGTAAGTAGGTGTCTAGGTATTCGCCCAACTGGGAAAATATAGAATTGAACCCACTAATTATGGGTCTACCGGGAGGTTTTTCCAATCTCTTGTGTATCTTCGGGGTGTAATAGATTACTGGTGTTTTTGTAGAATTGGATATCAAGTAGTCAGCCTCATTTTTACTTAGTATCCCCATGGTTTTGCCCTTTTTCACAAATTTCTCAAGTTTCTTAGTAAACCGAATTTTGGGGTTTCCCTTTTTATAGGTGTTTTCAACTTTCAGCAGATTTTCCATTTCCTCTTCATAGTCCACTTTATTGAGGATGACGAGACCACCTCCTTTGTCCGCCGGTCTGATTATAACCTCATTCCTGTTCCCAATTTCCTTAATAGTTTTCCATATGTTTTTTTTTTTTTTTTAACTTTCTCTGCAATTTCCTTAAGTCTCCTTCCACCATCTTCTTGAAGGCTCCTATACACTGATTGCCTGGTGTATTAGGATTAAACATAGAATTATTCTTCAAGTTAGTTTGGGTGTATTCTGATATTTCCATTGGACCTTCGTCTTTATTATTCAGAAAGAATTTGCGTAGGTTCAATTTTCGGAGGAATCTTTGGAGGTCAATAAAAATCTCAAATTGATCCAATGCTTTTTATAATTTTTTATTTTTGTGTCTTTTCTCTTTTCACATACAAGAAAGATAACATGTACAATTCTTTCAATATCTTCAGTATTGTAACCTTCATTTATATCACCACCTAAACATCTCACAATCTCTATGTTACTACCTCCTGTTCCATTTCTGATCTCCCCTATACTGGCCAGGGTGCTATCTCCTTCATGGCCCCGAGGCCTTCATCTACCACCTTCGGAGCAGCACCTTGGTCTCGAGGGAGTGTTGGTCACTCACCCTGCGTCCCCCCTCCCCCCCCCCCAGAAAAAAAAAAAAAAAAAAAAATCCCGCACCGCGTCATCCCCAGTCTCTCCCCCTCACCCCCCTAAGGGTTACGTTCCCTATATTCTATGTATGGAGTCCAGGTCCTCCAATAAGTCTCCTCTCGTTCCTGCATTCCCATTGTAAGGTTTTCCATCATCTGTATCTCGTTTATTCTGCTAAGCCATTGTAATTTTGTTGGGGGGGCAGTATTCTTCCATAAAATTGGAATGCATGCCTTTGCAGCTGTTATTAAATGACGTAGTAGGGATTGCTTATAGTTTTCCAGTGATATGGGAATGTCAAATAACAAGAAAGCCGCTGGTCTGTCACCGAGATTCACCCCGGTAATTTCCAGGGTTGTCTCCGAGACCATCTTCCAAAATTCTCACCTGACATTCCCAGAAAATATGTAACATGGTGCCCTCTTCTTTCTGACATCTCCAGCAAACTTTAGACGTATTAGGGAAAAACCGGTTCAGTATTGTTGGTGTCCTATACCATCTTGTCAGTACTTTATATCCCCCCTCCTGATACCTGGATGCTATTGAGGCTTTGTGAGTGAATGAGAAGATCTTATCTTTCTGTGTCTCTGAGAACTTAATTCCCAGCTCCCTTTCCCACGCCTGTATAAAAACAAGCTCTTGTGGCGCATTTGATTCGATCAATAGATTATACATATATGATAACGTGTGTCTCAGTGGTTCTTTTTTTAAGCAGATTTCTTCAAATTTGGACGGGATCCCTATGTCTACCTCCTGGATTTTCAGGGAGCCTAGAAACGTTCTCAACTGATTTATTCTCCATATATCTATATCTTCTCCATATGCCTGTTCTAATTCCTCGTTCTGCATCACATGATTTCCTCTCATGAAGTGTATCAGCCTACTAACTCCTCTCCGTCTTAATCTGCTAAAACGTCGGTCTGTTAGACCTGGCTCAAAGCCCGGATTTCCCAAAATAGGTGTCATAGGGCCGATACACTTCACCAACTTTGTTTTCTTACAAACCCTTCTGATTACTTTAAGTGTGGCCTTAATCATTGGGTGATTTTTTATACTCTGGGATATCTTCTTCTCCCCTAACCACGCCAACCCTTCTATAGGGATATTACTTACTTCACGTTCCAAGTTGACCCATGGTTTATCTGCCTGATGTGTGCACCAGTCCACTACTCGTGTTAAGTGGGATGCCTCATAGTACCCCATAGGATCTGGGAGTCCGACTCCTCCTTTTTCTTTCGGTAGAATCAATATGTTTCTCCGGACTCTGGCCGATTTTCCAGCCCATATGAATTTCATAAGCCTAGATCTCAGATCTCTCAGAAATCCCGTCGATAGTGTTATGGGAAGAGTCTGAAATAAGTATAGTAATCTTGGTATCACATTCATTTTTACTATATTGATTCGGCCAAACCATGAAAAAATTTCTTTATCCCATTTTTGTAAGTCTAATTTTATTTGTTTTGTCAGGGGTACGAAGTTTAATTCAAAGATCCTGCCCAGTTTCTTTGGTATCTTAGTCCCTAAATATCCTACATGGGAATCTGTCCATCTAAAAGAAAAGTTGCCGGCTAATTGCTGCTGCAGCCCACTGTCCACCTCAACTCCCATTGCCTCCGATTTGTTGTAGTTTACTTTAAAATTAGAGATTTTTCCATATCTTTTTATTTCTGCTAATAAACATGGAAGCGATGTTACTGGGGACGTTAACGTAAACAGTAGGTCATCAGCATAAGCTGCCACCTTATAATCATCTTCCCTCACCCGGATACCCCGTATGTCGCTGTTTGCTCTTATAGTTCTTAAAAAGGGTTCCAAAGTGAGGATAAATATGATTGGGGATAAAGGGCATCCCTGCCGAGTTCCATTATGGATAGGGAAAGGGTCTGATTTTTTATCATTTATCTTCACTCTTGCCGATGGGCAGGAGTATAAGCTCGTAATCCAGTTCTGTAGGCCCTTCCCCAAGCCAATATGTTGTAAAATAGCTTTTAGGTACCCCCATTCTACCCTATCAAATGCTTTTTCCGCATCGGCGGATATCAGGACTACTGGTTGGTGACGTTGTTGGGCTAGGTGTATTGTACTTATTATCCTTTGAGTGTTTTCTCTGCCTTCTCTACCCGGGGTGAATCCCACCTGATCTGGGTGTATCAATGCCGGGATATACGTCAACAGTCTATCGGCCAGTATCTTTGCCAGGATCTTTAGGTCTACATCTAGCAAAGATATCGGCCGATAGCTTGAACACTGGGCAGGATCCTTCCCTTCCTTAGGGATCACTACTATCTCGGCCATTAAGGTTTCCGCCTGCATCCTGTGTCCGTCGCGGATCGAATTGAAGGCCGCGACGAACCTAGGCGCCAGTTTTTCCGCAAAAATTTTATAGTAACACAATGTATATCCATCGGGACCCGGCGCCTTTCCCGATTTTAATGCTCCCAAGGCTCCCAGAAATTCTTCTACAGTGATCGGGCCATCTATCTTCTCTGCGTTTTAATTTTTTCGACCTGATTCCGGGCTCTCGTCTCTCTGAGTGCATTCGCCAGCAACCTGCTGGGTTTGTTCCCAAACTCATAGTAGGTTCTTTTACACCGGCTCAGTTTGGCTTTTGCTTTATCCGTTAGCATGAGATTCAATTTATCCCGCAAACCCGCCAACTTCTCCTCAGTCCGGCGCGTCTGCGATTTCTTATGCGCTGTTTCCAGCAATTGAATTTCTCCCAGCAGATTGTCAAGTTTAGCACTCAGAGTACGTTTTCTATGTGCTCCCAGTGCTATAAGCACCCCTCTCAGATAACATTTGTGTGCCTCCCAAATGTTCATTGGCAATGTTTCGTCCGTGTCGTTAATGGAAAAAAAGATATCTAGTTCCTGGGCTATCTGCTTCTCATAATCCGGGTCTTTTAAAAGCGTCTTGTTTATTCTCCAATTCCATTCTCGTGGCCCCCTCTCCCCCCATTCTATACTACAATTCATAGGTGCATGATCGAATATTGTAAACGATCCTATTACTGCATCTCGCAGTCGTGAAAGAATGCTTTGATCTAAGAAAACGTAGTCTATTCTTGTGTATGTCTTATGTTTCGCAGAAAAAAAACTATAATCCTTTTCATGTACATGCATCATCCTCCAGCTGTCTATTAACTGTGCTTCTTGCAGTAGGCACCTTGCTTTGCGTAGCTTTGTTTTAGAAATGTGAGATGTTCCCTTTGACACGTCTAATGATGGCTCTAGTGCTATATTCAAATCTCCCCCCATGATTAATATCCCCTCTTTATTTAGTTGCACCACTTCTAGGTATCTTTCCAATGCAGCTGTGGGGTCATCATTGGGTAAATAAAGGTTCACCAGGGTGATCTTTTGGTCCCCTAGCTCCCCTTTTACTATTAGCAACCGTCCTGCATCGTCCGTAATTACATTAGATTCTTTCCATAACATTTGTTTTGAGAACATAATTGCCACCCCATTCGCCTTAGATGTTTGTGAGGCACCATGGTACACAATCGGAAATCTTAGATTGCCCAATCTTGGAATCTTATCTCTTCTAAAATGCGTCTCTTGCAGAAAAATTACCTGAGCTTTAATTCTGCCAAGTTCTGCCATTAGTTTAGTACGTTTTTCTGGACTATTTAAGCCCTTCACATTATATGATGTAAACTTAATTATGTCCATTTTATCTCCTTTCAGAACTAATGTGGAGAGTTCCCCTTATCCTTACAAGGAGCTTCAGTAACGTCACGGATGGGCGGCTATATAGGGGGATGAGGGAGAGAGAGAGTTAATAGCCCAGATCTGGAAGACAAAAAAAAATAAAAAATCCCCCCCCCCCGTTCCTCGGGAACTGGTCACTCGTCCGAGTACCCGAGTAATTCCCTTTCCTTTCCTCTCCCTCACAGCCCCATCCAGTGAGCTCCAAGCACTCTGGAGGCAAACCACTGTCGGAGATGGGAGGGCGGGAAGGAAAGAAGGAAAAAAATAAAACGCCTCCGGTTTACCTCCACCTGGAGGAGAGGCGTTTAAGTGGGGAGAGTGTATGTGCAGAGTAGAGCGAGGGGGGCGTATCGGGAGAACCCCTGCGTTTGCCCGCATGCACCCCTTCATCATTTCACATTAACTTTATATTAATCTTATAACCATTGGCCCCTCTCACGCATCCGTCCCCTTCTGCTTTTTTCCCTTCTTTTTTTACGCTCTTTTACTCTTTCACTATCGGGGCGGTGTGGGCTTTCATCTTTAGAGACCTCCCCGTATTCAGGAGACCCCCTATGGAGGCCTTCAAACAAAGCCTCCATAAGGACACATCCTGAGCCCAAGAAAAAGGAGGAAAAAATAAATAAATAAATAAAATAACATAAGTATTTTCTTCCGCCTCTCGAAGTCTATATCTTAACTTATCTCCTCCTCTGTATCTGCAGAGGGAGATAAGATCTATATATTGAAAACATCATAGCTTTTACGACTCATCTTGTTGACGTGTTACATCCTAACTCTTATACAAACAAACAACAATAAGCTTTCTAGTATCAGCCTCTATTACAACTAAAAAATTCAAATTCATATTTATATCTTAAACCTTGTTGAGAGATATAGATTCGGAAACTCGAAGTATGCAATACATAAAGAAAACATGCCACCCCGGCCACAGCAAAAAAAAAAAAAAAAAAGGAAGAAAAAAAATAATAATATATATATATATATATAAAAAAGATATTAACTATAATCTGAGAACCTAGCCCTTATGCCTTTGATCCTTCCCCTACCCAAGGCCCCTTTAACCCTTTACCCCTATACCCTGACTCACCCTTCTATACTCTGTTCTTCCTCCGTGATCCCTCAATTACAATCGTATATTAGTGATAGTGTTGTGTACAATCTGTATATATGCTTTTCCTGCTCACTCGACAATTCTATAGTGAAAAAAATAAAAAAATATAAAGGAGGGGCAAGTGCCCCATATCGTAGTGTTCGTGATATATATATATATTTTTTTGTGCCTTATCTGTGTACGCCATTTGTTTATGGCCCTTTAATACCCCCCTACCCCCTCCCCTCCCTAACCCTTGCCCTTCCACCCCCCAAAAAAAATAAAAAAGGAAGGGAAAAAAGCCCTTCCCCCAACCCCAAAAAAAAAAAAAAAACACAGCAACAACCCCCCCTAAAAAAAAAAAAAAAAAATACACACCACATTATCCCCTCCCCCTCCCATTTATTGGGCCTCGGATATGATATTTATCCTCTGCCTATTTATAGTGTCCTCAACATAATAATTTTGGCGCCAATGCGCCCAGTTCTCACAAATCCAGCTTCTAGCATATAGATTTTGGTTCTCCCCAAAAAAAAAAAAAATAAATTCTGGTTCAGCCCCAGGCAACAGCAGAGTTGTATCATAGCCATCTGTTGACGCTGTCTCTTAAGCTCTTCCTCCATATACTCCACTCTGTGTTCCAATCTGCTATTTTGTTCTTCTAAATTATTAATTTTACATTCACCCTTCGCTACCCCCGCACGCACCTCTTCTATTTCCTCTATCAGTGCTCCCATAATGCTCTTAGCCAATGTCTGTATGTCCTCCTTTGTGGGGAGCGCCTGTATGAGTGCACTAAGCTGCTTCATGTCAGGTATGGTCTCTTGAGCCTGTTTCACCTGGGTCTGTGTGACCTTGCTATTATTAACCAGGCATACCTTTTTCTCCCCCTCCTTATTAGCAGCCGCTTCAGTAGGGAGATCCAGCAATCCTGAATCTCTCCCCCTTGACATACCTCCGAGCTGTGTAGGAGTCACTGCTGCTGCTATAGAGGATACCTCTGGTAGTGAATCCCTCCTCCCAGCCATGGCATGCACAGCTGCTGTCTCCGGGCTGTCTCTCTCGCTGGCGTTGGCCCCCGCGTCTGCTTCAGTCTGCAGTACAGCGTCCGTCTTTGCCCTGAGGTAGCGGGTGATGTACGAGTGGGTTAGTGTACTTGGAACACTGGAACTCCTTCCTGGTCTCCTTCCACGGCGCGACATGTGCCGACATACGCCGCTCTTGCTGGGGTGTCTTGATCCGCTTTATCCGGTCTGCTGTCGGGTGCATATGGTGCTCTCGCTACGGGCTCCTCACTCGCCTCCTCACTCCTCCATGCCTAAACCACTCCCCCCGGAAACGGAAACCCACTGCACATGTCTCGGTATTTTTATTCGATCCAATGCTTTTTCAGGGGCATATTTTAGGCCTAGATCCAAAATTTGTATCTCTTCCGTAGTAAGTTGGACATCGCTCAGATTGAATATACCCTTGCCTAATATTGCCTTGGGCGTTTTCTTCTGCCCTCCCCTGCACCCTCTGGTGCGCTTTCTCTTTGGGTGGGCTCCATTTCTCTGTCCTGGTTGTACGATCTGTTGCTCCATGGATTAGAGTAGGGTCCTTGTCCTTGGTAGGCTTGGTTTCTCTGGTTTTCTCCTCTTCCTGTTGGTCTTGTGTGGGTAGCCCCTCGGCTGCCATTCGCCCCTCTCCAGCCTGGGTTCCCGTAGCCTGTTCTTGGTCTCCATCTTCCTGGGGGCCGAGTGTTGGGACCTCCCCTGTGAAAATCCCTATTGGACTCACTGTTTCTCCCCTGGTTGTAATAGGGGTCATTAGGACAATAGTCTCTTCCTGGGGAGTTCCTATTGCGACTGTATGACCTCCTTCTGGGTGGGTTACCTGCTTTTCTTTTGTTTTTAATTCTTTTATTGGGAACTTCGTTCCAGTTTTATCATTTATTTATTTTTGTATTAACTTGCCTATTCTGTGCATGCCACGAGTGGCAGTGCGAATAAACTACCACCTATTTTTTGAACATACTACGCTATATGAGCTCATTTTTTTCCCCTGGAGGAACTCGGAAAGCCAAGGAGATCTGAACCACCGGGATTGGAATCTTTCACCCAGAGGACCCAGGAAGGAGAAAGCCTTGCCATCGGAGAATATACACACTTATGCACTTTACCCCTGCAGGGGTGAGTGTCTCTGGTGAGTGGGGACCCAGGAGGGGGAGCACCGGAATCACTGCGTGAACTTTCACCAACTGTATACTGTGACTTTTCACCTTGATTGGAATCATCTGTTCACGAACACTATTGTTTACTATATAGTTTTTGATTTTTGATTTTTTCTGCTTTGATCACCCTACGTGGATTAATGAACTTTACTCTTTTGAGTTTATCACTTTTGGACTAATTGATGATTACAAATTAACAACTTCTGAGTTGTTCACCTATGCACAGCCGATCCTGATCCAGCGTATCTTATGCTGGGAGGCGGCCACTTGTCACCATACATTTATTGTATCTGTGTTTATTAATTTTGTACTGGTTTTCACTTAGTGCACATTTTGGTTTGTTTACTTTTGTGACTGACTGTCACATACATTGGGCACCTTGTGATGCCACTTGGTGCCTCTATTGTTATACTCACATTTTATATACAGCATACTACATGATTGAGAGTTAGACTGTATTGCATACTCACACCAGGAACTTTTTGGGTGCTTGTGTTGCTTGGATCCCTTTCTTTGGTTCACACACAAGCCTATTTTATCAATAATTGACATATTTAACCCCAGTCGAGATAGCGCCATGACCCCCACACCTTTTCTTTTATTCTTTTGTGTCATCTAGGGGATCACTCTTCGGGGGGGGCAGCAATCTCTCTATATATTTATTAGTTGTTCAACACACCTACCCTCTTTTCTACTACTCCCAGACTGTTCCTAAGCGCGGTATATTTCTTTATTTTTTTTCCTCCTGTCTGTGTGTCTCTTGTTACTGAATGTAGTTTACCCCGCCCTGTGTCATTATTCAAAGAAGGGGGGTTGTCTCCTGAGTGTATATCTCTTTGTACCTGTGTTTGAATAAACAGTTTTATGCTTCTCACCCTACATTGATGCCTCGACAAGTGGGTGGGCTAAGGCAGTGGTCCCCAACCTTTTGGCATCGGGGACCGGCTGCGTGGAAGAAAATTTTGCCAAGGCCCGGTTGGGGGGAGGTTGGGGATGGTATGCGGGGGGTAAGCGATTTTTCGCGGGGAATTTGGCAGCGCATTATTTCTATTATTACATTGTAGTAATAAATAAAAAAGTTAAACCTACCATAATGCAGAATCAGTGGGAGCTTTGAGCCTGTGACTTGCCACGCTTCCTGCCACCAGATGTGGAATGTCACTTGCCACACTGCCTGCCACTAGATGTGGAATGTCACTTGCCACACTGCCTGCCACCAGATGTGGAATGTCACTTGCCACACTGCCTGCCACCAGATGCGGAATGTCACTTGCCACGCTGCCTGCCACCAGATGTGGAATGTCACTTGCCATGCTGCCTGCCACCAGATGTGGAATGTCACTTGCCACGCTGCCTGCCACCAGATGTGGAATGTCACTTGCCACGCTGCCTGCCACTAGTGATGTCGCGAACCTAAAATTTTGCATTCGCAACGCCGATTGCGAACTTGCGCATATGTTCGCGAATGCGCGAACCGCGCGAACCGCCATAGACTTCAATGGGCAGGCAAATTTTAAAACGCACAGGGACTCTTTCCGGCCACAATAATGATGGAAAAGTTGTTTCAAGGGGACTAACACCTGGACTGTGGCATGCCGGAGGGGGATCCATGGCAAAACTCCAATGGAAAATAACGTAGTTGTCGCAGAGTCCGTTTTTAATCCATAAAGGGTATAAATCACCTAACATTCATAAATTGTTTGGAATAACGTGCTCTAAAACATCAAGTATGATGTTATATGGATCAGGTAGTGTAAGGGTTAGGGTTAGGGTTAGAGATAGGGTTAGGGTTAGGATAACAGATAGCATTAGGGTTACAGATAGGGTTAGGGTTAGGGTAACAGATAGGGTTACAGTTAGGGTTAGGGTTAGAGATAGGGTTAGGGTTAGGGTAACAGATAGCGTTAGGGTTAGGGTTAGGGTTACAGACAGGGTTAGGTTTATAGATAGGGTTAGGGTTACAGTCTGTAACCCTAACCCTATCTGTAACCCTAACCCTATCTTTAACCCTAACCCTAACCCTATCTGTAACCCTAACCCTATCTGTAACCCTAACCCTAACCCTATCTGTAACCCTAACCCTATCTGTAACCCTAACCCTATCTTTAACCCTAACCCTATCTGTAACCCTAACCCTATCTGTAACCCTAACCCTGTCTGTAACCCTAACCCTAACCCTATCTGTAACCCTAACCCTAACTGTAACCCTAACCCTATCTGTAACCCTAACCCTATCTGTAACCCTAACCCAAACCCTATCTGTAACCCTAACCCTATCTGTAACCCTAACCCTGTCTGTAATAGGGTTAGGGTTCACAGTGACAGACCAAACTCTGACAGATCAAACTCCCCGTTTAACGCACCGCAAACACCTGCAAACAGTCCATTTGCACAACCGCAAACTCCCCATTTACACAAGGTTGGATACCAAGCTAGCCATGTCCTGTTCCTTGTCCTCACTGACGTCAATGAACGTTTTGGAGAATGCAGGCGATGGGGGGTTTTCAAAGCCTAGGGTCGTGCTGAGGTAGTTCAGTGACAGTAAAGTGACCCAGAAAACAATGATTCTGCAGTGTGGGCCCATTGTTGGCCTAGTAGGCTTTAATGATCACCTTGATGATCACAAAGAAATTTAATGGTTTTTCTATGCAAAATTATCCAGCCGATCGCTTTTGGTCTGATCACAATGAAGCAACGACCTTATCATCTGGGGTGTGCCAACATTGTCATTGCCAACACACTCATAGAGGTGGTCGCTTCATTGTTATACACAAGCCCCTTCACCACAACAAGGTAGCGATCACGAAGGGGAAATGACACATGTTTGTGCCTTTTTTTTTTGTTTTGTTTTTGCAGCCACAGTGCCGCACCAGAGGCCAGAAAAATTAGGCATGTACACATGTCTAAAAAATTAGGTATTGTTGCAGCTGCTGCTGTAGCAGTGGCCAGAAAAATTGACGTTTTCCAGGCAGAAAGTGCACTAAAACATTGAGGCTTGAACCCTAGTTGGTGGCGGATAAGCCACACAAGTCATCCGGCAGAGATAAAATACAGCAGTGTGTGGACCATTTGTAGCCCAAGGAAGCTCATCTCATCAGGCCTTTAGTCAAATGTATCGCCCACTGTCAGTCCCTTCGGGATCCATGCCTCATTCATCTTAATAAAGGTGAGGTAATCTAGACTTTTTTGACCTAGGCGACTTCTCTTCTCAGTGACAATACCTCCTGCTGCACTGAAGGTCCTTTCTGAAAGGACACTTGAAACGGGGCAGGCCAGAAGTTCTATCGCAAATTGGGATAGCTCAGGCCACAGGTCAAGCCTGCACACCCAGTAGTCAAGGGGTTCATGGCTCCTCAGAGTGTCGATATCTGCAGTTAAGGCGAGGTAGTCTGCTACCTGTCAGTCGAGTCGTTCTCTGAGGGTGGACCCCGAAGGGCTGTGGCGACGCGTAGGGCTGAAAAAGCTCTGCATGTCCTCCATCAACAACACGTCTGTAAAGCGTCATGTCCTTGCCGACGTGGTCATGGTAGGAGGAGGATTACTTTCACCTCTTCCACTGTTAGATTCCCGTTGTGCTGTGACATCACCCTTGTATGCTGTGTAAAGCATACTTTTTAATTTATTTTGGAACTGCTGCATCCTTTCCGACTTCCGGTAATTTGGTAACATTTCAGGCACTTTCTGCTTATACCGGGGGTCTAGTAGCGTGGCCAATCAAGTACAGGTCGTTCTCCTTCAGCCTTTTTATACGAGGGTCCCTCAACAGCCACGACAGCATGAAAGACCCCATTTGCACAAGGTTGCATACCGAGCTACTCATGTCCCGTTCCTCGTCCTCACTGATCTCACTGAAGGTCTGTTCTTACTCCCAGCCACGTACAACACCACGGGTACCAGATAGGTGACAATGAGCACCCTGGGATGCCTGCTGTGGTTGGTCTTCCTCCTCCTCAAAGCCACATTCTTCCTCTGACTCCTCTTCCTCACACTCCTCTTCCAGCGTTTCTGCAGGTCCAGCAAGCGATGCTGATAAGGCTGTTTCTGGTGGTGGTGATGGTGACCACAACTCTTCCTCTCGCTCATCTACGGCCTGATCCAGCACTCTTCGCAGTGCACGTTCCAGGAAGAAAACAAATGGGATGATGTCGCTGATGCTGCCTTCAGTGCGACTGACTAGGTTTGTCACCTCCTCAAAAGGACGCATGAGCCTACAGGCATTGCGCATGAGCGTCCAGTGACGTGGCAAAAAAATTCCCAGCTGCGCAGAGGCTGTCCTAGCACCCCGGTCATACAAATACTCGTTGAATGAATGAATGAATGAAAAATTTATATAGCGCGGCACATGCGAACTGAATCGCCTCTGGGCGCTGGTTGTTTGTGTCTCATGCCATCAGAAAAGCAGGGTCTTGATCTGCCTTCTGAACGACAGGTGGTTTTGCTCCAACCGAATGCTGGTTGGTAAAGCATTCCAAAGCCTGGGGCCCTGGAAAGCAAACCTTCTTTCTCCTTTAGATTTGTATTTGGTTTTAGGAACCATGACCAATTTTTGGTCGGTGGAACGCAGAGTGCGGTTGCAATTGTGCGGTTTGATCTTGTCGCATAGGTATCTAGGAGCCTTCCCATGGATGCACTTATGTGTCAGGCAGAGTGCTTTGAATGCAATTCTGTCTTTCACTGGCAACCAGTGAAGGGATCTCAGTGAAGGTGAGATTGATTCCCAAGATTTTTTCCCAGTCACAAGTCTAGCGGCCGTATTCTGTACGACTTGAAGACGAGCGATTTGGTACTTGGGGAGCCCGAGGTAAAGGGCATTTGCATAGTCCAGTCTGGAATTCACGATTGTTCCCACCACGACTGCTACGTCTTCTTTGGGGATGAATGGAATGAGTCTGCGTAGTAGGCGCATCAAATGGTGGGCCCCGCTGACTACTGACCCTATTTGTGCGTCCATAGTCATGAAGGTGTCAAACGTGACTCCTAAACTTTTGACTTTGGAGCTAGGGGCGATGATTTGTCCCAGAATGGGCGATGGTGTCCAGTTTGTTACTGGTAGTCTCTTCCGACTGGCATCGAAGATGAACAGTTCTGTTTTAGCGCTATTGAGTTTGAGATAACTCTTAGTCATCCAGTTTTCTATTGAAGAGAGACATTTCGTTGATGGCTTTTTCTTGTTGGAGCAGGCGGTCGAACGTTAGGAGTGTTGAATTCCAACGTGTCGGGCTGTCGCAAATCAGTCGCCTCACTGGTATGTTGTTTCACCGCTGGATATCTGAAAAGTGCGCCATGGCCGTGTAGGAACGCCTGAAATGGCCACACACCTTCCTGGCCTGCTTGAGCACATCCTGTAAGTCTGGGTACTTATGCACAAAGCGTTGTACAATCAGATTCATCACATGTGCCATGCACGGGACATGTGTCAACTTGCCCAAATTCAATGCTGCCAACAAATTGCTTCCGTTGTCACACACCACTTTGCCGATCTCCAGTTGGTGCGGAGTCAGCCACTGATCCACCTGTGTGTTCAGGGCGGACAGGAGTGCTGGTCCGGTGTGACTCTCTGCTTTCAGGCAAGTCAACCCCAAGACGGCGTGACACTGTCGTATGCGTGATGTGGAATAGCCCCTGGGGAGCTGGGGGGGTGAAGTTGAAGTGGAGCAAGACGCAGCAGCAGAAGATGACTCAGCCGAGGAGATTATCAAAGAGGATGGAGTAGGAGGAGTAGAGGAGGTGGCAGCAGACCTGCCTGCAAGTCGTGGCGGTGTCACCAACTCCTCTGCAGAGCCACGCATTACATGCTTGTCAGCCGTCAGCAGGTGTACCCAATGCGCAGTGTAGGTGATATACCTGCCCTGACCATGCTTTGCAGACCAGGTATCAGTGGTCAGATGGACCCTTGCCCCAACACTGTGTGCCAAGGATGCCATGACTTCCTTTTGAGTACAGGTTGGGGATTGCCTTTTGTGAAAAGAAATTTCGGCCGGGTACCTTCCACTGCGGTGTCCCAATAGCTACAAATTTTTTGAAGGCCTCAGACTCCACCAGCTTGTATGGTAAAAGCTGGTGGGCTAAGAGTTCCGACAAGCCAGCTGTCAGACGCCGGGCAAGGGGGTGACTCTGTGACATTGGCTTCTTACGCTCAAACATGTCCTAGACAGACACCAAACTGTGGGCAGATGAGCAGGATCTGCTCAAGGTGAGAGATGGAGTGGCGGATGGTTGAGAGGGGGCAAGGAGGACAGCAGTGGTTGATGTGACTGAAGATGCTGCACCAGGAGGAGGATGGTGGCTTTGAGCTTGTGTGCTGCTTGTACTCTTCATCATGTGTTGATCCCATAGGCGTTTGTGATGTGTGATCATGTGCCTTCGCAAAGCAGTTGTACCTAGGTGGGTGTTGGATTTCCCACGACTCAGTTTCTTTTGGCACAGGTTGCAAATGGCATCACTGTTATCAGAGGCGGACACACAAAAAAAATGCCACACTGCTGAGCTTTGCAATGCCGGCATTCTGGTGGTGGCAACAGCATGTGTTGATTGGCGTGCTGTCTGACTGACCCCGGGTGCCGATACATGCTGTCTGACTGTGCCACTAGCTCCCTGCGACGACCCCCCCCCCTGCTTCCAACTCGTCTCCTCCTCCTCTCTGTCTCCCCATCTGAACTTTCCCCCTCTTCTTCTTCTCTTCGAGCAGGCACCCACGTGACATCCCCGGACACATCGTCATCATCAACCGCTTCACTTGTATCTGACAACTCAGCAAAGGAAGCAGCAGCGGGTACATCATCATCACACCATACGTCCATGTGTGTAATGCTGCCTGACTGAGTCATATCCCTTTTATCTACAACCTCTGGCAATAATGGTTGCGCATCACTCATTTCTTCCAACTGATGTGTAAATAACTCCTCTGACAGATCAAGTGAAGCAGCTGTGATGCTAGTGTTGGTGGTGGCGGCATGCGGGCGAGTGGTAACTTGAGAGGTGCCCGAAGCTGAGCTGGAGTAGGATGGTGTGTCAAGGTTATGAGCAGAAGCTGTAGAAGATTGGGTGTCCTGTGTTAGCCAGTCAACTATGTCCTCAGAACTTTTCGAGTTCAGGGTACGGGGCCTCTGAACACTGGGCATTATTCTAGGGCCAAAGGGAATCACAGCACCACGACCACGATGTCCCCTGCGGGGTGGCCTGCCCCTGCCAGTCATTTTTTATTATTTGTTTAGTTGTACTATGCGTGCAAGCTTCTGTGACACCAGATATGAGTGGCACTGTGCACTGGCAGAAGTTGGCAGAGTAGACGCTGTAGGCCTGACACACGCCTGCAGACAATTAACTGCTATTCTATTGCAGTCAAAATTGTGTTTTTTCTTTTTAAATTTAATATACTATGCCACCAGATATATGAGTGGTGGCACTGGGCAAGTGAGCACAGTTTACACTATGAGCCTGACACACGCTGGCAACTGACTACAATTCTATTGCAGTAAATTTTAGGGGGTTTTTAAATGTTATGTACTGTGCCACCAAGACAGATGGGTGGTGGGTGGCACTGGGCACAGTGTACGCTGTACCCTGACACACGCTGGCAGACAGGCAACTGACTACAATTATATTGCAGTAATAATTTTTATTTTTTTTATGTTATCGACTGTGCCACCAAGACAGATGGGTGGTGGGTGGCACTGGGCACAGTGTACGCTGTACCCTGACACACGCTGGCAGACAGGCAACTGACTGCAATTATATTGCAGTAATATTTTTTTTTTTTAAATGTTATCTACTGTGCCAAGAAAGATAGATGAGTGGTGTATGGCACTGGGCACAGTTTACGCTGTGATCCTGACACACACAGGCTGCCTTCCTAGCAGGCAAGTGCAATGAGATTACAGAGAAAAAAAAGCCACCAAGATAGATGAGTGGTGGATGGCACTGGGCACAGTGTACGCTGTGATCCTGACACACACAGGCTGCCTTCCTAGCAGGCAAGTGCAATGAGATTACAGAGAAAAAAAAGCCACCAAGATAGATGAGTGGTGGATGGCACTGGGCACAGTGTACGCTGTGATCCTGACACACACACGCTGCCTTCCTAGCAGGCAACTGCAATGAGATAAGATTACAGAGAAAAAAAAGCAGACTGATATACCAGCCCTAAAAAGGGCTTTTTGGGGTTACCAGCCCTAAAAAGGGCTTTTTGGGGTTACCAGCCCTAAAAAGGGCTTTTTGGGGTGCTGTCCTTACAGCAGAGATCAGATGAGTTCAGGACACTGAAAACACTACTCTAGCTATTCTTTCCCTATCAATTCAGCAGCAGCAGCACTATCCCTCCTCTCACTAAGAATGCAGGTTCGGAATGAATCTAAAATGGATGCTGCCCTAGAGGTGGGAGGGTCAGGGAGGGAGGGTATGCTGCTGATTGGCTGGAATATGTCTGCTGACTGTGAAATTGAGGGTCAAAGTTTGCTCAATGAAAAATAATAGGAGGCGGATCGAACATCGCATATGTTCGTGCGCATCGGCGAACGCGAACGCGCAAAATTCGCCACAATTTATTCGCCGGCGAACAGTTCTGTACATCTCTACCTGCCACCAGATGCGGAATGTCACTTGCCACACTGCCTGCCACCAGATGTGGAATGTCACTTGCCACACTGCCTGCCACCAGATGTGGAATGTCACTTGCCACGCTGCCTGCCACCAGATGTGGAATGTCACTTGCCACACTGCCTGCCACCAGATGTGGAATGTCACTTGCCACGCTGCCTGCCACCAGATGTGGAATGTCACTTGCCACACTGCCTGCCACCAGATGTGGAATGTCACTTGCCACACTGCCTGCCACCAGATGCAGAATGTCACTTGCCACACTGCCTGCCACCAGATGTGGAATGTCACTTGCCATGCTGCCTTCCACCAGAGGTGGTAAGGCCCCTACAGATGAAGGCAGTGCCCCTCCACAGATGAAGGCAGTGCCCCTCCACATGTGAAGCTAGTGCCCCCCTCCACAGATGAAGGTAAAGCCCCCCTCCACAGATAAAAGTAGTGCCCCCACTAGGCCCTGTACACATGTGTCCCAGTCAGTCCCTGCTCACACTCACCCTGTCACTGGTAGTGTTGTCATACTCTGGGCTCCCCCATTAACAGTACTGTCCTCTGCCCCTATTTATATCATAACCCCACATTACAGTTCTCAGTCCCCCCCACACATTACAGTTCTCAGTCCCCCCCACACATTACATTGCTCAGTCCCCCCCCCACACATTACAGTCCTCAGTCCCTCACAATACAGTCCTCAGCCTACCCCCCACATTACATTCCCTACCTCCACTTTAATATCCTCAGCCCCCCTCACATGACAGTTCTTGGTCACCCCAATTTAACTTCTTCAGGCCCCCCCACATTACAGTCCTCAGCTCCCCCCACACTCCAGTCCTCAGCTCCCCCCACATTACAGTCCTCAGCTCCCCCCCACATTACAGTCCTCAGTCCCCCCACTCCAGTCTCGGTCCCCCCACATTACAGTCTCGGTCCCCCCACATTACATTCCTCAGCTCCCCCACATTACAGTCCTCAACTCCCCCCACACTCCAGTCCTCAGTCCCCCCCACACTCCAGTCCTCAGTCCCCCCCGCACACCAGTCCTCAGTCCCCCCTCACACTCCAGTCCTCAGTTCCCCCCCACACTCCAGTCCTCAGTCCCCCCCCACACTCCAGTCCTCAGTCCCCCCCACACTCCAGAGACAGATTGGAGGGAGGCACAGCATGTCTGGATAGGGACATGAGAGGAGTTGCAGAGAGGGAGGCGGGACAGTTCTGGATGGAGGGCCGAGGTAACAAACAGGTGATTGGCTGCTAGGATGAAGGACAGTCCTAGTAGCCAATCGCCTGTTTGATAACCTTGGGCAGTTCCGCCCTCCACCCAGAATTGTTCCTCCTCCCGCTGTCGGCTCTGTGAGGATTACAGAGCGACGGCAGGAGGAATAAAAGTCTCCTACATCACGGTCCGAATGGCAGAGTGCCGCGGGCCACATGTGGGGCTCTCTCATGCCGCCTGCTCGCACCCGCGGCCCAGGTGCAGAAGTGCCGCGGCCCGGTAGTGGGCCGCAGACCGGGGGTTGATGACCCCTGGGCAAAGGGACCTTGGATTGTGCTAATACCGGGCAAAGGAAGATTTTACGGCGGACATACTCTTGTTGAGTACGGGGTCTGTCACATTGGTTGCAGTGGTGGGATTGTGCTTCCTTGCAGTGAACACGTCCAAACCAACACCGGGATCCAAGGTCCGGATTGGAGGAGAGGAGAGGCATGGGACTGTTGTACTGGAGGCTGATCACAGACCCTGGCTTTGGGAGTGATCTGGAGTGGTGTATGGAGGAAACCATGGAGTACAGAGACCAAAGCCTGAATGTCTCGGAAGTGCTCTGGGCACAGGAAGATTTGTAGTTTCTGGCCATTCAGGAATGGGAGCTGGAGATCCCTTTGCTTGGGACTATCCAGAACTACCAGCTGACAGTCCTAAAATCACGGCTGAAGTGTCGACAATGGAGCAGAGTAACAATGTGCTTTGCTCACCTCCACGTGTGGCCCACGGGATGTAGATAGGTAGGGCCCCCTCCACCCCCCCGATTCATCGCTACGACCTACCAGCTGTTCATCAACCCCCCCCGGACACCAGCTGGACCCCCCTCTTCCCTAGGGCTAGAACTGCATCCCAGCAGCTACCGGTGCACGCTTCCTAGGAGTAGGACGTGTGGCCCACGGGATGTAGATAGGTAGGGCCCCATCCCCCCCCCTTCATCACCACGACCGAGTGGCTCCCCGCTCCTCCCCTCCAGATACCAGCCTGCTACCCCCTTGTAATTGGGTCACCTACCACCATCTCCTGACTCAATAACTACCAGTTGGCAATCCCCCCTCTGCCCCCCCCTCGAGGTCACCACCTTGGCTCTTCGCAGCCAGATTGGTGGCCATCTTGCAACACCCTAGCCCCACTCCCCCTTTCTCAAATACCATTTGTACTTGATACAGGGTTCGCCCGATCGCCTCTCAAGGGGTCAGGAAGGAATTTTTTTCCCTGTCGTAGCATATTGGCGTAGCACAACCAGGGTTTTTTTGCCTTCCTCTGGACCAAGTCAGGATCGAGGATTAAGTTAATCCTTGATAATCCCCCCCTCCCTCCTCCCCCTGGTGTTTGGCGACTATGGTTAATCTGCAATATTCTGCAGAAACCATTGGGGATCTGAGGCAATTTGCTGCAATACTACCAGCCATCACTAAAAAAGCCCTAAGAACTGAGCGACTTTTGAGAATCGATCGACTATCAAAAATCTCAGCCGTCTACCCCAGCCTAAGCATATATCATGTGCTTTGATCAACACAAGATCGGCAGTAAAACACCGACTGGAAATCCATGATTTCATTCTACAATATGATTTAGAGTGCCTCTTTATTACAGAGAGCTGGCTTACAGCAGACTAACACCATTCTAGGAGAACTGGTGCCAGAAAACTATCGTATCATAACTGAAAACAGAATAGGGCAAAGAGGAGGAGGACTGGCGGTGATCCATAAGACTCATCTTGCAATCACTAAACCTGTCCTTCAAAACCCTCTTCCATTCATGGAAACCCTTACCCTGCAACTACAAACTCCCAGGAGACCGTCCGGATTCTACTCTGCTATAGGCCACCTGGCCCAAAATCGCAGTTTCTCCCATCATTGACGAACTTTATCTCCACCTATACCCTTAACAGCAAACACCTTTTGCTGCTCTGGGACTTCAATCTTTGGGCCAACTGCCCGCAAGACCCCGTGGCCGACGCCTGCATTGATCACTTCGAAGGATTAGGGCTACAACAACTAGTATGTGGGTCACACACTCGATCTTATTTTCAGACAAGATCTGGAAATAAAAATCTTGGAAAATGAACCATTGCCATGGACAGATCACCATGCAATTAAATTCATTATTTCCGATTTCCCACCCTTAACTAAAACATCAAATCTAGTGACAACACACTGGACTAGATGTCAGAAGAAGCTCCACTCGGAACTCTTCAAAGCCACGTTAAGGAAAAAAATAAATACAATTCAGCACATCAAACGGCTGAAAAAACACTGGATACCATAAACACAGCCCTATTACAGTCAGCCGACTTAATAGCGCCGAAACGTAAAACCCGCATCCGGAAAAATAACTCCAGCTGGTTCAACAACCAACTGCCATTACTGAAGCAAGAGCGTAGAAGGGCGGAAGCCGCCTGGAAAAGAAGCTCTTCAGATGAGAACCTCATCGTCTACAAAGCAACAACAAGAAAATACCACAAAGAAATCTTCAAAGCCAAGAAAAACTATTTTTCCGAGGCTATCAACAGCGCCCTGAATCCCCACGCAAACTCTTCAAATTGGTCACTCAGACCATGAATCCAGGATGTCTTGAAGCCCCCAATTCGGACTCACAAGAATTTTGCAGTGAATTGTCGGATTACTTCATTAATAAAATCGAGGGGATCCGACAAAGCATTCAGCAAAATAATTCCCCCCTCAACCCTCCCCATAATGATTTACACAATACCTGCAGTAATTCACCACAACCAGGTAAGTTCACGCTGGAACCTATCTCTATCCATGCCACTAAAAATATCATCGGTACTCTGCGTAACAGCACCGCGCCGAATGATATCATCCCCACTAAACTGCTGAAAGAATGCGCCGACATCCTGGCACCTCCTATCACGCAGCTTATCAACCAATCCTTCAGGGAAGGCATAGTGCCCTCCCAGTTGAAGGAGGGTATAATTCGACCCATCTTGAAGAAACCCAACCTGGACCCCAAGGACCCACTCCACCGTCGTCCAATAACAGGCCTAAATGTACTCTCAAAGGTAATGGAAAAAGTAGTGGTACAACAGCTGCAACAGCATCTAGATACCCTACACTAAGGCATAGTGCGAAACGTCAGCTTTTCTTTTGTTGTGCTGTTTTTTGCTGTGGCATGTATTTTGTGATTTTTAATTAAAGGAGGATTTTTTTTGGAGTGTGGCTGTCCCAGCTTTTTTCCTTCATCCTAACATACCCACAACCTACTTGATCCATTTCAATCGGGATTCCGGCCTGGACACGGGACAGAAACAGCATTGCTCAAAATATGGGACGACGCTCTCGAGGCCGCAGACGAATGAGAATCTTGTCTTCTGGTTCTGTTGGACCTAAGCGCAGCCTTCGACACAGTAGACCACAAGCTTTTATTGACTCGGCTAGCTGAAGTAGCCAGAGTCGCAGAAGGCGATTTATCTTGGTTCTCCTCTTTTTTGGAAAACCGATCGCAAATAGTGAAGTTAGGACCTTTCACTTCTGAGAAACGCACATTATCGTGCAGAGTCCCTCAAGGATCCCCCCTGTCGACGGTGTTATTCAACATCTATCTTCGCCCTCTTTTTGAGATTATTAGCAGTCAAAAACTGCTCTACCACTCATATGCAGACGACACGCAACTATATTTTCGCATTTGCAATAAAAAGGATCATCACCTCAATCTAGAGACATGCCTCTCTTTGATAGAGGACTGGATGACAAAGAGTTATCTTAAACTCAACGGAGAGAAAACAGAACTTCTCCTGTTTCACGCCAAGCGTATGAATCAACCTACAACCAGCTTGTTTAGAGGCCCCCAATTCTGATTCACAAGAATTTTGCAACGAATTATCGGATTATTTCATTAATAAAAATGAAAAAATACGTGAAAGTATTCAGCAAAATGGAACCGTCACCAACTGCCCCCCAAATCACAAACCTAATACCCACATAAATCCGTCGCAACCACCGTAGGGAGAACCACACGGCAACTCAAAATTAGGATTAATGAGCATTTAGCCAACATCAAAAAAAGCTTTCCAAACCATAGCGTGTCAAGACACTTCACGAGTCATCATGCCAGTGACCCTAGTTTATGCACATTCTATGGAATTGATAAAATCTCCAAACATTGGTGGGGAACCCATATGACCAGGAGTGTTTCCCAAAATGAGACGAAGTGGTTGTATAGATTGCGGACGATGCAGCCACTTGGCCTCAATATTGAATTGGATCTGAATTGTTTCCTGGCCAATGACTGAGGACAGAAACCCCAGATCCAGTCTTATACTACTATATTCCTTTATTCTTTCTTTTTCCACACATTTTGTTTGCATTTACGATATCTGACAGATATGTTTAGTAAATGTGGTATTGATAAATGGCACCCTAGGCAACTATGGGGCATTAATTATTAGAAGCCTAAAAAAGGGGGAGGGCTTTATGCCAGTCTTTATAATAAATACTTTTTTTATTATTAACCACTTAACCCCCGGATCATATTGCTGCCCAAAGACCAGAGCACTTTTTGCGATTCGGGACTGCGTCGCTTTAACAGACAATTGCGCGGTCGTGCGACGTGGCTCCCAAACAAAATTGGCGTCCTTTTTTTCCCACAAATAGAGCTTTCTTTTGGTGATATTTGATCACCTCTGCAGTTTTTATTTTTTGCGCTATAAACAAAAATAGAGCGACAATTTTGAAAAAAAATTATATTTTTTACTTTTTGCTATAATAAATATCCCCCAAAAATATATAAAAAATATTTTTTTTTCCTCAGTTTAGACCGATACGTATTCTTCTACGTATTTTTCGTAAAAAAAAATCGCAATAAGCGTTTATTGATTGGTTTGCGCAAAAGTTATAGCGTTTACAAAATAGGGGGTATTTTTATGTCATTTTTATTAATATATTTTTTTTACTAGTAATGGCGGCGATCAGCGATTTTTTTTCGGTACTGCGACATTATGGCGGACACTTCGGACACTTTTGACAAATTTTTGGGACCATTGGCATTTTTATAGCGATCAGTGCTATAAAAATGCATTGGATTACTATAAAAATGCCACTGGCAGTGAAGGGGTTAACACTAGGGGGCGGGGAAGGGGTTAAGTATGTTCCCTGGGTGTGTTCTTACTGTGGGGGGGAGTGGCCTCACTAGGGGAAACACTGATCCTCAGTTCATACATTGTATGAACAGAAGATCAGCATTTCCCCCACTGACAGGACCGAGAGCAGTGTGTTTACACACACAGCTCCCGTTCCCCGCTCTGTAACGAGCAATCGCGGGTGCCCGGCGGCGATCGAGCCCGCCGGGCACGCGCACGCCGCTCTAAGAGCCGACGTAATATGACGGGCTCTCGCCCGGGAGAGCCGACCTGCCGCCGTAGAATGACTAGTTAATATACTTTACCCTTATAGGACCACTAACTGGTTTAATCTTTGGTGGTCGCAAATATTGAGAACTCTGGTATTCTCCTATTGGATGAATTGGGAGAACTCAACAGATGGTGTAATTTTGACTAACATTAGCATCTATGTGATACTGAACAGATGGAGTGGGCACCCCCCAGTGCAATTCTATCTAGTTATGCTATGTTGTCACATAATTTAAAACCCTATGGGCTAGATTCAGAAAGAATTACACCGGTGTATCTATTGATATGCCGCGTAAATTCAAAGCTGCGCCGGCGTATCTTCTTTCTGTATTCAGAAAGCAAGATACGCCGAAATTAGGCTAAGATCCGACTGGCGTAAGTCTCTTACACCGTCGTATCTTAGGGTGCATATTTACGCTGGTCGCTAGGTGGCGCTTCCGTCGATTTAAGCGTAGAATATGTAAATGAGCTGGATACGCCGATTCAGAAACGTACGTGCGCCCGGCGGACTTTTTTACGTAGTTTGCGTAAGGCTTTTTCCGGCGTAACGTTACTCCTGCTATATGAGGCATAGCCAATGTTAAGTATGGACGTCGTTCCCTTGACGAATTTTGAAAATGTTACGTCGTTTGCGTAAGTCGTTCGCGAATAGGGCTTTGCGTAAATTACGTTCACGTCGAAAGCATTTACTATTTGCGACGTGATTAGGAGCATGCGCACTGGGATGCGTTCACAGACGGCGCATGCGCCATTCGTTAGAGACGTCATTTACGTGGGGTCATGTTTTATTTACATAAAACACGCCCAGCTCTTCTCAATTTGAATTCGGCACGCTTACGCCGACAGATTTACGCTACGCCGCCGTAACTTAGGGCGCAGTTTTTTTGTGAATCCAGCCCCAGCCTCACTAAGTTACGGCGGCGTAGCGTATCTCAGATACGCTACGCCCGCACAAACTTACGGCGGGCTTTCTGAATCTAGCCCTTTGTTTTTATGCAGGGGTAATTGTTAGAGCTATTCTGAAGAGAAATGTTTTTTTTTTAAATCTTTCTCTTATGCCTTTTATAAACGTCTGTGTCTAATTGTATTATAGCCGATTTTAAATGTTTATTTTTTAATTAATATATCCAATTGGTTTGTTTGCCTGGATGTATGGAGCGTGGCTTCTGTAATTGCATAGCCGAACGGCACTGTGGCTGCAATCCAATTGGTGTTCTTTTCCCCGTTCGGATCCAATGAGAGGTCCGTTTAGACTACAAATCCCATGAGTCTTTGTGACCAGGCCCGCCCCCTGAAGACGTTCACCAACGAAACGTACGTCGGCGGCGGTACCTGGTCACGTGACAGCCCAACGTCCTCTCCGACCTGTGGAGCCAGCAGTACCCAGCGACCTGGACGTCCACCACGGAAGTGGAAACAGTTTTAGCCGCACAAGTGTAAACCGCTACGAGCGGAGACGCACCTGCAGCCCCAGTGCTGGCAGGCACTTTTAAAGTAAGAGGCCACTTGGCTCCCTTTTCATGTACTTTTTTAACAAAAATAAACAGTATTACGCTATTGGATTTTTTTCTGGTCTTTCATATATCCTACCTGGAACGCTGAGAATGAGGTTCATACAAGTTATTTTCCTGTCAGCATGTGTGCAGGCACAATCCTGCTAAAGCTTTACCTGACTCTCTTTTTCATTAAAGAAGTCAGATAGTTCTGGTAAGCGCATCCATATGTTTGAGCACATTTTGGGTGAAAGAAGATTGTAATGTTTGGTGGTGGCAAGATATCACTTAAACAAGAACACAGTTAAAGCGGAGCTCCACCCTAAAGTGGAACTCCCGCTGATCGGAACCCGCCCCCCCTCCGGTGTCACATTTGACACCTTTCAGGGGGGAGGGGGTGCAGATATCTGTCTAAAGACAGGTATTTGCAAACACTTCCGGCCACACGTCTCGGGCAAAAAACGGGTTTTTCCCGACTTCCCGTCTGTCCCCCGTTGTGTGCTGGGAACACTCGGCTCCCAGCACACAGCGTGTGAGCCAATCGGCGGGCGCAGCGCGACTTGCGCATGTGCCGTAGGGAACCGGGTAGTGAAGCCGGAGCGCTTCACTTCCTGGTTCCCTCACTGAGGATGGCGGGGGGAGCAGCAGAGAGACGAGCAATCGCGCCGTCGTATCTTTGCGCTCATTCTTAAAATGAGATACCATTCTAGACCACGTCTAGAGCAGACGAAACGTTGGGATGCGACGTGCTGACGTCACCGCGATTTGAGGACTTTCGTTCTGACACGCCGGCCGGCTTTCTTTTTACCTCGCTGACACTCTGTTACTGAACTGTAAGTGTACTGCTTTTTTTATAATAAAACCTCTACGGTATCACGCTATGTGAGTTTTTCTTCCTCACACATATTGGACCTGCTGATTTATTCGTTTACCATTGGCTGAGACGTCCCACTACTGCTCACTGTCCACATCCCCTCTGCTTTGATTGATCCTGACGGATCACAGGTTCTGGTAAGGGTCAGTGGGCCAGATCCTCAAAAGAGATACGGCGGCGTAACTGCTGTTACGCCGTCGTATCCCTGGTCCTAACTATGGAACTGATCCACAGACTCAGTTTCCCATAGTTAGGACGAAGATCCGACATGTGTAATTGAATTACACTGTCGGATCTTAAGGATGCAATTCTAGGCCGGCCGCTAGGTGGCGAGGCCATTGAGGCCGGCGTAGAATATGCAAATGACCAGTTACGGCGATCCACGAACGCTCCGACGGGCCCGACGCTCTAAATCTACGTCGTTTACGTCGAGTTCCGCCGCGTAAAACTAGGGCTAAGCCCTAGTTGTCCTAAGCCATGTTAAGTATGGCCGTCGTTCCCGCGTCGAATTTTAAATTCTACGTCGTTTGCGTAAGACGTCCGTGAATGGCGCTGGACGCCATTTACGGTAACGTCTAAGCAAATGACGTCGGAGCGACGTCAGTTAGCGCAATGCACGTCGGGTAATTTACCCGACGGAGCATGCGCAGTACGTCCGGCGCGGGAGCGCGCCTAATTTAAATGGGACTCGCCCATTTGAATAGGAACGCCTTGCGCCGGACGGATTTAAGTTACAGCGCCGCAAAATTCCAGGTAAGTGCTTTGTGGATCGGCACCTAACTTTGGAATTTTGCGGCGGAGTAACTTAAATCAGAAAAGTTACGTTGCGCCAAGGCTTTGTGGATAACCCCCAGTGTGTGTACTGGTGGTGGTTTCTTGTGTTCACACTGTCTGTTTGCCAGTCACTGGGGGATGCACGCATGTTTTAATATCACACGGATTTACACTATATGAGTTTTTTTTTCTTCTGGTTGTTCTATTGGCGGATTTGTGACCCCTGGAGGGATCGTCTTAACAGACAAGTTCTACTTCAACACACACCATCCAGGGATCTCTGCTTGACTAGGTCTGATAGGACCTTTTTTTTCGGTAAGGGTCAGCAAGTTGCATTTTCCTTCTGGAGCCAGATTTCTTCCTTTCGTTGTTACAACAGAGTGTTATACTCAAGTTTTATACACGTTCGGACTATTAACCAATTGTTTGTCACTAATTTGTTAAACACATTTTTGATCTACATTGGACTTTATACAGCCTTCTCCTTGATTTATTTAGTTATTTGAAGGCCTTTCAGTCTTTAGCGCTACTCCACATTTTTGTTTATGATTTATATGTTAGTATAACATTTTTGAGTTAGCAGCTTTACATAATTTTTTGTTAATTGTTAATTTTTGGTAAGCGCACTGTTCTCCTTTTTATATTAAAATGAGATACGCCTCACTGTTGCCAAGATACGACCGACGTAAGTCTCCTACGCCGTCGTATCTTATGTGCATATTTACGCTGGCCGCTAGGGGCGTTTACGTTGATTTACGCTTTGAATATGTAAATGAGCAAGATACGCCGATTCACGAACGTACATACGCCTGTGGCAGTAAGCTACGCCATTTACATAAGGCGTTTTTCCGGCGTAAAGATAAACCACCAAAAAGATAGCGCAGCCCATGCAAAGGTATGGACGTCGGAAGTGCTGTCGGATTTTACGTTGTTTACGTAAGTCGTACGTGAATGGGGCTGGGCGTAAGTTAGGTTCACATCGTACGCATTGAGCCATCGTATCGTAGGGAGTATTTGCGACGTGATTCTGAGCATGCGCGCGCATACGCCGTACCAACGGCCCTTCATTTACATGGGGTCACGGTTAATTTAAATGTAGCACGCCCACTACCTGCCTACTTTGAATTAGGCGGGGTTACACCGGCCCATTTTCACTACGCCAACGTAACTTACAGAGCAAGTGCTTTGTGAATACTGGCCTTGCCTCACTAAGTTACGTTGGCGTAGTGCAAATGGGATGCGCTACGCCGGCCAAAAGATACGCCAATCTCTCTGAATCTGGCTATATGTAAATATGTAGCTCATGTAAATTAGGTCAGAGTTGGAGTCATGATGTCTACCAAAAAGATGTGTATTGGAGCTCATTGTGTGATGTTGTGGGTGGAGTTGAGTCATTGTTCATTTTGGTTACTGCAGGATACTAACTGTATATAAGAGCCTGATTTTCTCATTAAAGGGTCTATTCGTGTGGAACCTCAAACAGAGCTGTGTGTCTCGTTATTGGGGTTCGTTTGCCTGACTGTGGTCAGAAGCTGTCTTGGGTTCGGAAATGGAATAACTTAAACAGCGTTAACCCTTGTCCCATCATACCCTCCACACTCCTCTCCTGTACATAGTACCCCCACCATCCCCTCCACACTCCTCTCCTATACATACTGCCCCATCATACCCTCCACACTCCTCTCCTGTACATACTACCCCCATCATACCCTCCACACTCCTCTCCTGTACATACTGCCCCCATCATCCCCTCCGTACTCCTCTCCTATACATACTACCCCCACCATCCCCTCCACACTCCTCTACTATACATACTGCCCCCATCATCCCCTCCACACTCCTTTTGCCACTCTGCATTTCGCAGAGCTCGGTGCCTTTAAGCTTCGGCCTGCCACATTAATGTTGGCTTTCATGAGACAGCCATCTTTAAACCTGGGACCCATGATTGTAAGCCAAGAATGTCAACTTTGCGGACTCTGATGTAAAGAGGATTCTTGTGATTAACTCCATATGATTAGAAATGTTATTTAATCACAAAATATATGTATAGTGTATACTACATGAATACATAAAAATTGCCTTGCATTGTACAGAGGGAGTGAATTGCTGTGCGCTGGTAATGTGTTTGGTTTTGGCTGGAAGAAAAGGTGGCAACCAGGGGCGGACTGACCATTGAGTCACTTGGGCACTGCCCGAGGGCCCCATGCTACTAGGGGGCCCCATCAGGGTTGCCAGGCTCAGTAAAACCAGGGACAGTAAGTAAAAATGTATGTTTTTTTTAGATCTGTCCCTGATATGCCTGAAACCGACATGCTTTTGATGTGAAAATCCAGAGATTTTAGCTGCCCCGTCTCTGCACTGCCTCCTGGCGTGGTGGCCATCTGTAAGCCCAGGGGCCCCATAATCTTCTATTGCCCAGGGGCCCCATGAGTTGTCAGTCCGCCCCTGGTGGCAACCCTATCTGTGTTTCCTGTGCAAAAAAGTTAGCAGCTTCCAACAAGGTTCTGTTATCTGGTGTGACGACTTCATCATCTCTCTAGATCCTCTCCTGGACTTTTTGTCACAACCCAAAAGATATAAACCAGCTTTGGGCCGTCTCCTGCCAAGTTTTCAATGATATGATGCATGGCATTGGCATTGCCAGCAAGCGGAGGAACACAATTTCACGTACTTTTCTCCTTGCCACAACTCTTATTTAAGAATTAACCTTTTTCTCATTGGCCAATGGACCCTACAGAAAGTATCGGATTCCTCTATTCTTCCTACAGTAGGTGACCGCGATATTGTGTCAATCTCGCTCCCTTTCCCGGCGAGATTGACCACCTACGAGCCCCATCGCGGGAGCCAGCGCCGAGCTGGCTTGCCGCGATGGAGACAAAGCGGTCATAGAAGCGACGGGAGATCCGACTTGGATTCCCGCAAATTCTAGCTGCGGCATTTGGTATGCATTCCTGAGAGGGAGAACTCCACGCCAAATTTTAATTAAAAAACCAACATGGGTTCCCCCCCCCAGGAGCATACCAGGCCCTTAGGTCTGGTATGGGTTGTAAGGAGACCCCCCCTATGCCAAAAAACTGATGTAGGGGGTCCCCCTACAATACATACCAGACCTGTATCCAAAGCACGTTACCCGGCCGGTCAGGAAAGGAGTGGGGACGAGCGAGTGCCCCCCCTCCTGAGCCGTACCAGGCCGCATGCCCTCAACATGGGGGGGTTGGGTGCTCTGGGGCAGGGGGGCGCACTGCGGGGCCCCCCCACCCCAGAGCACCCTGTCCCCATGTTGATAAGGACAGGGCCTCTTCCCGACAACCCTGGCCATTGGTTGTCGGGGTCTGCGGGCGGGGGGCTTATCGGAATCTGGGAGCCCCCTAAAATAAGGGGGCCCCCAGATACCGGCCCCCCATCCTAAGTGAATGAATATGGGGTACATCGTACCCCTACCCATTCACCTGGAGGCAAAGTGTTAAAGTAAATAAACACCCGACACAGGGTTTTTAAAATAATTTATTAGTCTGCTACGGGGGCCCCCCTGTCTTCTTTAGCTCTTTTAGCAGGGGGGGCTTCTTCTTCACCTCCGTCTGGTTCTCTTCCGCTCTCCGGGGGGTCTTCTACACTCTAGGGGGTCTTCTCCGCTCTCGGGGGGTCTTCTTCTATCTTCTCCGCTCTCCGCTGTTGACTCGGCGCACCCCCCGGTTCTTCTCCCGCTCTCCGGTGCCTTCTCCTTCAGGGCTGGCCGCCGCTGTCTTCGTGTGTTAGCTCAATTACTAGCAGGCGGCCAGCCCGCTCTTCTGTGATGTCTTCTTCTCTTCTCTTCTTCTGCCTTCTCCCGATGTTGACACGACGCCTCTTCTCGCTGCAATGACTGGTGCGCTGTTTGCATCCGATTTATATAGGCCTCACAGTCCCATCATGCTCCGGTACCTACCCACGTGGTACCTACACATTCTCGGCAACATGTACTGTACCACTTGGTCAGACCATCTCCTATATGCATCTCTATAGAAGACTGCTCAAGTTCTCCTCCTGCCTTCCTATGGCTTATGAACACCTCGGATTCTACAAGCTGACCCTCATGCGGCTTCCCTCCAAGATCAACTCACAACCTTTTCCTGTTTAACAAGCACTCGGAGTCTGACCCAAACATTGTGTGGCCTCACATAAAGCCCTTATTCATTCAGTTGGGGGCTAGAGATACAAGACAGAGGAGGCAGCACATTGACAACCTCTTGGCAAATATTCAGGCCACTGACTCCCTTATTAAGCAACAGCCTGTTGCCCTGGGTGAATTGTTAATGTCTAATCGCCATTATTGTACATAGGTATAAATATATATTACGATAACAGTATATGTGTGGTGGGGGAGAAGTTCTGATATTTTAAATAGGCTGACAGTTAGGGATTGAATATATCTAATTAACACCCTCCGTTTGATAGGCATGAAGGCAAATGGATAATGTCGCAAGAGACGGCCCATCCACCTCACCTTTGTGATATACAAACAACCCAGGAAGAGAGATAACAGCAGGAGGCTAGATGACACCTAGACACCGTAAATGACTCTTCCTGTACATGAATGGCCATTGAAGGGATGTTAATGAAACATGAGTTAATTAACTTGTCTTCAAATCTATTTCATTCCTCAATTTAAGGTGGAAGGAAGCTGTGACCATATTAGGAAAGGATAGTAATGTCCAATCAGAGTGGGCCTCAGGGACAAAGTTAAGGTGGAAGGAAGCTGTGACCATAAAAGGAAAGGCTATTTCAGCCAATCAGAAGTGACATCAGGATTATAAAGTCAGGGGGTCTCATCAATAGAATTAGAGAGAGATGATGAGAACTTCCGGGCCCGGGATGTCAAGGTAACATCAGAATCTATCTTCTCCCCTGCACTTATATACTTTGTCATAATTTGTTTTCTTAATACTTTTAGTGTGATGTGCTTATCTTGTATTTGAAACTAACTTTTATTTCCCTTACTTTAAAACTGTAAATGTAGGCAGTATGTTAGATAGCTAATATCTTTTCTCTAAATAAATGTGTTATGTTAAAGCTTTTCACTCTAGTCACAGAACCCTTATTTTAACCATATATCGTATATGCGAGATATTAAATCTTAAATATACAATATAATAATAATTATTAATATAATAACAAATATTAATATCAGAAAGCAACAGTGGCAACCACGACGTTGTGAACAAGACTGAAAGTATTTAATAATAACAAATATCTAAGGAAAAGATAAGTAAAATATTTTTGTTTTTTTAGTGGGTATTAGGAGAGATAATACACCAAGTTTTTTTTTTTAATTAAGGGATTCAAGCTGAGTCAGCTTACCCACAAGTTATTTTTTTTTAAGGTTAGTAGGAGTTCAAACTGAGTCAGTTTATCCTATTCTAGCTAGGGAAAATATATGTTAATATTTTCTAAGGTTATTTGATTTTTTTTTTTTTTTTTGTGTTTCATTAATATCCCAAAATCATAATTGATAAAGAAATCTCGGATGTACCATTATAACCGGTCAATGTAATGGGGAGAGATAAGGAAGGAATCACACATTTTTGTTTAAATATCATTTATATTGACACACTGAAAGGGTTGTCAATTGGTTTTTGTGGAAAAAAATAAATGTTTATTGTTTTTTTTGCAAATTACACAATTTTTGCTGTTAAGATTTTTTTTGTTCTTGTTTTAGCTTTTATTTTTATGGATTGTTTTTTTTTTATATACAAAAAAAAACGTGCTTATTTTCTGTTGTCTGCAGAAAGACACTGACAAAAAAAAAGAAAAAGCTGACTAGACTTTGATGTTCAAAAAGTTCAATGAGTTTTTGTTAGTTGAATTGTATGTCCACTAACATTGAAATCAAATCTACAAAAGAGTTGGTTCTAATTTTATGTAGTTTTATTTGACTTTTTTTTATTATGAGGAAATTTTACAAGTAGTAACATTCTCATTATTGTTAGTTCAGTACAAAACAGTGGATGTTTAATACTGAAAGTGATATCTTGCATTTTGGTTTATTTTTATTTATTTTATTTGATTTTTGGGTTAGTTCAGTTTTTACTGAATTGAGTGTTACACAGTGTAAACACTCCGTTATTTACCTTTGCTATTGATAGCTTAGAGGTGTTCATCCTAATTGATCCTTGGGGGCTTCTATTGTTTCCTCTGTCTACTATTCAGACAAGATAGGCACAATGCTTTGTTAAGGATAATTAGGTTTCCACTCTAATCTAAAAAAAAAAAATTAAAAAAAAAAAAAGACTGTGTTAGGGACAGCTGAAAATATTATTTTTTTTAAACTGTATTTTTGGGGAATATATTTTATTTGGTTGTTTTTCTCTTGGCCTTTTTCTCCTTTACTGTAAATGACTTTATAGTAGAAGGTCACAATTATTTTAATTCAGCTCACAAATTGTGCATACTAGCTGTTCGTAATGGATTCCTGGCTAGAAAGTGTTGTAGCAACGTTTACGCATAAACATGAGAACAAGGATTTTGCCTGTGATACTAAAGTATTGGAAGAACAAGCAAAAGCAACCAAAAATAACAAAAAACTTAAAAATCTAGCCTTAGCAGGCATGTATGCGGCTTGCATGTCTATGCATACTAAAATAAAGAAATTGGAAGGTATAGTCTGTAATAAAAATATTACAATTTCTGAAAGAGAAAAGGAGAATACAGCTTTAAAAAGCCAAGTACAATCCTTATCTACCCTTAATCAAATACTTAATGCCTCACAGGAGGAAAATTAAAAAAAGTACCAATTGGCCCAAAAAGAACTGGTACAATACAAAAGCATGCTAATTAAAGTTGAAACACAACTGGACCATGTAACTATTGCATACAAAGTGTTGCAAGATCAGTTACATGAACCTAACAAATAAAAATTTAAAGGACAGGCTGTGGCTAGCCTACGAGAACACAGTAATACCTGTGCCTTTGAAATTGAGGAAGATATGGATCTTAGTTCGACTTTGCCTGTGGCGAGGGGAGAAATCGCAAAGCCACAGGAAAATCGAGAAGGTCCCATTGTCATGGACTCACCAGACCATGGGGACCAGCTATCCAGAAATGAGGAGAAGGACAAGCTCCCCAGCATGGGTACTCCCCAGATCCTATCTTCCAATAAAGGAAATCAAACATTTTTAGGGTTTGATAGTGAAGGGAATGAGATGATTTCCAAGGTATACCCCATTCAACCGGTAAAAATCATTATGAGTATGACTGATGTCATTAGCAAAATTAGATCTCGTGAACACAATACTTCACATGTAACCATGAGAGATATTTTAACTGATTTTTCTGCTACTAAGAATCTTTTTCAGTACAATGACAATTTGCTTATAGCCACATGCGACAAAGAAAAGCATTTGCGGCTATTGGAGGAACTCCGAAGAATCCTAGGAAAAACGGGACAGACGTGTAACCCCATTAACGCACAATTGTCGCAGGAATCTGTGTCTTTTCTGGGGATTACAGTGGCAGTAAACGGTAGTAAGATAGCCACGGAGAAGGTAAAAGTCATCCTACAATTCCCTCTAACAGTGAGTATGCCCACTCTCAGATCTTTCCGAGGAGTGGTAAATTATTTGTGGGATATCATCCCTGATGGGGCGCATAAGTCCGCACCACTGTATGTTTGGGGGAAAAAGGAGCAACACACCAATCCAGTGCAAAAGCTTAAAGAAGCTTTAGCACAAGCGCCAGTATTAGCCAACCCAGAGTACCAACTGCCCTTTCACATTGAGACTGCCATATCAGAGACAGCCCTGTCAGCTGTTCTGGCACAGGAAATCCATGGGCAACAAAGACCCATATTATACGTTTCTAAAGCATTATTTCCTGTGGAAAGGAAGTACTCTCTATGTGAAAAACACCTTCTTGACACGTTGTGGGCAGTTAAATACTACACATACATCATAGGACTTAACACAGTCATTCTGCACATGCCCACTAAGTTTCTACTCACAGGCAGAGTGGAAGATGGCAATGTATTCAATGCCAGACAGGCCCATTGGGCTCTGTTGCTCCAAAATCAAGACATTAAAGTCAAACAAACAAATATTCGTTCCACTATTGCCCATGGCCTCCTTTTCCAAGGAACACCACATGAATGTGCTATCACCCCACAATCAGCGGCACAACATTTCTCTAGACCTTTGTCAGCAAATGAAAAGGTCCCGGAAAAGGCAGTCCCAATTTTCACAGATGGATCATGTTTTTACGTGGAGGGTTCCCCACATGCAGGATTGGGAATATACATTATCGATCCGCATGCAAAGACCCAAACATCAATCTTTCGGTCATGTCAAGTCAAATCAGCAAAATTCACTGAGATGGCTGCGATTGCTCATGCCCTAGAAATGATGAAAGGGGATCAAGAAATTGTTTTATACACAGATTCTGCGGGGGTCTGTAATGCTCTTACAGAATTTCTGCCCTTCGGGCACACCCACCAGTACATGTCCTCAGATGGGTCTCCACGTAAACACGTATTCCTGGTGAAATATATTGCAACATTGGTGCAAAAGTTGCCAGTCAAAACATGGGGGTGCAAAGTAAAAGGTCATATAGGCACTGCCCCATACTGGGAACAAAATTACGTAGCAGATTGCTTGGCCAAACAAGGAGCACAAGGGGGGGAGATCTGGGAAATTCCTTTGAATTTACTGGGCTCAGTTTTGTGCCCCATTGTTTGTGCCTTCACAAAATTCTGCAACTAAAATGTTTTGCTTTCTTCCCTTTTAGAGCCATGAAGTCGATGTGGATTGTGATCCTGCTCTGATCAGACATACCAAGGGAGAGAAGACTGGACCGCTCATCAGCGTGATCGTTGACCAGAATACGGTCTACTGTCTAGAGGGGGAATCCGTCTTATTGCCTGTGGCCATTGTAGGGACTGCAGGGAAGCAAGTTTATTGGTGGAGTCCCATTGATAATCATCTAGTTTGGATGAATGGCGTTGCTGGGAAAATCACGGACTACCAGAACAGAGCCATGAGCTTTCACAACGGATCTTTATTGTTTATTGATTCAAGAGACACGGTTGAGGGATTCCGGAGAGTGGAAATATTCTTCTCCATCCCCTTGTCCAGCAACACTCATGCATCCACTCTTCAGTACGTCCCAGGGAAAAGTACCTTGCAGGTGTCCCCAAAGACTAACACCCCTACTCCTACAATTTTGTCCAAAAATACAGCTGCAATCCCCTATTACAAACCAACCTCCTTGGAATGCCCAACACTGCAAGAGGAACCACCTAGTGGCCTAACGGAAAACTCAATCCCTGGAATAATGTTTAATAACGTTAAGTTTATTCATGTGCAGGTGGTACTTAATTTGTCCCAGTGGAACATGGCCGAATTCGGCTCATGTGCCCGGACAAATGTATCTTTGTTTTACTCTTCCTTGCTAGTAGATTTGTATTACCTCCCAGGCAAGCAAACTCAGGATCCATTGGCAGAACCACAGGGGCATTTTCAGATCCAGAAAGTTAAAGGGCACGGACAGCATACTAGCATCCATCCCAGAACTTTTTGAAACTGACATGTCAATTTGGAACCAAGCCGATTTGGCAGCGATTCGCCGGCATATCGGAAATGGTGAATAAAAAGGTTCGGCAAGTGCTGAAACCAGTTCTGCAGGGTGTTGAGGGGCTTGCAGGGGAGGAAAGGTTTTGTTATTTTTTTTTTTTTTACGGTTTATAACATAAAGCGAGAGAGGATGGTATGGGCCAAGAGGTAATATGCACCGCGTATGGAAATTTTATCTTAAAAGACACAGATCTTACACAATGGTATTGTACTCACACTAATACTAGTGGTGGAATGAATGTACATTTTGGAGACACGTGCAAACCTTTGCCAGTTTCCACAATTTGAAGCATAGGGATAGTGACACCACACCCAAATAGAGGGCCATTTTCTTGCAAGAAAAGCCAGTCACTGTGCACCTACCGTGACCTAATGTACATATCCTTCACAATGTCGCTGCCGTGTTCCATCCACAAGAGGACTACTTTTAACACAATGGCGTCCATACACTCCCTCGGATACCTCGAGAATGACGTGTACAAGGAAAGGCTGCACCTCCCCGAAATGCTCATTCAAGTTCAAGGGCGATGGAAAGCACCGCACACTGCCTGCTGCACTGTCAAAGACAATAGATACGTATGCCGTTGTGATGTGTTTGAAACTGACACCCCAGTCTGTGGTCTAAACAATGACCCGGATCCCACAGCCAACGTAGCAAGGGACCCCCAACTGGAAAGTCCACGCCAACCACCTCAAGAAACCATTCCACGTGAAATGGAGGCTAACTGCCCAGTGAAGTGGTCAAAATGGAGAACACCAAGCACAAGGATCACCTACCACATGGATGGACTGTACTGTGTTGTTACCAATCACCGGACATTTCTCTATGGGGGTCAGTCGTGTCCAAATACCCTATCCAAATTTTTGCTTCATTCCACATGAGTACAGTACTATTGGGCAAACTATAGAAACCCCATACCAGTGTTGACATCATTGAGAGGACCCCTGAGGTCCCAGATCCTAGCACATACATACCCCATGTTGATGTAAAAATGTATACTTTGTCAGTAAACCTCCACAATCAAATTAGTAATAATATGGTGAAAACCGAGGAAAGGTTAAATGAACTTTTACATGATGGGGATTTTAGCTTAGTCACCACTAGAACCTGGAGGGAAATGGGATGAAAAGGTTTTCTCATACTGCAATGTGGGGTATTGATTTTTATGACGGGCATGGTGATATATCTGGGCTGACTTCTAAAAAAAAAAAAAATTGGCAGAGGGAGAAACTTAACATTCTAATGGATATCAGACATAAACAATTACTCACTTAAAGTGTGGCCTAGTCTCATCTGTCTCAACTGGCCACAAGGGGTCATCTGTTGCCCTGGGTGAATTGTTAATGTCTAATCGCCATTATTGTACATAGGTATAAATATATATTACGATAACAGTATATGTGTGGTGGGGGAGAAGTTCTGATATTTTAAATAGGCTGACAGTTAGGGATTGAATATATCTAATTAACACCCTCCGTTTGATAGGCATGAAGGCAAATGGATAATGTCGCAAGAGACGGCCCATCCACCTCACCTTTGTGATATACAAACAACCCAGGAAGAGAGATAACAGCAGGAGGCTAGATGACACCTAGACACCGTAAATGACTCTTCCTGTACATGAATGGCCATTGAAGGGATGTTAATGAAACATGAGTTAATTAACTTGTCTTCAAATCTATTTCATTCCTCAATTTAAGGTGGAAGGAAGCTGTGACCATATTAGGAAAGGATAGTAATGTCCAATCAGAGTGGGCCTCAGGGACAAAGTTAAGGTGGAAGGAAGCTGTGACCATAAAAGGAAAGGCTATTTCAGCCAATCAGAAGTGACATCAGGATTATAAAGTCAGGGGGTCTCATCAATAGAATTAGAGAGAGATGATGAGAACTTCCCGGGCCCGGGATGTCAAGGTAACATCAGAATCTATCTTCTCCCCTGCACTTATATACTTTGTCATAATTTGTTTTCTTAATACTTTTAGTGTGATGTGCTTATCTTGTATTTGAAACTAACTTTTATTTCCCTTACTTTAAAACTGTAAATGTAGGCAGTATGTTAGATAGCTAATATCTTTTCTCTAAATAAATGTGTTATGTTAAAGCTTTTCACTCTAGTCACAGAACCCTTATTTTAACCATATATCGTATATGCGAGATATTAAATCTTAAATATACAATATAATAATAATTATTAATATAATAACAAATATTAATATCAGAAAGCAACAAGCCACATCCTGACCTCAAAACCAAATTCATCAAATTACATTTAGAATTAAGGTCCCTTCTCCTGAAAACGTTAACAAGCTCCAAAAACACTAAAATGCATTTTTATGCTTCAGGTAATAAAGCAGGGAAGCTCTCAGCCAATCCAAATCAAAGGGCACCACATCAAAAACTAAAACCCGTACCTGTACCACCTTGTCACTAGAGAGAAGCTGCTCAACCCACAAGATATAGAAGATGCTTTTATCACCTATTATGGTGCTCTGTACAAAAGATGAGCCCCTCTATCCCAACCTGACCCCTCCACTATATCTTCTTTCTTAGATTCAGTTCACTTTCCTCATCTGACTTCTGAGCAACTGGGGAGTATTACAAACCCTTATGTGTTTAAACCCTTATTAACTGAGCACCTTACTCACTTGTTCAATGCTGCTGCTTCCTCGGCCTCGTTCCCTAAGGATATGCTCACAGCAACAATTGGCACTCTGCCCAAGGCAGGTAAGGAACCCCCTCCCCCAAAATGTCTGCCCTATTTCACTGCTCAGCCATGATTTAAAATTGTATGCCAAAGTTATCACAAGAAGGCTGCTTAAATTGCTTTCATCCCTCATCCTCCCCGACCAATCTGGTTTCACGAAGGGTCATCAGATATCCGATGCCACCCACAGGATGATTAATATCCTTCACCATGCCAAGAAATGTGGATGCAGAGAAGGCATTTGGTAGAGCTGACTGGCAGTATCTAACCTGACGCTACAGAAATTTGCCTTTCAAGGCCATATTCTCACAGTGATAATGGCATTATACTCTCACCCCTCGGCTCAAGCATACTGCTCCTCTATGCTGTCCAGGTTATTTACTATAACCAATGGCACAAGACAGGGGTGCCCACTCTCCCCCCTAATTTTCAACCTAATGATGGAACCCCTCGTGGAGAAAATGAGGTCCCAGAACAATATAACAGGCTTCATTATAAGTTCAAAAGAGCTTAAAAGCAATTTATTTGTAGACAACGTTATCCTTGTGTTATCTAACCCTGGTTCCTCCCCGGCTCCAGTACAGCGAATTTTGTCTGAATTTAGGAGTTTTTCCTACTACAAGGTTATCATTTACCCTACCACTAGGGTTACCTCAGGTCTTGCAATCTGCACTACAGAGTAAATACCCCTATCCTTGGGCTAAGGTCTCCCTTTTATACCTGGGGGTCCATCTAACTGCTTTGGTATCTTCTCTGTTTCAGGCCAACTTTGTCCCTTTCTAAGTAATCTCCCTAAGGATCTGGAGAGTATCTCCAAAACTAGACAGACTGGAAGAATTCAAAATGATTTTGTTACCTCAGTTTCTTATATTTTTAGGTCACTTCCCATCCAAATCCCCAACCCCCATGTCCTTTTTTACTTCCATGCAAGCTCTTCTCAGCAGATTTGTGTGGAAGCGAAAAAGGGTCAGATGTGCACAAGTTATCCTAATGGAACCTAGTTCTGTGCAGTGATGGCTGGTGCTAAATTTCTTGGGGGGTGGAAAACTGTGCACCCACAGCCACCCCCCGGTCAGTCGGGTAACCCGCATCCCCCCACCTTACCCCTGTCGGGTTAGTCAGTTGGTCCATCAGGAGAACTGGCACTTATCCCATCTATGGCAGGCAGCGCCTGGACAGAGAAGAGCCCACAGGAGGAGGACACTGAGGGGACACAGGAGGAGGACACGGGGGGGACACAGGAGGAGGACACGGAGGGGACACAGGAGGAGGACACGGAGGGGACACAGGAGGAGGACACGGAGGGGACACAGGAGGAAGACACGGAGGAGACACAGGACGAGGACAAGAAGGGGACACAGGAGGAGGACACGGAGGAGACACAGGAGGAGGACCCGGAGGGGACACAGGAGAAGGACACGGAGGGGACACAGGAGGAGGACACGGAGGGGACACAGGAGGAGGATACAGAGGGGACAAGGAGAGCACACAGGAGGAGGACATGGAGGGGACACAGGAGGAGGACACGAAGAAGACACAGGAGGAGGACACGGAGGGGACACAGCAGGAGGACATGGAGAAGACACAGGAGGAGGACACGGAGGAGACCCATTGCTGCAGTCGGGGTATCTATGATTTGTACGTTGTCTTATAATAATAATGTATTATCACCTCTATATAATGGTCTTACATACCTATGCCTAGACAGAGAAGAGCCCACAGGAGGAGGACACGGAGGGGACAAAGGAGGAGGACACAGAGGGGACACATTGCTGCAGTCGGGGTGCTTCTCATATGTACTCTGTCTCATAATAAAATGGTATAAATACTAAATGAATGTTCTCACTTAGGAAGAAGATTTTGCAACGCAAGTTGTTTATTTCCTGTTTTTTTTTTCAAATCTGTAAAATTTACATCTGATAACGTGATGAGTTACATTTCACAAAGCTGATATTTACGTGTCTGTAAGATGAGATAAACTACCAGAGAGTTTCTTCTCTCACTCTGGGTCTCTATCAGTGATATCTCTGTGCTGAGTTCCGCGGTCCTCCCAGCTCTCTACACCTCAGATCACATATAATGATACAGACATGTTTTCTGCTCATGGTGAAAGGTCACCTTCTTCCCATCCTTCTCCGGAGTGGTGTGTTGCTCTTCTAGTGTCCCCCTGCAATTATTTATCAACATACAAATTAGACAAGAAGGCCAGATAAGAGTGACCTTTGTCCCTCTCTCATCCCCCATCTCTCTATGGGGTGACTGCACCGTCTATTCAGATTCACACAGCGATCTGTAGATTGTTGATCTTTGGAATTTTAGGAAATAGAGGATGCCGTGATTTTCAGTACAACTTCCCCATTCTCTCTGCACAGTTTGGAGTTCACCATACTTCACTATTGTAACAATGGTAGATACCAATGAATGGTGTCAGTGGTGGGTAGGGATGAGCCGAACACCCCCCTGGTTCGGTTCGCACCAGAACATGCGAACGGACCGAAAGTTTGCACGAACTTTAGAACCCTGTTAAAGTCTATGGGACTCAAACGTTCAAAATCAAAAGTGCTAATTTTAAAGGCTAATATGCAAATTATTAAGTGTTTGGGGACCCGGGTCCTGTCCCAGGGAACATGTATCAATGCAAATAAAAAGTTTTAAAAACTGCAGTTTTTCAGGAGCAGTAATTTTAATAATGCTTAAAGTTGAAAAAATGTGAAAAATTCCTTTAAATATCGTACCTGCTGGGTGTCTATAGTATGCCTGTGAGGTGGCACGTGTTTAGAAATGTCCCTGCACAAAATGACATTACTACTGTATAAGAAAAAAATCATTTAAAACTGCTTGCGACTTTAATGTAATGTTTGGTCCCTGCAATATGGATGAAAATCCCTGAGAAAAATAGCATGGGTTTCCCCCCCCCCCCCCCCCACCCCCAGGTCATTACAAGCCCCTTTGGGGTAGAAGTAGAATCTGTTTGTAATTTTGAACTGGTACTTTTTTTAAGTGTAGCTCCAGCCAAAAAAAAAATCTATTTTTAAGCTTTTTGGAAAACATAGAGAAAGGTTATCACCCCTGTAACATTTGAAAATTTGTTTTTTTAGTGAAACAAGGATTGGTGATAAAGCATCAGTGGACAGGAGACACCTCTTACACAAGAGAATTTCCCTTCCTAGGGGGAGATTTCCTCTCACTTCCTTTTGTCTCCTTCCGTTTGCAAGTAGGAGTCGTTTGTAAGTTGGATGTTTGAAAGTAGGGGCCTGCCGTATATACTCTGCAGAAATTTGGGCCCTAGGTGTTGGTGTTGCCACAACACTGTAAGTCCTCACAGTTAGTCTTGGTGGGCGCTGGAATGCCCTGCTGTGAAATATTAGATCAAGAATTGTAATTACATGCCATTGTTGAACAGTGGTAGAAAAATTGGGCCTTTGTTGGTATTGCCACAACACTGCAAGTCCGCACAGTTACTCTTGGTGGGCACAGGAACGGGCCCTTCTGTTAAATATTATATAAATTACATGCACCTGTTGAACAGGGGCAGAAAAATTGGGACTTTGGTGGTGGTGGTGGTGGTGGTGGTGGTGCTACAACACTGTAACCCCTCACAGTTATGCTTGGCGGGCGCAGGAATGGACCCTGCTGTGAAATATTAGATCAAGAATTTAAATTACGTGCCCTTGTTGAACAGGGGCTGAAAAATTGGGCCTTAGGCACTGGTGCCACAACACTGAAATCCCTCACAGATACTCTAGTTGGAGCGCAGGAATGAACCGTGCTGCAAAGTATTGCATCAAAAAATGTAATTACATGCCCCTATTAACCACTAGCCGACCAGCCGCCGTATAACAGTTATACGGCGGCAGGTCGGCTCGGCTGCGCGAAATCACGTAGCTATACGTCATTTTGCATTCCAGCCATTAGGGGCGCGTGCACGCGTGCACACGCACCCCCTGCTCGCCCCTGGTGCCGATGCGCATGCCTGGCGGGCGCGATCACTGCTGGGCACACGCGATCACTCGTTACAGAACGAGAACCAGGAGCTGTGTGTGTAAACACACAGCTCCCGGTCCTGTCAGGGGAGAAATACCTGACCGTCTGTTCATACAATGTATGAACAGAGATCTGTCATTTCCCCCAGTCAGTCCCACCCCCCTTTCAGTAAGAACACACCCAGGGAACATACTTAACCCCTTTCCCGCCCCCCTAGTGTTAACCCCTTCCCTGCCAGTGGCATTTTTACAGTAATTAATGCATTTTTATAGCACTGATCGCTATAAAAATGCCAATGGTCCCAAAAATGTGTCAAAAGTGTCCAAAGTGTCCTCCATAAGGTCGCAGTACCGAAAAAAAATGCTGATCGACACCATTACTAGTATAAAAAAATATTTCTAAAAATGCCATAAAACTATCCCCTATTTTGTAGACAATATAATTTTTGCGCAAACCAATCAATAAACGCTTATTGCGATTTTTTTATGAAAAATAGGTAGAAGAATACGTATCGGCCTAAACTGAGGAAAAAAATCGTTTTTTTATATATTTTGGGGGGATATTTATTACAGCAAAAAGTAAAAAATATTCATTTTTTTTCTCAAAATTGTCGCTTTATTTTTTTTTAGCACAAAAAAAAAAACCTCAGAGATGAGCAAATACCACCAAAAGAAAGCTCCATTTGTGGGAAGAAAAAGGATGCCAATTTTGTTTGGGAGCCACGTTGTACGACCGCGCAATTGTCACTTAAAGCGACGCAGTGCCGAATCGCAAAAAGTGGCCCGGTCATTGACCAGCAAATTGATCTGGGGCTGAAGTGGTTAAACAGGGGCTGAAAAATTGGTCCTTAGCCACTGGTGGCGGTGCCCAGAACCAAAAATGTTCTTACAAGCTATCAGCATGATCATTGAGGAGGAAGAGGATAGTCACTCAGCATCAGCATAGGCAATCTTGAAGGGATCTGATATTTAAAAAAAAATATTCGGTTACATCAGCCTGACCCTAATCCCAGTCCCCTTAGTCCCAAACTCCTAACCCTAACCCTAATCCCAGTCCTCATAGTCCCAAACTCCTAACCCTAATCCCACCCCTCATAGTCCCAAACTCCTAACCGCTGGGCATGTGGATGGCTGGGAGAGTACTTCTTTTGACGGTGCAGCAGCTGGGGCAGGAAAATTTGCCTGGTACAATCTGACCTCGGTGTACCAACAGTAGATTGCCCGCATGTACTTTGCTGTGACACACCTAATTCTACACCTTTAATCCTACCAGTGCAGGCTTCAGAGAGGACTGAGGGTATAGTGGGGTTGGAGATCCCAGCTGATGAGGAGCAAGGAGAGGTCCACTTTGTTCTTTGGTGTGGGTCTTTTTTGTATGCTTACCAACGGACTGCATTGCAGGTCGACATATGTCTGGTCAAGCATGTGGTGTCCAAGCGGCTGGTGTTTTGGCCACGCAAGATACGCTTGAGACATATGTAGCAAATAGCAACGGTGCAATCTGATGCACTCGTCTCAAAAAAGGCCCACACCAAAGAACTTTTGGAATAAAGTGCAGAGACAGCAGCGCCCTGAACATGCGGAGCACTGAGGTGTGATGCAGTCGGTTGGCTGCCCTTAAGCTGGCCCCTGGAGGGCATCTGGCCTTTTAGAGATGTGCCTCCTCCTCTCTCCTATCAGGAACCGACGTGGAGTCAGTGACCTCATCATCCCCTCCCTCCTCATCACTGGAGCAAATCTGGCAGTATGCTGCAGCTGGGGGAACATGACTGCCAGATTGCTGTCCTTCTTGGGCACCCCCTCTCTCTGGGCTCACATTTCTGCCTTCCTCTATATGGGTACCATCATCAGAGCCTTCAAATCCTCCTGCAGCATGTACCCAACACTGTGGTCAAACAGTTCAGGAGGACATGGTGGGGCTAGGGAAGGAGTGACTGATGCCATTGCGCCGAGGGAAGAGGCCACGTTGGCAGCTGCTTTGCCAGACAAAGTACCCTGAGCCTGGGTGAGAGAGGATGAGGAGGATGAGGACGGCTTGGTCATCCACGCTACCAATTATTCGGCATGTTGCAGCTCAACACGGCCAGCTGCCGAAAGGGACGAGCGTGTCCCACAGCCACGTGCTGATGAGGATGCACCGCGTCCACGACCAGCACTGTTGCCTCTAGACGCAGAGCCTGCTTGCCCTCTTTTATTGGCTCGTGACTGTCTGCATCTCCTTGTTTGCCTTCCAGACATACTAATGGCCTGCAGTGAGATGTAACTGCACAAAGCTGGGATGTATATATATATATCTATACTGCAGCTAGCCGAATCAACTACCTGCTTTGGTATTAGTATGAGAACACCAGCAATTGTAGTCAGGTAGCTTTAGGTGCACGCTGTGCAAAGGACACAGTACACTAAGTGAAAATACTGCAGCTAGCACAATCACCTGCCTGCCTATCAGTATAGAGAATAACAGGAGGGGATCTAGCTAAACTGAATACAGTGTATAAAAATATATATACAACACCTGGGATGCATATATATCCTCTACACACTGTAACTGCAGATAACTGACTCGCCTGCCTGCCTGAACTCAAATCAAATGACACTGTCTCTCTCTCTGTCTGTCTGTCTTCTAACCAATGCCGCAACACACTGCACAAGGCCGCCACGCCGGCGGCCTTATATAGTGTGGGGCGTGTACTAAACCCCCTGAGACATAATTGGCCAAAGCCACCCTGGCTTTGGCCAATTATTGCTCTCTGTACAGACATCGCTGTGATTGGCCAAGCATGCGGTTCATAGTGCATGCTTGGCCAATCAGCCAGCAATGCACTGCAATGCCGCAGTGAATTATGGGCCGTGACGCACGACTCAAATTTGGCGTGAACAGGCCATACAGTTCGTAATTCGACGAACGATCGAACAGCCGATGTTTAAGTTGAACTCGAAGCTCATCCCTAGTGGTGGGTAATGCGATAACCAGAAGTATTTGCTGATTGACGGTATAACTCTCCTATCTGTGTCTTTATCTATGTATAGAAGTATAGTGCTGAGATTATTGCTACATTGTGTATATGTCTCTCTGTTCCAACGTCTGCATTGTCACAAAAGTGTTCTAATAAATACAATTGGTGTCTCCTGGGGAAGGAGTGTGGGGTGACTCCGCATTTTGCTTTGTTTTTATAGAACTTGGCTGTACTCTGCAACAATGTCACACTAAATTTTGCTTTCATTCAAGTATGTATTTCTAACTCAGAGGGCCAGATTCACATAGAGATACGACGGTGTATCTCCTGATACGCCGTCGTATCTCTGAGTCCGGCCGGTCGTATCTATGCGCCTGGTTCATAGAATCAGTTACGCATAGATATGCCTAAGATCCGACAGGTGTAACTGTGTTACACCGTCGGATCTTAACTGTAATTTTAAAATGGCCGCTGGGGGCGTTCTCGCTGATTTACGCCAAGAATATGTAAATCAGCGAGATACGCCAATTCACGAACGTACGCGGGCCCGACGCAGTCACTTTACGCCATTTACGTAAGGGTTTTCCCGGCGTATACCGTATTTATCGCGGTATAACGCGCTCCCACGTATACCGCGCACCCCTAAAGTGGCCCCCAATCCTGTGGAAAAAAAGTTTTTTTGTACTTACAGTTTTGGTGTCTTGCGCAGCGTCCATCGGCGGCCTCGTCGGGTCCGGCGTCCTTCTGCGGCTTCGGGTGTCCTCTTCGGCGGGTCTGGCGTCCTTCTGCGGAGGGTCCGGTGTCCTCTTCGGCGGGTCCGGTGTCCTCTTCGGCGGGTCCGGCGTCCTTCTGCGGCGTCCTCGCGTCCTTCCCGCCACGAGTTTGAATACTGCGCTGGCATATACCGAGCGCAGTACACTCGTGAATCTTCGGGCAGGCTCGGCAACTGTCGCGCTGACGTCCTGTACGTACAGGACATCAGTGCGAGAGGCGCCGAGACTGCCCGAAGATTCAAGAGTGTACTGCGCTCGGTATATGCCGGCGCAGTATTCAAACTCGTGGCGGGAAAGCGTGTATCGGCGTATATCGCGCACCCACGATTTTGCCCTGATTTTCAGGGCAAAATAGTGCGCGGTATACGCTGATAAATACGGTAGTTACCCCAGCTTCTATGAGGTGCAGCCAATGTTAAGTATGGCCGTCGTTCCCACGACGAATTTTGATTTTTTTACGTTGTTTGCGTAAGTCGATCGCGAATACGGATGGACATCATTTACGTAAACGTCGAAACCAATGACGTCATTGGGAGCATAAACGGCGGGAAAATTCATGGACGGCGCATGCGCAGTTAAATCGGCGCGGGGACGCGCCTGATTTAAATAATACACTCCTCCTAGCCGCGGAATTTGAATTCCGCCGGAGGATTAACGATACGCCGCCGCAAGTTTTGAGGTAAGTGTTTTGTGAATTACCCACTTGCCTCTAAAACTTGCGGCGGCGTATCTTAAATCACATAGATTACGCGGATCTAAAGATCTGCTAACCTATGTGAATCTGGTCCAGAATGTCCATTCTATTGCTTCAAGTCTTCTCCATACCTCCTTTTTTTGGCTGCTGTGATGTGACTTCCTGTTACAGGGTGGCTACATTCATTCTCTGTGGTCCCCTGTGTGTAGGAATGTAGTCACCCTCTCCTGCTTGCTGCTGAGATGGACTACGGCATGTGTGGTGTGTATAGAGCAGTGTACATGACTGCAGCTAACTTGCACTGCTCATCCCAAACAAAAGGAAGGGGGAACAACAACATGGGGACAAGGTACTTTGGGGTGGGGGGACAAACCACTGCACCCCAAAGCACTCACCCCAAATTCAAAGGCGCTATGGTTTGGGACTATGAGGAGTGGGATTAGGGTTTGGAGTTTGGGACTATGAGGAGTGGGATTAAAGTTGGAGGATTGGGACTATAAGGAGTCGGATTAGGGTTAGGAGTTTGGGAATATAGGGACTTGAATTAGGGTTAGGAGTTTGGGACTATGAAGACTGGGATTAGGGTTAGGAGTTTAGGACTACAAGGAGTGGGATTAGGGGTAGGATTAGAAATTTGGGACTATGTGGATTGGGATTAGGGTTAGGTATTTGGGACTATGAGGAGTGGGATTAGGGTTTGGAGTTTGGGATTATGAGGAGTGGGATTAGGGTTAGGGTTGGGGTTTCGGACGATGAGGAGTGGGATGAGTTTTAGGGTTAGGAGTTTGGGGCTATAAGGAGTGGGATTAGGGGTTGGGGTTTCGGACGATGAGGAGTGGGATGAGTTTTAGGGTTAGGAGTTTGGGGCTATGCGGACTGAGATTAGGTTTAGGAGTTTTGGACTATGAGGAGTGGGATTAGGGTTAGGGTTTAGAGTTTGGGACTATGGGACTGGGATTAGGGTTAGGAGTTTGGGACTATGGGGATTGGGATTAGGGTTAGGAGTTTTGGACTATGAGGAGTGGGATTAGGGTTAGGGTTAAGCGTTTGGGACTATGATGAATGGGTTAGGGTTAGTGTTAAGAGTTTGGGACTATGGGGACTGGGATAAGGTGAGAAATTTGGGATTATGGGGACTGGGATTAGGGTTAGGAGTTTGGGACTATAAGGAGTGAGATTAGGGTTAGGGTTAGGACTTTGGGACTATGGAGACTGGGATTAGGGTTAGAATTTTGGGACTATGAGGAGTGGAGTTAGGGTTAGGAGTTTGGGTCTATGAGTAGTGGGATTAGCGTTAGGGTTAGGAGTTTGGGACTATGGGGACTGGCATTAAGGTTAGGGATAGGAGTTTTGGACTAGGAGGACTGGGATTAGGGTTAGGGTTAGGAGTTTGGGACTATGAGGAGTGGGGTTAGAAGTTTAGTACTATAGGGACTGGTATTAGGGTTAGGAGTAGAGTTGAGCGAACCCGAACTGTAAAGTTCGGGTTCGGTACGGACTTCGGGTTTTTCCTGAACCCGGACCCGAACCCGAATAATTGGAAAAAGTTTGAGTCCAGGTTCGGAGTTCGGGGGAAAAAAATGTGCGGAGGTCCCCGCAAATTCAATAACCAGACCCTTTAGGTCTGGTATGGATATTAAGGTGAACCCCGCCGTCAATTTAAAAAAAAATTACGTGTGGTTCCCCCTAAATATCCATAACCAGACCCGTTATCCGAGCACGTTGACCTGGCCGGCCGCAGAAAAGAGGGGGGGACAGAGTGCGGCCCCCCCCTCTCCTGAACCGCACCAGGCCACATGCCCTCAACATTGGGAGTGTGCTTTGGGGTGCCCCCCAAAGCACCTTGTCCCCATGTTGATGGGGACAAGGGTCTCATCCCCACAACCCTTGCCCGGTGGTTGTGGGGGTCTGCGGGCAGGGGGCTTATCAGAATCTGGAAGACCCCTTTAACAAAGGGGATCCCCAGATCCTGACCCCCCCCTGTGTGAAATGGTAATGGGGTACACTGTACCTCTACCATTTCACGAAAGAAGTGTAAATTCTTGTAAAAAAAAACACACAGACACCGTAGAATAAAGTCCTTTATTAACCACTTGCTTACCGGGCACATATACCCCCCTCCTGCCCAGGTGAAATTTCAGCTTCCGGCACTGCGTCACTTTAACTGACAATTGCGCTGTCGTGCGACATGGCTCCCAAACAAAATTGGCGTCCTTTTTTCCCCACAAATAGAGCTTTCTTTTGGTGGTATTTGATCGCCTGTGCGGTTTTTATTTTTTGCGCTATAAACAAAAAAGAGCGAAAATTTTGAAAAAAAATACAATATTTTTTACTTGTTGCTATAATAATTATCCCAGTTTTTAAAAAAAAAAAACATTTTTTTTCTCAGTTTAGGGCGATACGTATTCTTCTACATATTTTTGGTAAAAAAAAAAAAAAATCGCAATAAGCGACTGGTTTGCGCAAAAGTTATAGCGCCTACAATATAGGGGACAGAATTATTATTTTTTTATTTTATTTTTTTTACTAGAAATGGCGGTCGATCTGCGATTTTTATTGCGACTGCGACGTTATGGCGGACACATCGGACACTTTTGAAACATTTTTGGCGCCATTCACATTTATACTGCGATCAGTGCTATAAATATGCACTAATTACAGTATAAATGTGACTGGCAGGGAAGGGGTTAACACTAGGGGGGTGAGGAAGGGGTTAAATGTGTATACTGCTTAGTGTTCTAACTGTGGGTGGAGGGGGGTGACTGGGGGGGAGGTGACCGATCTATGTCCCTATGTACAAGGGACACAGATCGGTCTCCTCTCCAGAGACAGCACCGCTGTCTCTGTGTGAGCCGGCAATGAGAAATGATCTCATATGTTTACATATGAGATCATCTCTCATTGGCCGCACAGATCGCATCGCAAACAGCCACTCTGATTGGCCGTTCGCGGCGATCTGTGATTGGCTGTGTCCAAGTGACACGGCCAACACAGACTTTCCCCGCAGCGCGCTCTGGAGCGCGCGCGGGGAACGCCCAAAGGGGCGGCCGTCAATTGACGGCCTGTTGGATATTCAGATCCGCGCTGAAGCCGTCATTCGGCTATAGCGCGGGTCTGTAGTGGTTAATAATAAAAAAAAAAAACTCCAGCGGTGATAATCCACTCGTTCCCGGCTTCCTGCTCCAACGTTGTCCTGATCCAGCGACGGCAACCGGGCTAGATTCATGTAGGGGCGCGCATTGTTATGGCGGCGCAGCGTATCGTATTTATGCTACGCCACCGCAACTTACAGGAGCAAGTGCAGTATTCACAAAGCACTTGCTCCGTAAGTTGCGGCGGCGTAGCGTAAATGGGGCCGGCGTAAGCCCGCGTAATTCAAATGTGGAAGGGGGGCGTGTTTTATGTTAATGTGTGATGACCTGACGTGATTGACGTTTTTTACGAACGGCGCATGCGCCGTCCGTGTACATGTTCCAGTGTGCATTGCTCCCAAGTACGCCGCAACAACGTATTGGTTTTGACGTGAACGTAAATTACGTCCAGCCTTATTCGCGAACGACTTACGCAAACGACGTAAAAAAATTCAAATTTCGAAGCGGGAACGACGTCCATACTTAACATTGGCTTCCACACTGAACTCGACGAGGAACTCGATGTGTTTGGCACGCCGAGTTCCTCGGACGTGTGTACGGGGCCTCAGAGGAGATCATGTAGCTACACCAAAAGCCTTCCAATGCTTCGCTATTGAATCTTCATGCTGCTTATCAAGAAAATACATTTGAGATGAAGCAAGAAGATTGGGCCAGATTCACAGCCGAGATACGACGGCGTTTCTCCTGATGCGCCGTCGTATCTCTGTTTCTATCTATGCGGCTGATTCATAGAATCAGTTACGCATAGATATTCCTAAGATCCGACAGGCGTAATTGTTTTACACTGTCTGATCTTAGGATGCAATACCGCGGCCGCCGCTGGGGGGGAGTTCGCGTCGTAAACCAGCGTCGGGTATGCAAATTAGGAGTTACAGCGATCCACAACGGATTTTCGCGTTCGCTACGTCGCCGCTAGTCTAGTTTCCCGTCACAAAGTTAGTTGTCGTTTTTGGTGCCTTAACTTTACACAGCAATCGTATTGCTGTATAAAGTATGGCCGTCGAAATTTTAAAATTCACGTCGTTTGCGTAAGCCGTCCGGGAATACGGAATTACGCTACGCGCTTCGCCGTTCGAAAAAATGACGTCACTTCGCGCAAAGCACGGCGGGAGTTACGAAACGGAGCATGCGCAGTAGGTCCGGCGCGGGAGCGCGCCTAATTTAAATGGCACACGCCCATTTAAATTACGCAGGCTTACACCGGAGGCCGCCGGCGTAGTTTTCATCGCAAGTGCTTTGTGAATCAGGCACTTGCGATGAAAACTTGCGGCGGTGTAACGTATCTACGATACGTTACGCCGCCGCACTTCTACCTGAATCTGGCCCAGAATGACCAGGGACTTCTTACAAGCTCCTGACCAAAAGCAGAGAACAAAAAGATTTAACATCAGATTTGACTAAAAGGGCATCTGATCAAATGATCCAATCACAGAAAGAGCTTGATATACTGTAGATTTAGGAATACCAATGAGAATAGGCTATCACCAATTCGTTTAATAAAGAACATGAACTCTTAGAGCCGGTTCACACTGGGGCGACTCAGCCGCCTGACAAGTCGCATCCCATTCTATTCAATAGAACCGTTCTAATAGGAGCGACGCAAGAAAAAGGTTCTTGTAAGACTTTGGGGGCGACTTGCATTGACTTCTATACAGAAGTAATTTTGCAAGTCGCCTCTGAAGTCGTCTTCAGGACGCCTTGCCGAGTCGCCTCCGAAGATTAAACTCATTGAGCCGGATTCAGATACATTGCAGTATCTGTCGGCGCGGCGTAACGTATCTCAGATACGGTACGCCGCCGTAACTTAGGGCGCAAGTTCCGTATGCAGAAAGAACTTGCGCCCTTAGTTACGGCGGCGTAACGTATGTGTGTCGGCGTAAGCCCGCCTTATTCAAATGGGGATGATGTGGGCGTGTTTTATGTAAATTCACTGTGACCCCGCGTATTTGACGTATGCGCCGTTCGTGAAAAAATCTCAGTGCGCATGCTCGAAATTACGCCGCAAGTCGTCATTGCTTTAGACGTGAACGTAACTTACGTACAGCCCTATTCGCGAACGACTTACGCAAACAATGTAACATTTTCAAAACTCGACGCGGGAACGACGTCCATACTTAACATAGGATACGCCTCATATAGCAGGGGTAACTTTACGCCGGAAAAAGACGAACGTAAACGACGTAAAAAAATGCGCCAGCCGGACGTACGTTTCTGAATCGGCTTATCTACCTAATTAGCATATTCATTGCGTAACTATACGGAAGCGCCACCTAGCGGCCAGCGCAAATATGCAGCCTAAGATACGACGGTGTAAGACACTTACGCCGGTCGGATTTTAGGGAAATCTATGCGTAACTGATTCTCTGAATCAGTCGCATAGTTACGACCACGCACACTCAGAGATACGACGGTGTATCCGGAGATACTGAATCTGGCCCATTGGGTTCTTCAGGAATCACAGCTAAAGGTGATGACCTAATATTTTTTTTTTCTTTTAAAGTGTATTTTGTGCGTGTGCTCGAGAGAGGAGCCGGACTGCAGGAGTTGGGAGTAGGCAGGCCTCCCCCAGAGGCAATCTGCCACCTTTCTCCATGCCCCGGGTGGCAATGGTGGGTGTGTGAGGGGGTCCTCCCACACAGCCCGCCCTACCTGCTCCGCTTTGAAGCCCAACGGGGCAGAGGGACTCCCTATAAGGGAGTGAGAGGATTTGCCCGCTCAACCAGCTCCGTTAGTCCTTCTCCTCTCTTTTTTAGAGACCGCGTGGTCAAAGTGCGTGCATGTTAACCCAATTTCGAGTGCGTGTAAGTGTGGTGGTTTTTGTGGGAGGGGGGTGGGCGTACTAAGCGCAGGCTTACCTCGCATAGCACACCCACCGGGAGCCGGGCTGAGACCACCAAACTCAATTCACATGTAGCCGAGACCGGGATCCGAACCCCTAGCTGCAGAGGTGAATCGCTTGTCAGCGCAGTGCCAATCGCATTAAGCCACCGCAGCTCCTGATGACCTAATATAAACACGTGGAGGCGGGATCCTCACTTCATACATTTATGTTGAAAATGATAAAGCACTATCATGTCTGCATGTCATGTTCTGTGACACGCTGTGTACTGTATGTGTTCTGCTCTTTAAAGCGGAGGTTCACCCGTATATATGACTTTTTCCCCTTAGATTCCTGCTCGTTTTGTCTAGGGGAATCGGCTAGATGTTTTAAAATATGATCCGTACTTACCGTTTACGAGCTGCATCTTCTTCCGTCGCTTCCGGGTATGGGCTGCGGGAATGGGCGTTCCTTCTTGATTGACAGTCTTCCGAGAGGCTTCCGACGGTCGCATCCATCGCGTCACGATTTTCCGAAAGAAGCCGAACGTCGGTGCGCAGGCGCAGTATAGAGCCGCACCGACGTTCGGCTTCTTTCGGCTATGAGTGACGCGATGGATGCGACCGTCGGAAGCCTCTCGGAAGACTGTCAATCAAGAAGGAACGCCCGCTCCCGAAGACCCATACCCGGAAGCGACGGAGAAGATGCATCTCGAAAACGGGTAAGTACGGCTCATATTTTAAAACTAATTGCCGATTCCCCTAGAGAAAACGAGCAGGAATCTAAGGGGAAAAGAGGAAAAAAAAAAGAATTGGGTGAACTCCCGCTTTAACTTTTCTTAATAAAACAAAGTGGGAAAAATAGATGTAAAAACACAATAATATCAGGCAACTCATTCACATATTTAAAACTTACAAGCCCTAAACAGCCCAATTCCTGTGAAGAAAGTAAATAAACCCTCAGAAAAGGCAATGATGATAAGCTGAGTGATCAGCCTAACAACCCTGACATGCTGTATACTGCACAGGAGCGCTAACCACCTTACCACAGTACTGTACCTGCAATAACTGCAGCAAATGAAAACACAATGGCCCAGATTCACAGAGAGCGGTTGCACATTACACCGCCGTAGCGCAAATAATATACGCTACGCCGACGCAACGCAGAGAGGCAAGCACTGAATTCACAAAGCTCTTGCTCCCAAAACTGCGCTGGGTTTCCTCGGTGTAAGTCGGCGTAAGTGGAAGTGGGCGTGAGCCATGCAAATGAGGCGTGACCCCATGCAAATGATGGGCCGAGTGCCAGACAGATACGAATAATGAACGGCGCATGCGCCGTCCCGTTGACGGATCCTAGTGCGCATGCTCACAAACACGTCAGGACAACTGTCTAAGATACGGCGGATCACTGCCTACGGCGTGAACGTAACCTACGCCTAGTCATATTCACGTCCAACGTAAAATACGTCGGCTTGTGTTCCCTTTGCATGGATGCTGCTGAGTTACACCTCCTTTACGGGGCATAACTTTACGCCGGACGTGTGATTTTACGCGCATTGCGTCGGGCGCAAGTACGTTCGTGAATCGCCGTACCTCCCTCATTTTCATATTTGAATAGAAAATCAATGGGAGCGCCAAATGCGTCCAGCGTAAATATGCGCCCACTCTACGCCGGCGTAGGCAAGTTACGTCGGTGGGATGGAGCCTATTTTCAGGCGTATCTTAGTTTGTGGGTCTGGCGCACAGATACGACGGCGCATATTTGCACTTACCTGCAGATACGTTGGCGCAAGTGCTTTGTGAATCTGGGCCTATGAAGACGTTTCACGGGTCAGAAGTGTGATAAGTGAACCATAAATGAAAGCACTAGAGAGCTGAGAGTGAACAGGAAGGGGGTGACTAGCCCTGTACACACGATCGGCCAAACCGATGAGAACGGTCTGATGTATTTTTCCATCGGTTAACCGATGAAGCTGACTGATGGTCCGTCGTGCCTACACACTATCGGTTAAAAAAATGATTGGGTCAGAACGCGGTGAGGTAAAACACAACAACGTGCTGAAAAAAATGAAGTTCAATGCTTCCAAGCATGCGTCGACTTGATTCTGAGCATGCGCGGGTTTTTAACCGATGGTCGTGCCTACTAACGATCATTTTTTTTCTATCGGTTAGGAATCCATCGGTTAATTTTATAACAAGTTTGATTTTTTTTAACCGATGGATAAATAACCGATGGCGCCCACAGACGATCGGTTTGGTCTGATGAAAACGGTCCATCAGACCGTTCTCATCGGTTTGACCGATCGTGTGTACGCGGCCTAAGACTAAAGGCTGACAGACAGAGCACACTGAGCATGGAAGACACTGACACAGAGGAGACTAAAGCAGACAGAACAGAGTGAGGTGTGTGTTCATTCCCGGCCCTCAGAGCCTTCACTCACCCCTAGTCTATGATGATGATGATCCTGTTGGAGAGGTGTTGATCACGCTGTCGGCCCACGGTAGCAGCTTCAGACCCGCTGCCTACCTGGCTCACGCTGGCAGGATCAGTGGCGCTGTGGGTGTCTGAGTAGGGGCTCCTTATCCTGCGTATTCTTTCATGGTAGCTTCTGTCCTGTCAGCCTGTGCACTGACACTTCCAGTCAGCGGTCCTCTTCTTCTGGTCCCTGTAAAGTCCCAATGGTGATGTGATGCTCCTACCGTGTTTCCCCGAAAATAAGCCCGGGTCTTATATTAATTATGCCAACAAAAGACACAGTAGGGCTTATTTTCGGGGTAGGTCTTACTATGTAATGTGATGTCTTCTCTCCCCCTCTCCCTCCCTGCCTGTCAGGAATCCCCAGTGTGATCTGAGTTAAAATGCTTGTAAAATCCTACAATCCACTCTATTACAGTATTATATAATGTACAATGTGTGTGTTTCTGTAATATAATTGTGCCAAATACCCTTGTTATAGAGCCGCTCTGTGCTTCTGTTACCCGCCGGAGCTCTCTTCCCCGCAATTATATTACAGAAACACACACATTGTACATTATATACTACTATAATAGAGTGGATTATAGGATTTTACAAGCACTTTTAACTAGGGCTTATTTTCAGGGTAGGTCTTATTTTTGGGGAAACAGGGTATGGACTTGCCTCAGGTCCAGGTCTGCCTACAGGTGGATGAAAAGTTCCATGTTTGGCTTCAGGTAACCTGTTACCATCAGTATATAGAGTATACCCGGCACTTCAGGAATGAGAGGCACAATACAGGCCCGGGGCCCACAGAGGTAAGTGAAGATACAGCTGTCACCAGGGAAAACTGAGGGGGGGGGGTAAAAATAAATATAAAAATAAATAATGAAATGACTGAGGCGAGCCTTTCTCCTGGGGAATTCGTCCTTGGAAGTAATTCATGAAGTAGAATATCCATTCTGGGCTGAGAGGAGGTGAAAAGATCCAGAGGGAAGGCTGAGGAGAATCCAGAGGGGAGTCCAGCTGACAGACCTGAGGTAAATGCTGACTCCTCCCAGTGACAGGGGAGGGGATAGAAGTAAAAGGTTACACTCATTGGCTAGATGTTTCCCGCCAAAGGATTTGTCCAATCCAGTGCTCTGCAGCTGAGATGAATCTTCTTAGTAACAGCAGGCAGCTTGTCACCTGACACACAAAACAGAAAGAAGCAGCAGAGCAGCCATAGGGAGACATGTACATAACAATTATCATAGCCCTCTATTAAGAGTAAAATTTATTTATTAAACACTTGACCACCGCGCCTATTCCGGCACTTCTCTCCTTCATGTAAAAATCAAATTTTTTTTGCTAGAAAATTAATTAGAACCCCCAAACATTATATATATATTTTTTTTTTAGCAGACACCCTAGGGAATAAAATGGCGGTCATTGCAACTTTTTTTCTTGCACGGTCTTTGCGCAATCATTTTTCAAACGCCTTTTTTTGGGAAAAAAAAAACGGTTTCATGAATTTAAAAATAACAAAACAGTCCAATTTTTTTGTATAATGTGAAAGACGATGTTACCCCGAGTAAATAGATACCTAACATGTCACGCTTTAAAATTGCGCACACTCGTGGAATGGCGCCAAACTTCGGTACTTACAAAATCTCCATAGGTGACGCTTTAACATTTTTTACAGGTTACTATTTTCGAGTTACAGGGGAGGTCTAGTGCTAGAATTGTTGCACACGCTCTAATGCACGCGGCGACATCTCACATGTGTGGTTTGAACGGCGTTTACATATGTGGGCGGGACTTGCATTTGAGTTCGCTTCTGCGCGCGTGTTAACGGGGACAGGGGAGTTTTGAGAAAAAAAAATTCATTTTATTTAATTTTTTTTATTTTTATACTTTTTTTTACATTTTTTTTTTATCGCTTTTATTCCTATTACAAGAAATGTAAACATCCCTTGTAATAGTAATCACTGTGACAGGTCCTCTTTATGGAGAGGGGCGGGGTCAATAAGACCTCCCCCTCCCCCCACATCTCTCCTCCAGGCTTACAAGCATGAAATCGGTGAAAAAAAATCACTGATCACATGCCGACAGCCGCGAATGCGGCTTTGTTTATTTCTGGGTACCTGGCGTGATGTCATAACGTCGCGCCCGGGCCTCCGACGGTCATAGAGATGACTGGTGACCATCTGGTCACCAGTCATCTCTATGCTTTCCAGGCAGCGCCGGACGATTTACTCTCCGGGCCCCCGATGGCACGGGGGAGCCCGGAGAAGCACCGGATGGCGGCGGAAGGGGGGGACGTCCCCTCCCGCTGCCTATAAGAACGATCAAACGTGGAACCGCCGTTTTAATCGTTCTTATGGTGCACAGAATCGGCGGCTGAAGACGGTGATATCTGAATGATGCCTGTAGCTGCCCCATCATTCAGATATCACCGCACAAAGGCGAGGACGTCATATGACGTCCTCCCGTGGACAAGTGGTTAAACAAATGGGTGTTGGGGGGTGACAATCCCATGGGGCCACTTCTCTATTTTATTCTTTCGTGGCCCTGACATTCTCTGAAAAATGGCCAAGAAATCAGAAATTCTGCCCCGGGGTATGTAAACTTATGAGCACAGCTGTAATTGAGATTACATGCAGTTCATACCGCACTGCCAGGTGCTGCACACATGGGTGTACAGGTACGTCCCCTTAAAGATGCGAGCTGGTGGCGGGCTTGCGACCATGACGCGAGCTCCGTGACAGTGCCCGTGGACCCGATCGCCGCCAGTGTCCCACGATTGGGTCACAGAGCTGAAGAACGGGGAGATGTCAGTGTAAACACAACACCTCCCCATTCTGCCTCGTGACAGGACACTGATCGTCTGTTCCCTGTCATCGGGAACAGTGATCAGCTTTGTGTGTCACAGCAAGCCACGCCCCCTAACAGTTAGAATCACTCCCTAGGCCACACTTAACCCCTTCAGTGCCCACTACAGGTTATCCTCTTCACTGCCAGTGTCATTTTAACAGTAATCAGTGCATGTTTATAGCACTGCTCGCTGTATAAATGATAATGGTCTCAAAATGGTGTCAAAAGTGTCTGAAGTGTCCGCCGTAATGTCGCAGTCACGATAAAAATCGCTGATCGCCGCCATTACTAGTAAAGAAAATGTTTTAATAAAAATGCCATTAAACTATCCCCTATGTGGTAGACGCTATAACTTTTCTGCAAACCAATCGATAAACGCTTATTGCGATTTTTTTTACCAAAAATAGGTAGAAGAATACATATCGGCCTAAACTGAGGAAAAAATTTTTTTTTTATATCTTTTTGGGGGGATATTTATTATAGCAACAAGTAAAAAATATTGCAATTTTTTTCAAAATTGTTGCTCTATTTTTGTTTATAGCGCAAAAAATAAAAACCGCAGAGGTGATCAAATACCACCAAAAGAAAGCTCTATTTGTGGGGGAAAAAATGATAAAAATGTCATCTGTGTACAGTGTTACATGACTGCGTAATTGTCATTCAAAGTGTGAGATTGCGGAAAGCTGAAGATTGGCCTGGGCAGGAAGGGGGGGAAAGCATCCGGTAGGTAAGCGGTTTAGTACAAAATAAGTTCTAGCTGAGTAAACAGGTTCCCGGCAGATATGTAAACACTGATTTCCTCTTGGGGGGAGGGGGGGTGTGAACTGAAATGTTTAATGGAAATGATCAATTGTGGGTGCAATACCTAAAAATATCCACAAGATGGAGGCAGAGCACTGAGATGAGACATAAGAGAAGAGAGGAGGGAGGTTGCTGATGGAGTCATGTTGCAGTGTGTAGTAATGTCCACCAGGTGGAGGCAGAGCACTGTGATGAGAGGAGGGAGGTTGCTGATGGAGTCATGTTGCAGTGTGTAGTAATGTCCACCAGGTGGAGGCAGAGCACTGTGGTGAGAGGAGGGAGGTTGCTGATGGTGTCATGTTGCAGTGTGTAGTAATGTCCACCAGGTGGAGGCAGAGCACTGTGATGAGAGGAGGGAGGTTTCTGATGGAGTCATGTTGCAGTGTGTAGTAATGACCACCAGGTGGAGGCAGAGCACTGTGATGAGAGGAGGGAGGTTGCTGATGGAGTCATGTTGCAGTGTGTAGTAATGTCCACCAGGTGGAGGCAGAGCACTGTGATGAGGGGAGGGAGGTTGCTGATGGAGTCATGTTGCAGTGTGTAGTAATGTCCACCAGGTGGGGGCAGAGCACTGTGATGAGAGGAGGGAGGTTGCTGATGGTGTCATGTTGCAGTGTGTGGTAATGTCCACCAGGTGGGGGCAGAGCACTGTGATGAGAGGAGGGAGGTTGCTGATGGAGTCATGTTGCAGTGTGTGGTAATGTCCACCAGGTGGAGGCAGAGCACTGTGATGAGAGGAGGGAGGTTGCTGATGGAGTCATGTTGCAGTGTGTAGTAATGTCCACCAGGTGGAGGCAGAGCACTGTGATGAGAGGAGGGAGGTTGCTGATGGAGTCATGTTGTAGTGTGTAGTAATGTCCACCAGGTGGAGGCAGAGCACTGTGATGAGAAGGGAGGTTGCTGATGGAGTCATGTTGCAGTGTGTAGTAATGTCCACCAGGTGGGGGCAGAGCACTGTGGTGAGAGGAGGGAGGTTGCTGATGGAGTCATGTTGCAGTGTGTAGTAATGTCCACCAGGTGGAGGCAGAGCACTGTGATGAGAGGAGGGAGGTTGCTGACGGAGTCATGTTGCAGTGTGTAGTAATATCCACCAGGTGGAGGCAGATCACTGTGATGAGAAGGGAGGTTGCTGATGGAGTCATGTTGCAGTGTGTAGTAATGTCCACCAGGTGGAGGCAGAGCACTGTGATGATAGGAGGGAGGTTGCTGATGGAGTCATGTTGCAGTGTGTGGTAATGTCCACCAGGTGGAGGCAGAGCACTGTGATAAGAGGAGGGAGGTTGCTGATGGAGTCATGTTGCAGTGTGTGGTAATGTCCACCAGGTGGAGGCAGAGCACTGTGATAAGAGGAGGGAGGTTGCTGGTGGAGTCATGTTGCAGTGTGTAGTAATGACCACCAGGTGGAGGCAGAGCACTATGATGAGAGAAGGGAGGTTGCTGAGGGAGTCATGTTGCAGTGTGTAGTAATGTCCACCAGGTGGGGGCAGAGCACTGTGATGAGGGGAGGGAGGTTGCTGATGGAGTCATGTTGCAGGGTGTAGTAATATCCACCAGGTGGAGGCAGAGCACTGTGATGAGAGGAGGGAGGTTGCTGATGGTGTCATGTTGCAGTGTGTAGTAATGTCCACCAGGTGGAGGCAGAGCACTGTGATGAGAGGAGGGAGGTTGCTGGGGAAGTCATGTTGCAGTGTGTAGTAATGTCCACCAGGTGGAGGCAGAGCACTGTGATGAGAGGAGGGAGGTTGCTGATGGAGTCATATTGCAGTGTGTAGTAATGTCCACCAGGTGGAGGCAGAGCACTGTGATGAGAGGAGGGAGGTTGCTGGTGGTGTCATGTTGCAGTGTGTAGTAATGTCCACCAGGTGGAGGTAGAGCACTGTGATGAGAGGAGGGAGGTTGCTGATGGAGTCATGTTGCAGTGTGTAGTAATGTCCACCAGGTGGAGGCAGAGCACTGTGATGAGAAGGGAGGTTGCTGATGGAGTCATGTTGCAGTGTGTAGTAATGTCCACCAGGTGGAGGCAGAGCACTGTGATGAGAGGAGGGAGGTTGCTGGTGGAGTCATGTTGCAGGGTGTAGTAATATCCACCAGGTGGAGGCAGAGCACTGTGATGAGAGGAGGGAGGTTGCTGGGGAAGTCATGTTGCAGTGTGTAGTAATGTCCACCAGGTGGGGGCAGAGCACTGTGATGAGAGGAGGGAGGTTGCTGATGGAGTCATGTTGCAGTGTGTAGTAATGTCCACCAGGTGGAGGCAGAGCACTGTGGTGAGAGGAGGGAGGTTGCTGATGGAGTCAAGTTGCAGTGTGTAGTAATGACCACCAGGTGGAGGCAGAGCACTGTGATGAGAGGAGAGAGGTTGCTGATGGAGTCAAGTTGCAGTGTGTGGTAATGTCCACCAGGTGGAGGCAGAGCACTGTGATGAGAGGAGGGAGGTTGCTGGTGGAGTCATGTTGCATTGTGTAGTAATGACCACCAGGTAGAGGCAGAGCACTGTGATGAGAGGAGGGAGATTGCTGATGGTGTCATGTTGCAGTGTGTAGTAATGTCCACCAGGTGGAGGCAGAGCACTGTGATGAGAGGAGGGAGGTTGCTGATGGAGTCATGTTGCAGTGTGTAGTAATGTCCACCAGGTGGAGGCAGAGCACTGTGATGAGAGGAGGGAGATTGCTGATGGAGTCATGTTGCAGTGTGTAGTAATGTCCACCAGGTGGAGGCAGAGCACTGTGATGAGGGGAGGGAGGTTGCTGATGGTGTCATGTTGCAGTGTGTAGTAATGTCCACCAGGTGGAGGCAGAGCACTGTGATGAGAGGAGGGAGGTTGCTGATGGTGTCATGTTGCAGTGTGTAGTAATGTCCACCAGGTGGAGGCAGAGCACTGTGATGAGAGGAGGGAGGTTGCTGATGGTGTCATGTTGCAGTGTGTAGTAATGTCCACCAGGTGGAGGCAGAGCACTGTGATGAGAGGAGGGAGGTTGCTGATGGAGTCATGTTGCAGTGTGTGGTAACGTCCACCAGGTGGAGGCAGAGCACTGTGATGAGAGGAGGGAGGTTGCTGGGGGAGTCATGTTGCAGTGTGTAGTAATGTCCACCAGGTGGAGGCAGAGCACTGTGATGAGAGGAGGGAGGTTGCTGGTGGAGTCATGTTGCATTGTGTAGTAATGACCACCAGGTGGAGGCAGAGCACTGTGATGAGAGGAGGGAGATTGCTGATGGTGTCATGTTGCAGTGTGTAGTAATGTCCACCAGGTGGAGGCAGAGCACTGTGATGAGAGGAGGGAGGTTGCTGATGGAGTCATGTTGCAGTGTGTAGTAATGACCACCAGGTGGAGGCAGAGCACTGTGATGAGAGGAGGGAGGTTGCTGGGGGAGTCATGTTGCTGTGTGTAGTAATGTCCACCAGGTGGAGGCAGAGCACTGTGATGAGAGGAGGGAGGTTGCTGGTGGAGTCATGTTGCATTGTGTAGTAATGACCACCAGGTGGAGGCAGAGCACTGTGATGAGAGGAGGGAGGTTGCTGATGGTGTCATGTTGCAGTGTGTAGTAATGTCCACCAGGTGGAGGCAGAGCACTGTGATGGGAGGAGGGAGGTTGCTGATGGAGTCATGTTGCAGTGTGTAGTAATGTCCACCAGGTGGGGGCAGAGCACTGTGATGAGAGGAGGGAGGTTGCTGGTGGAGTCATGTTGCAGTGTGTAGTAATGTCCACCAGGTGGAGGCAGAGCACTGTGATGAGAGGAGAGAGGTTGCTGATGGAGTCATGTTGCAGTGTGTGGTAACGTCCACCAGGTGGAGGCAGAGCACTGTGATGAGAGGAGGGAGGCTGCTGATGGAATCATGTTGCAGTGTGTAGTAATGTCCACCAGGTGGAGGCAGAGCACTGTGATGAGAGGAGGGAGGTTGCTGGGGGAGTCATGTTGCAGTGTGTAGTAATGTCCACCAGGTGGAGGCAGAGCACTGAGATGAGAGGGGGGAGGTTTCTGATGGAGTCATGTTGCAGTGTGTAGTAATGTCCACCAGGTGGAGGCAGAGCACTGTGATGAGAGGAGGGAGGTTGCTGATGGAGTCATGTTGCAGTGTGTAGTAATGTCCACCAGGTGGAGGCAGAGCACTGTGATGAGAGGAGGGAGGTTGCTGATGGAGTCATGTTGCAGGGTGTAGTAATATCCACCAGGTGGAGGCAGAGCACTGTGATGAGAGGAGGGAGGTTGCTGATGGTGTCATGTTGCAGTGTGTAGTAATGTCCACCAGGTGGAGGCAGAGCACTGTGATGAGAGGAGGGAGGTTGCTGGTGGAGTCATGTTGCAGTGTGTAGTAATGACCACCAGGTGGAGGCAGAGCACTGTGATGAGAGGAGGGAGATTGCTGATGGTGTCATGTTGCAGTGTGTAGTAATGTCCACCAGGTGGAGGCAGAGCACTGTGATGAGAGGAGGGAGGTTGCTGGTGGAGTCATGTTGGAGTGTGTAGTAATGTCCACCAGGTGGAGGCAGAGCACTGTGATGAGAGGAGGGAGGTTGCTGATGGAGTCATGTTGCAGTGTGTAGTAATGTCCACCAGGTGGGGGCAGAGCACTGTGGTGAGAGGAGGGAGGTTGCTGATGGAGTCATGTTGCAGTGTGTAGTAATGTCCACCAGGTGGAGGCAGAGCACTGTGATGAGAGGAGGGAGGTTGCTGATGGAGTCATGTTGCAGTGTGTAGTAATATCCACCAGGTGGAGGCAGATCACTGTGATGAGAAGGGAGGTTGCTGATGGAGTCATGTTGCAGTGTGTAGTAATGTCCACCAGGTGGAGGCAGAGCACTGTGATGATAGGAGGGAGGTTGCTGATGGAGTCATGTTGCAGTGTGTGGTAATGTCCACCAGGTGGAGGCAGAGCACTGTGATAAGAGGAGGGAGGTTGCTGATGGAGTCATGTTGCAGTGTGTGGTAATGTCCACCAGGTGGAGGCAGAGCACTGTGATAAGAGGAGGGAGGTTGCTGGTGGAGTCATGTTGCAGTGTGTAGTAATGACCACCAGGTGGAGGCAGAGCACTATGATGAGAGAAGGGAGGTTGCTGAGGGAGTCATGTTGCAGTGTGTAGTAATGTCCACCAGGTGGGGGCAGAGCACTGTGATGAGGGGAGGGAGGTTGCTGATGGAGTCATGTTGCAGGGTGTAGTAATATCCACCAGGTGGAGGCAGAGCACTGTGATGAGAGGAGGGAGGTTGCTGATGGTGTCATGTTGCAGTGTGTAGTAATGTCCACCAGGTGGAGGCAGAGCACTGTGATGAGAGGAGGGAGGTTGCTGGGGAAGTCATGTTGCAGTGTGTAGTAATGTCCACCAGGTGGAGGCAGAGCACTGTGATGAGAGGAGGGAGGTTGCTGATGGAGTCATATTGCAGTGTGTAGTAATGTCCACCAGGTGGAGGCAGAGCACTGTGATGAGAGGAGGGAGGTTGCTGGTGGTGTCATGTTGCAGTGTGTAGTAATGTCCACCAGGTGGAGGTAGAGCACTGTGATGAGAGGAGGGAGGTTGCTGATGGAGTCATGTTGCAGTGTGTAGTAATGTCCACCAGGTGGAGGCAGAGCACTGTGATGAGAAGGGAGGTTGCTGATGGAGTCATGTTGCAGTGTGTAGTAATGTCCACCAGGTGGAGGCAGAGCACTGTGATGAGAGGAGGGAGGTTGCTGATGGTGTCATGTTGCAGTGTGTAGTAATGACCACCAGGTGGAGGCAGAGCACTGTGATGAGAGGAGGGAGGTTGCTGATGGAGTCATGTTGTAGTGTGTAGTAATGTCCACCAGGTGGGGGCAGAGCACTGTGATGAGAGGAGGGAGGTTGCTGATGGAGTCATGTTGCAGTGTGTAGTAATGTCCACCAGGTGGAGGCAGAGCACTGTGGTGAGAGGAGGGAGGTTGCTGATGGAGTCAAGTTGCAGTGTGTAGTAATGACCACCAGGTGGAGGCAGAGCACTGTGATGAGAGGAGAGAGGTTGCTGATGGAGTCAAGTTGCAGTGTGTGGTAATGTCCACCAGGTGGAGGCAGAGCACTGTGATGAGAGGAGGGAGGTTGCTGGTGGAGTCATGTTGCATTGTGTAGTAATGACCACCAGGTAGAGGCAGAGCACTGTGATGAGAGGAGGGAGATTGCTGATGGTGTCATGTTGCAGTGTGTAGTAATGTCCACCAGGTGGAGGCAGAGCACTGTGATGAGAGGAGGGAGGTTGCTGATGGAGTCATGTTGCAGTGTGTAGTAATGTCCACCAGGTGGAGGCAGAGCACTGTGATGAGAGGAGGGAGGTTGCTGATGGAGTCATGTTGCAGTGTGTAGTAATGTCCACCAGGTGGAGGCAGAGCACTGTGATGAGGGGAGGGAGGTTGCTGATGGTGTCATGTTGCAGTGTGTAGTAATGTCCACCAGGTGGAGGCAGAGCACTGTGATGAGAGGAGGGAGGTTGCTGATGGTGTCATGTTGCAGTGTGTAGTAATGTCCACCAGGTGGAGGCAGAGCACTGTGATGAGAGGAGGGAGGTTGCTGATGGAGTCATGTTGCAGTGTGTAGTAATGTCCACCAGGTGGAGGCAGAGCACTGTGATGAGAGGAGGGAGGTTGCTGATGGTGTCATGTTGCAGTGTGTAGTAATGTCCACCAGGTGGAGGCAGAGCACTGTGATGAGAGGAGGGAGGTTGCTGATGGAGTCATGTTGCAGTGTGTGGTAACGTCCACCAGGTGGAGGCAGAGCACTGTGATGAGAGGAGGGAGGTTGCTGGGGGAGTCATGTTGCAGTGTGTAGTAATGTCCACCAGGTGGAGGCAGAGCACTGTGATGAGAGGAGGGAGGTTGCTGATGGAGTCATGTTGCAGTGTGTAGTAATGTCCACCAGGTGGAGGCAGAGCACTGTGATGAGGGGAGGGAGGTTGCTGATGGAGTCATGTTGCAGTGTGTAGTAATGTCCACCAGGTGGAGGCAGAGCACTGTGATGAGAGGAGGAAGGTTGCTGATGGAGTCATGTTGTAGTGTGTAGTGATGTCCACCAGGTGGAGGCAGAGCACTGTGATGAGAGGAGGGAGGTTGCTGGTGGAGTCATGTTGCATTGTGTAGTAATGACCACCAGGTGGAGGCAGAGCACTGTGATGAGAGGAGGGAGATTGCTGATGGTGTCATGTTGCAGTGTGTAGTAATGTCCACCAGGTGGAGGCAGAGCACTGTGATGAGAGGAGGGAGGTTGCTGATGGAGTCATGTTGCAGTGTGTAGTAATGACCACCAGGTGGAGGCAGAGCACTGTGATGAGAGGAGGGAGGTTGCTGGGGGAGTCATGTTGCTGTGTGTAGTAATGTCCACCAGGTGGAGGCAGAGCACTGTGATGAGAGGAGGGAGGTTGCTGGTGGAGTCATGTTGCATTGTGTAGTAATGACCACCAGGTGGAGGCAGAGCACTGTGATGAGAGGAGGGAGGTTGCTGATGGTGTCATGTTGCAGTGTGTAGTAATGTCCACCAGGTGGAGGCAGAGCACTGTGATGGGAGGAGGGAGGTTGCTGATGGAGTCATGTTGCAGTGTGTAGTAATGTCCACCAGGTGGGGGCAGAGCACTGTGATGAGAGGAGGGAGGTTGCTGGTGGAGTCATGTTGCAGTGTGTAGTAATGTCCACCAGGTGGAGGCAGAGCACTGTGATGAGAGGAGAGAGGTTGCTGATGGAGTCATGTTGCAGTGTGTGGTAACGTCCACCAGGTGGAGGCAGAGCACTGTGATGAGAGGAGGGAGGCTGCTGATGGAATCATGTTGCAGTGTGTAGTAATGTCCACCAGGTGGAGGCAGAGCACTGTGATGAGAGGAGGGAGGTTGCTGGGGGAGTCATGTTGCAGTGTGTAGTAATGTCCACCAGGTGGAGGCAGAGCACTGAGATGAGAGGGGGGAGGTTTCTGATGGAGTCATGTTGCAGTGTGTAGTAATGTCCACCAGGTGGAGGCAGAGCACTGTGGTGAGAGAAGGGAGGTTGCTGATGGTGTCATGTTGCAGTGTGTAGTAATGTCCACCAGGTGGAGGCAGAGCACTGAGATGAGAGGAGGGAGGTTGCTGGTGGAGTCATGTTGCAGTGTGTAGTAATGTCCACCAGGTGGAGGCAGAGCACTGAGATGAGAGGAGGGAGGTTGCTGACGGTGTCATGTTGCAGTGTGTAGTAATGTCCACCAGGTGGAGGCAGAGCACTGTGATGAGAGGAGGGAGGTTTCTGATGGAGTCATGTTGCAGTGTGTAGTAATGTCCACCAGGTGGAGGCAGAGCACTGTGATGAGAGGAGGGAGGTTGCTGATGGAGTCATGTTGCAGTGTGTAGTAATGTCCACCAGGTGGAGGCAGAGCACTGTGATGAGAGGAGGGAGGTTGCTGATGGAGTCATGTTGCAGTGTGTAGTAATGTCCACCAGGTGGAGGCAGAGCACTGTGATGAGAGGAGGGAGGTTGCTGATGGAGTCATGTTGCAGTGTGTAGTAATGTCCACCAGGTGGAGGCAGAGCACTGTGATGAGAGGAGGGAGGTTGCTGATGGAGTCATGTTGCAGTGTGTAGTAATGTCCACCAGGTGGGGGCAGAGCACTGTGATGGGGGTGGAGGGCAGAGTCACCTCTAAGTTACTGTAAATCTCTATCTGTGTTTATTAGGAAAGGATATAACCCCTCCCCCTCCCAGTAATTAGTTCTGGAGAGATGATGGAAAACATAATAATTGTTATTACAGAACAATCCGCAGTCTGAGCCGCACAGCTATACGGAGTCCTATACCGGAGCGCAGTACAGAGAATTATCACCCAACACTGCAGAGCATCGCAGATCAGGATCTTGTAGTATAATGTTACCCTAAGTCTTATAATGTGGGGGTGTCACCATGTATATAATATAATGTGGGGGTGTCACCATGTATATAATATAATGTGGGGGTGTCACTCTATATAATATAATGTGGGGGTGTCACTATATATATATAATGTGGGGGTGTCACTATATATGATATAATGTGGGGGTGTCACTCTATATAATATAATGTGGGGGTGTCACTATATATAATATAATGTGGGGGTGTCACTATATATATATAATGTGGGGGTGTCACTATATATAATATAATGTGGGGGTGTCACTCTATATAATATAATGTGGGGGTGTCACTATATATAATATAATGTGGGGGTGTCACTATATATGATATAATGTGGGGGTGTCACTATATATAATATAATGTGGGGGTGTCACTATATATAATATAATGTGGGGGTGTCACTATATATAATATAATGTGGGGGTGTCACTATATATGATATAATGTGGGGGTGTCACTATATATAATATAATGTGGGGGTGTCACTATATATAATATAATGTGGGGGTGTCACTATATATGATATAATGTGGGGGTGTCACTATATATAATATAATATAATGTGGGGGTGTCACTATATATGATATAATGTGGGGGTGTCACTATATATAATATAATGTGGGGGTGTCACTATATATAATATAATGTAGGGGTGTCACTATATATAATATAATGTGGGGGTGTCACTATATATATAATATAATGTGGGGGTGTCACTATATATAATATAATATAATGTGGGGGTGTCACTATATATGATATAATGTGGGGGTGTCACTATATATAATATAATGTGGGGGTGTCACTATATATAATATAATGTGGGGGTGTCACTATATATAATATAATGTGGGGGTGTCACTATATATAATATAATGTAGGGGTGTCACTATATATAATGTGGGGGTGTCTGTGACTTGGGGGAGGGGGTCTCTGTGACTTGGGGGGAGGGGGGTCTCTGTGACTTGGGGGGAGGGGGTTCTCTGTGACTTGGGGGGGTCCCTGTGACTCGGGGGGAGGGGGGTCTCTGTGACTTGGGGGAGGGGGTCTCTGTGACTTGGGGGGAGGGGGTTCTCTGTGACTTGGGGGGGTCCCTGTGACTCGGGGGGAAGAGGGTCTCTGTGACTTGGGGGAGGGGGGTCTCTGTGACTCGGGGGAGGGGGGTCTCTGTGACTCGGGGGAGGGGTGTCTCTGTGACTCGGGGGAGGAGGGTCTCTATGACTCTGGGGGGGTCTCTGTGACTCGGGCGAGGGGGTCTCTGTGACTCGGGGGAGGGGGGTGTCTGTGACTCTGGGGGTCTCTGTGACTCGGGGGGGTCTCTGTGACTCTGGGGGGTCTCTGTGACTCAGGGGAGAGGGGTGTCTGTGACTCGGGGGGAAGAGGGTCTCTGTGACTCGGGGGAGGGGGGTCTCTGTGACTCGGGGGAGGGGGGTGTCTGTGACTCTGGGGGTCTCTGTGACTCTGGGGGGGTCTCTGTGACTCTGGGGAGGGGGGTCTCTGTGACTCGGGGGAGGGGGTGTCTGTGACTCGGGGGAGGGGGTCTCTGTGACTCGGGGGGTCTCTGTGACTCTGGGGGGGTCTCTGTGACTCTGGGGAGGGGGGTCTCTGTGACTCGGGGGAGGGGGTGTCTGTGACTCGGGGGAGGGGGTCTCTGTGACTCGGGGGAGGGGGGTCTCTGTGACTCTGGGGGGGTCTCTGTGACTCGGGGGAGGGGGTCTCTGTGACTCGGGGGAGGGGGGTCTCTGTGACTCGGGGGAGGGGTGTCTCTGTGACTCGGGGGAGGAGGGTCTCTATGACTCTGGGGGGGTCTCTGTGACTCGGGGGAGGGGGGTCTCTGTGACTCGGGGGAGGGGGGTGTCTGTGACTCTGGGGGTCTCGGTGATTCGGGGGAGGGGGGGTGTTTGTGACTCTGGGGGGTCTCTGTGACTCAGGGGAGAGGGGTGTCTGTGACTCGGGGGAGGGGGTCTCTGTGACTCGGGGGAGGGGGTGTCTGTGACTCGGGGGAAGAGGGTCTCTGTGACTCGGGGGAAGAGGGTCTCTGTGACTCTGGAGGGTCTCTGTGACTCTGGGGGGTCTCTGTGACTCGGGGGAGGGGGGTGTCTGTGACTCTGGGGAGGGGGGTCTCTGTGACTCTGGGGGGTCTCTGTGACTCGGGGGAGGGGGTCTCTGTGACTCGGGGGAGGGGGGTCTCTGTGACTCTGGGGGGGTCTCTGTGACTCGGGGGAGGGGGGTTTCTGTGACTCGGGGGAGGGGGTCTCTGTGACTCGGGGGAGGGGGTGTCTGTGACTTGGGGGAGGGAGGTGTCTGTGACTCGGGGGAGGGGGTCTCTGTGACTCGGGGGAGGGGGTCTCTGTGACTCGGGGGAGGGGGGTTTCTGTGACTCGGGGGAGGGGGTCTCTGTGACTCGGGGGAGGGGGGTGTCTGTGACTTGGGGGAGGGAGGTGTCTGTGACTCGGGGGAGGGGGTCTCTGTGACTCGGGGGAGGGGGTCTCTGTGACTCTGGGGGGTCTCTGTGACTCTGGGGAGGGGGTCTCTGTGACTCGCGGGGGGGTCTCTGTGACTCGGGGGAGGGGGTCTCTGTGACTCGGGGGGGGGGGGTCTCTGTGACTCGGGGGAGGGGGTCTCTGTGACTCGGGGGGGGGGGGTCTCTGTGACTCGGGGGAGGAGGGTCTCTATGACTCTGGGGGGGTCTCTGTGACTCGGGGGAGGGGGGTCTCGGTGACTCGGGGGAGGGGGGTGTTTGTGACTCTGGGGGGTCTCTGTGACTCAGGGGAGAGGGGTGTCTGTGACTCGGGGGAGGGGGGTCTCTGTGACTCGGGGGAGGGGGTGTCTGTGACTCGGGGGAGGGGGTCTCTGTGACTCGGGGGAGGGGGTGTCTGTGACTTGGGGGAGGGAGGTGTCTGTGACTCGGGGGAGGGGGTCTCTGTGACTCGGGGGAGGGGGTGTCTGTGACTTGGGGGAGGGGGGTGTCTGTGACTCGGGGGAGGGGGTCTCTGTGACTCGGGGGAGGGGGTCTCTGTGACTCTGGGGGGTCTCTGTGACTCTGGAGGGTCTCTGTGACTCGGGGGGGGGGGTCTCTGTGACTCGGGGGAGGGGGTCTCTGTGACTCGGGGGAGGGGGGTCTCTGTGACTCGGGGGAGGAGGGTCTCTATGACTCTGGGGGGGTCTCTGTGACTCGGGGGAGGGGGTCTCTGTGACTCGGGGGAGGGGGGTGTCTGTGACTCTGGGGGTCTCGGTGATTCGGGGGAGGGGGGTGTTTGTGACTCTGGGGGGTCTCTGTGACTCAGGGGAGAGGGGTGTCTGTGACTCGGGGGAGGGGGGTCTCTGTGACTCGGGGGAGGGGGTGTCTGTGACTCGGGGGAAGAGGGTCTCTGTGACTCGGGGGAAGAGGGTCTCTGTGACTCTGGAGGGTCTCTGTGACTCTGGGGGGTCTCTGTGACTCGGGGGAGGGGGGTGTCTGTGACTCTGGGGAGGGGGGTCTCTGTGACTCTGGGGGGTCTCTGTGACTCTGGGGAGGGGGGTCTCTGTGACTCGGGGGAGGGGGTCTCTGTGACTCGGGGGAGGGGGGTCTCTGTGACTCTGGGGGGGTCTCTGTGACTCGGGGGGAGGGGGGTTTCTGTGACTCGGGGGAGGGGGTCTCTGTGACTCGGGGGAGGGGGTGTCTGTGACTTGGGGGAGGGAGGTGTCTGTGACTCGGGGGAGGGGGTCTCTGTGACTCGGGGGAGGGGGTCTCTGTGACTCTGGGGGGTCTCTGTGACTCTGGGGAGGGGGTCTCTGTGACTCGCGGGGGGGGCTCTGTGACTCGGGGGAGGGGGTCTCTGTGACTCGGGGGGGGGGGGGTCTCTGTGACTCGGGGGAGGGGGTCTCTGTGACTCGGGGGGGGGGGGTCTCTGTGACTCGGGGGAGGAGGGTCTCTATGACTCTGGGGGGGTCTCTGTGACTCGGGGGAGGGGGGTCTCGGTGACTCGGGGGAGGGGGGTGTTTGTGACTCTGGGGGGTCTCTGTGACTCAGGGGAGAGGGGTGTCTGTGACTCGGGGGAGGGGGGTCTCTGTGACTCGGGGGAGGGGGTGTCTGTGACTCGGGGGAGGGGGTGTCTGTGACTTGGGGGAGGGAGGTGTCTGTGACTCGGGGGAGGGGGTCTCTGTGACTCGGGGGAGGGGGTGTCTGTGACTTGGGGGAGGGAGGTGTCTGTGACTCGGGGGAGGGGGTCTCTGTGACTCGGGGGAGGGGGTCTCTGTGACTCTGGGGGGTCTCTGTGACTCTGGAGGGTCTCTGTGACTCGGGGGGGGGGGTCTCTGTGACTCGGGGGAGGGGGTCTCTGTGACTCGGGGGAGGGGGGTCTCTGTGACTCGGGGGAGGAGGGTCTCTATGACTCTGGGGGGGTCTCTGTGACTCAGGGGAGGGGGGTCTCGGTGACTCGGGGGAGGGGGGTGTTTGTGACTCGGGGGAGGGGGTCTCTGTGACTCGGGGGAGGGGGTCTCTGTGACTCGGGGGAGGGGGGTCTCTGTGACTCGGGGGAAGAGGGTCTCTGTGACTCTGGAGGGTCTCTGTGACTCTGGGGGGTCTCTGTGACTCGGGGGAGGGGGGTGTCTGTGACTCTGGGGGTCTCTGTGACTCGGGGAAGAGGGTCTCTGTGACTCGGGGGGGTCTCTGTGACTCTGGGGGGTCTCTGTGACTCAGGGGAGAGGGGTGTCTGTGACTCGGGGGGGAAGAGGGTCTCTGTGACTCGGGGGAGGGGGGTGTCTGTGACTCTGGGGGTCTCTGTGACTCTGGGGGGGTCTCTGTGACTCTGGGGAGGGGGGTCTCTGTGACTCGGGGGGGGGGGTGTCTGTGACTCGGGGGAGGGGGTCTCTGTGACTCGGGGGGTCTCTGTGACTCTGGGGGGGTCTCTGTGACTCTGGGGAGGGGGGTCTCTGTGACTCGGGGGAGGGGGTGTCTGTGACTCGGGGGAGGGGGTCTCTGTGACTCGGGGGAGGGGGGTCTCTGTGACTCTGGGGGGGTCTCTGTGACTCGGGGGAGGGGGGTTTCTGTGACTCGGGGGAGGGGGTCTCTGTGACTCGGGGGAGGGGGGTCTCTGTGACTCGGGGGAGGGGGGTCTCTGTGACTCGGGGGAGGGGGGTCTCTGTGACTCGGGGGAGGGGTGTCTCTGTGACTCGGGGGAGGAGGGTCTCTATGACTCTGGGGGGTCTCTGTGACTCGGGGGAGGGGGGTCTCTGTGACTCGGGGGAGGGGGTCTCTGTGACTCGGGGGAGGGGGGTCTCTGTGACTCGGGGGAAGAGGGTCTCTGTGACTCTGGAGGGTCTCTGTGACTCTGGGGGGTCTCTGTGACTCGGGGGAGGGGGGTGTCTGTGACTCCTGGGAGGGGGGTCTCTGTGACTCGGGGGAGGGGGGTTTCTGTGACTCGGGGGAGGGGGTCTCTGTGACTCGGGGGAGGGGGTGTCTGTGACTTGGGGGAGGGAGGTGTCTGTGACTCGGGGGAGGGGGTCTCTGTGACTCGGGGGAGGGGGGTCTCTGTGACTCGGGGGAGGGGGTCTCTGTGACTCGGGGGAGGGGGTGTCTGTGACTCGGGGGAGGGGGTCTCTGTGACTCGGGGGAGGGGGTGTCTGTGACTCGAGGGAGGGGGTCTCTGTGACTCTGGGGGGTCTCTGTGACTCTGGAGGGTCTCTGTGACTCGGGGGGGGGGTCTCTGTGACTCGGGGGAGGGGGTCTCTGTGACTCGGGGGAGGGGGGTCTCTGTGACTCGGGGGAGGGGGTCTCTGTGACTCGGGGGAGGGGGTGTCTGTGACTTGGGGGAGGGAGGTGTCTGTGACTCGGGGGAGGGGGTCTCTGTGACTCGGGGGAGGGGGTCTCTGTGACTCGGGGGAGGGGGGTGTCTGTGACTCTGGGGGTCTCGGTGACTCGGGGGAGGGGGGTGTTTGTGACTCGGGGGAGGGGGTCTCTGTGACTCGGGGGAGGGGGTGTCTGTGACTCGGGGGAAGAGGGTCTCTGTGACTCGGGGGAAGAGGGTCTCTGTGACTCTGGGGGGTCTCTGTGACTCGGGGGAGGGGGGTGTCTGTGACTCTGGGGAGGGGGGTCTCTGTGACTCTGGGGGGTCTCTGTGACTCTGGGGAGGGGGGTCTCTGTGACTCGGGGGAGGGGGTCTCTGTGACTCGGGGGAGGGGGGTCTCTGTGACTCTGGGGGGGTCTCTGTGACTCGGGGGAGGGGGGTCTCTGTGACTCGGGGGAGGGGGTGTCTGTGACTTGGGGGAGGGAGGTGTCTGTGACTCGGGGGAGGGGGTCTCTGTGACTCGGGGGAGGGGGTCTCTGTGACTCTGGGGGGTCTCTGTGACTCTGGAGGGTCTCTGTGACTCGGGGGGGGGGGTCTCTGTGACTCGGGGGAGGGGGTCTCTGTGACTCGGGGGGGGGGGGTCTCTGTGACTCCGGGGAGGAGGGTCTCTATGACTCTGGGGGGGTCTCTGTGACTCGGGGGAGGGGGGTCTCGGTGACTCGGGGGAGGGGGGTGTTTGTGACTCTGGGGGGTCTCTGTGACTCAGGGGAGAGGGGTGTCTGTGACTCGGGGGAGGGGGGTCTCTGTGACTCGGGGGAGGGGGTGTCTGTGACTCGGGGGAGGGGGGTCTCTGTGACTCGGGGGAGGGGGGTGTCTGTGACTCTGGGGGTCTCGGTGACTCGGGGGAGGGGGGTGTTTGTGACTCGGGGGAGGGGGTCTCTGTGACTCGGGGGGGGGGGTGTCTGTGACTCGGGGGAAGAGGGTCTCTGTGACTCGGGGGAAGAGGGTCTCTGTGACTCTGGAGGGTCTCTGTGACTCTGGGGGGTCTCTGTGACTCTGGGGAGGGGGGTGTCTGTGACTCTGGGGAGGGGGGTCTCTGTGACTCTGGGGGGTCTCTGTGACTCTGGGGAGGGGGGGTCTCTGTGACTCGGGGGAGGGGGGTCTCTGTGACTCGGGGGAGGGGGGTCTCTGTGACTCTGGGGGGGTCTCTGTGACTCGGGGGAGGGGGGTTTCTGTGACTCGGGGGAGGGGGGTCTCTGTGACTCGGGGGAGGGGGTGTCTGTGACTTGGGGGAGGGAGGTGTCTGTGACTCGGGGGAGGGGGTCTCTGTGACTCGGGGGAGGGGGTCTCTGTGACTCTGGGGGGTCTCTGTGACTCTGGAGGGTCTCTGTGACTCGGGGGGGGGGTCTCTGTGACTCGGGGGAGGGGGTCTCTGTGACTCGGGGGAGGGGGGTCTCTGTGACTCCGGGGAGGAGGGTCTCTATGACTCTGGGGGGGTCTCTGTGACTCGGGGGAGGGGGGTCTCGGTGACTCGGGGGAGGGGGGTGTTTGTGACTCTGGGGGGTCTCTGTGACTCAGGGGAGAGGGGTGTCTGTGACTCGGGGGAGGGGGGTCTCTGTGACTCGGGGGAGGGGGTGTCTGTGACTCGGGGGAGGGGGGTCTCTGTGACTCGGGGGAGGGGGGTGTCTGTGACTCGGGGGAGGGGGTCTCTGTGACTCGGGGGAGGGGGGTTTCTGTGACTCGGGGGAGGGGGTCTCTGTGACTCGGGGGAGGGGGTGTCTGTGACTTGGGGGAGGGGGTCTCTGTGACTCTGGGGGGTCTCTGTGACTCTGGAGGGTCTCTGTGACTCGGGGGGGGGGGGCTCTGTGACTCGGGGGAGGGGGTCTCTGTGACTCGGGGGAGGGGGGTCTCTGTGACTCGGGGGAGGGGGTCTCTGTGACTCGGGGGAGGGGGTGTCTGTGACTTGGGGGAGGGAGGTGTCTGTGACTCGGGGGAGGGGGTCTCTGTGACTCGGGGGAGGGGGTCTCTGTGACTCGGGGGAGGGGGTCTCTGTGACTCTGGGGGGTCTCTGTGACTCTGGAGGGTCTCTGTGACTCGGGGGGGAAGAGGGTCTCTGTGACTCGGGGGAGGGGGTCTCTGTGACTTGGGGGAGGGGGGTGTCTGTGACTCAGGGGGGGTCTCTGTGACTCGGGGGAGGGGGTCTCTGTGACTCGGGGGAGGGGGGTGTCTGTGACTCTGGGGAGGGGGGTCTCTGTGACTCGGGGGGTCTCTGTGACTCTGGGGGGGTCTCTGTGACTCTGGGGAGGGGGGTCTCTGTGACTCGGGGGGTCTCTGTGACTCGGGGGAGGGGGGTCTCTGTGACTCTGGGGAGGGGGGTCTCTGTGACTCGGGGGGTCTCTGTGACTCGGGGGAGGGGGGTGTCTGTGACTCGGGGGAGGGGGGTCTCTGTGACTCGGGGGAGGGGGTGTCTGTGACTCGGGGGAGGGGGGTCTCTGTGACTCGGGGGAGGGGGTGTCTGTGACTCGGGGGAGGGGGTGTCTGTGACTCGGGGGAGGGGGGTCTCTGTGACTCGGGGGGTCTCTGTGAGTCGGGGGAGGGGGGTGTCTGTGACTCGGGGGAGGGGGGTCTCTGTGACTCGGGGGAGGGGGTGTCTGTGACTCGGGGGAGGGGGGTCTCTGTGACTCGGGGGGTCTCTGTGACTCGGGGGAGGGGTGTCTGTGACTCGGGGGAGGGGGTGTCTGTGACTCGGGGGAGGGGGGTGTCTGTGACTCGGGGGAGGGGGGTCTCTGTGACTCGGGGGGTCTCTGTGACTCGGGGGAGGGGTGTCTGTGACTCGGGGGAGGGGGGTGTCTGTGACTCGGGGGAGGGGGTGTCTGTGACTCGGGGGAGGGGGTCCCTGTGACTCTGGGGAGGGGGGTCTCTGTGACTCGGGGGAGGGGGGTGTCTGTGACTCGGGGGAGGGGTGTCTGTGACTCGGGGGAGGGGGGTCTCTGTGACTCGGGGGGTCTCTGTGACTCGGGGGAGGGGTGTCTGTGACTCGGGGGAGGGGGGTGTCTGTGACTCGGGGGAGGGGGTGTCTGTGACTCGGGGGAGGGGGTCCCTGTGACTCTGGGGAGGGGGGTCTCTGTGACTCGGGGGAGGGGGGTGTCTGTGACTCGGGGGGATGGACACACCTGGAATGATTCACACTCCATGCAGCACCTGGACGGCTTCAAAGAGCGGATCACATTCCCTCCTCTGATCTCCACTACAAAGAGAAGACAGAGGGAGCGACACCAACATGTGACATCACAGAGGAGGGCGTGTCACCGACCCCCAATCTGTGTATAGAGTGTATATAGTATGTATACTGTGTATATAGCGTCTGAGTGTATGCTGTGTGTACAGCACTGTGCAAAACACTCATGCCGCGTACACACGGTCATTTTTCGGGTTGTAAAAAACTATGTTTTTCGTCATGTCCAAAAAACGAAGTTTTTCCAACTTCATCATAAAAACGGCGTTGCCCACACACCATCGTAAAAAAAAACGCTCTAGCAAAGTGCAGTGACGTACAACGCGTACGACGGCACTATAAAGGGGAGGTTCCATGCGGATGGCGCCACCCTTTGGGCTGCTTTTAGCTGATTCCGTGTTAGTAAAAGACGATTTGCGCTTTTCTGTCTGTTACAGCGTGATGAATGTGCGATCTCCATTATGAACGCTAGTTTTACCAGAACGAGCGCTCCCGTCTCATAACTTGCTTCTGAGCATGCGCGTGTTTTTCACGTCGTATTAACCCACACACCATCATTTAATTTTTTTTCATGCTGAAAAACGATGGCGTGTACGCGGCATAAGGCAGGGCGATGCTGTAAATGAAAGTCTTTCAGACATCAAAGTGTTAATAGTTTATTTTTTTATCAATTAACAAAATGGAAAGTAAATGAAGGGAAATCCAAATCCAATCAATATTTGGGGTCCCCCCCCCCCCATTTGCTGCCTTCTAGGAAGACTTGCACACAGTTGTTGAAGGAACTTGACAGGTAGGTTGTTCTGTGTTGGGTAGGTTGTTCTGTGAAAGGTAGGTTGTTCTGTGTTGGGTAGGTTGTTCTGTGTTGGGTAGGTTGTTCTGTGTTGGTTAGGTTGTCCTGTGGAAGGTAGGTTGTTCTGTGGAAGGTAGGTTGTTCTGTGTTGGGTAGGTTGTTCTGTGTTGGGTAGGTTGTTCTGTGGAAGGTAGGTTGTTCTGTGGAAGGTAGGTTGTTCTGTGTTGGGTAGGTTGTTCTGTGGAAGGTAGGTTGTTCTGTGTTGGGTAGGTTGTTCTGTGGAAGGTAAGTTGTTCTGTGTTGGGTGGGTTCTTCTGTGTTGGGTAGGTTGTTCTGTTGAAGGTAGGTTGTTCTGTGGAAGGTAGGTTGTTCTGTGTTGGTTAGGTTGTTCTGTGGAAGGTAAGTTGTTCTGTGGAACTTAGGTAGGTTGTTCTGTGGAGGGTAGGTTGTTCTGTGAAAGTTCTGTGCCTATCATTGGTATTGCCTATCAGTGCTGCCTATCAATCTATCAATGCCCATCAGTGCCGCCTCATCAGTCCCCATCAGTGCAGCCAATCTGTGTTTATTAGTGCCGCCTATCAGTGCCGCCTCATCAGTGCCCATCAGTGCCGCCTCATTAGCTCCCATCAGTGAAGGAGTAAAATTTCCTGTTTGCAAAATTTTATAACAAACTTTTTATTTATTTTTTTCAAACATTTGGGTCTTTATTCATTAATTCAGCAAAAAAAAACAACGCAGTGGTGATTAAATTCCACCAAAATAAATCTCTATATGTGTGAATTTTTTTTTTATAAATCCCGTATGTGTCCAGTGTCACACGACCGCGCAATTGTCATTCAAAGTGTGACCGCGCTGAGAGCTGAAAATTGGCCTGGGCAGGAAGGAAGGGGGGTAAAAGTGCCCCCCCCCCCCCCCCCGGTAGGCAAGTGGTTAAAGAAAGAAGTAACGACGTATAAAGCTGTAAAGCTGTAATCACCATCCACATAACGTGTGACCGGCGGCGCCTGTGCGAGACGACGGCGCTGGAAGCTGATTAGCGGGTAATTGGGCGCACTGAGATCTCACGGTGAATGATCGGATTATGGAGGATCGGGAAAACGTCTGAATGATGGAATATGACAGGAGGAGGCCGGCGGGGGGGCGGGGGAGACGTAGCGAGGAAACGCCGCGCCCTCCACAGAGACGTCCAGATGAGGAAATCAGAAGAACGTCCTCACTGATCTCACCGGACACAATCCTGGGAGGTTCCGGAAGGTTCTGTCCCCGGAGATGAAGGACTGGGGGCCCCCGGAGATGGAGGACTGGCGGACACTCAGTGTGGGGGAGGGGGGTATATATTATTTATTGACACCCATAATAGCTGAGATCCCAGAGGAGCGCCCGGCCAGACAGCGGGTCAGTGACTGGACTTGGCGTTGTCATCTATAGAGGAGAAATACGTTCCGTGTGTAGGGATGAGCTTCAAGGAGAACTCATGTTACACTCCAAGATTGCCTGTTTGGCGAACAACGAACAATTAGGGGTGTTCGTGGCAAATTCGAAAAGCCGCGGAACACCCTGATAAAGTCTATGGGAGGAGTGTTTGGGGACCCGGGTCCTGCCCCAGGGAAGTGTTTGGGGACCCGGGTCCTGCCCCAGGGAAGTGTTTGGGGACCCGGGTCCTGTCCCAGGGGAGTGTTTGGGGACCCGGGTCCTGCCCCAGGGAAGTGTTTGGGGACCCGGGTCCTGTCCCAGGGGAGTGTTTGGGGACCCGGGTCCTGCCCCAGGGAAGTGTTTGGGGACCCGGGTCCTGTCCCAGGGGAGTGTTTGGGGACCCGGGTCCTGCCCCAGGGAAGTGTTTGGGGACCCGGGTCCTGTCCCAGGGGAGTGTTTGGGGACCCGGGTCCTGCCCCAGGAAACATGTATCAATGCAAAAAAAGTTTTAAAAATGGCCTTTTTTTCAGGAGCAGTGATTTTAATAATGCTAAAAGTGAAACAATAAAAGTGAAATATTACTTTAAATTTCGTACCTAGGGGGGGTGTAAAGTCAGCATGTGAAATAGCGCATGTTTCCCGTAAATAGAACTGTCCCTGCACAAAGTGTCATTTCTGAAAGGAAAAAAGCCATCTAAAACCGGCTTTGCGGCTCTAATGAATTGTCGGCTCTGGCAATACAGAGAGGATTCATTCATAAAAAAAGCCTGGGGGTCCCCCAAATTAAATTACCAGGCCCTTCAGGTCTGGAATGGATATTAAGGGGAACCCCGCCGTCAATTTTTTAAAAAAAATGACGTGGGGTTCCCCCCAAATATCCATTCCAGGCCCTTCAGGGGAACTCCACCCCAAATTTAAAAAAAAAATGGCGTGGAGTTCCCCCAAAAATCCACACCAGACCCTTATCCGAGCACGTTAACCTGGCCGGCCGCAAAAAAGAGGGGGGGACAGAGTGCGGCCCCCCCCTCTCCTGAACCGCACCAGGCCACATGCCCTCAACATGGGGAGGATGTCCCCATGTTGATGGGCACAAGGGCCTCATCCCCACAACCCTTGCCCGGTGGTTGTGGGGGTCTGCGGGCGGGGGGCTTATCAGAATCTGGAAGACCCCTTTAACAAATGGGACCCCCAGATCCTGCCCCCCCTATGTGAATTGGTAATGGGGTACATTGTACCTCTACCATTTCACGAAGGAAGTGTAAATAGTTAAAAACACACAGACACCGTAGAAAAAAATCCTTTATTAATAAAAAAAAAGAAAAAAACTCCAGCGGTGATAATCCACTCGTTCCCGGCTTCCTGCTCCAATGTTGTCTGTATCCAGCGACGGGTGATCTCCGGTCCAGCGATGAGAAGATCCATCCATCCAGAGCGCAGCCACGCCGACCTCCTCTCACCGCTGGACACAGCCCAGCGAATGACCACGCTGAAGCTGTGACATTTCTTATATAGGGAGGCGGGGCCACCTGTCACGTGACCCCACCCCCTCTTACGCACCCTCTGCTACATCACTGGGGAAGCCCAGTCTCCCCCCTTGCTGGGCTTCCCCAGTGACGTAGCAGAGGGTGCGTCAGAGAGGGGGTGGGGTCACGTGACGGGTGGCCCCGCCTCCCTATATAAGAAATGTCACAGCTTCAGTCGCGTCATTCACTGGGCTGTGTCCAGCGGTGAGAGGAGGTCGGCGATGCTGCGCTCCGGATGGATGGATCTTCTAATCGCTGGACCGGAGATCACCCGTCCCTGGATACAGACAACATTGGAGCAGGAAGCCGGGAACGAGTGTCACCGCTGGAGTTTTTTTCTTTTTTTTTATTAATAAAGGATTTTTTTCTACGGTGTCTGTGTGTTTTTTTCCAACTATTTACACTTCCTTCGTGAAATGGTAGAGGTACAATGTACCCCATTACCAATTCACATAGGGGGGGCAGGATCTGGGGGTCCCCTTTGTTAAAGGGGTCTTCCAGATTCTGATAAGCCTCCCGCCCGCAGACCCCCACAACCACCGGGCAAGGGTTGTGGGGATGAGGCCCTTGGACATCCTCCCCATGTTGAGGGCATGTGGCCTGGTGCGGTTCAGGAGAGGGGGGCCGCACTCTGTCCCCCCTCTTTTCTGCGACCGGCCAGGTTAACGAGCTTGGATAAGGGGTCTGGTGTGGATTTTTGGGGGAACTCCACGCCATTTTTTTTTTATTTGGGGTGGAGTTCCCCTTAAAATCCACACCAGACCTGAAGGGTCTGGAATGGATATTTGGGGGGAACCCAACGTCATTTTTTTATTTTTTATGAATGAATTCTCTTTGAATTGCCAGAGCCGACAATTCATTAGAGCCGCAAGTCCGGTTTTAAAAGACTTTTTTTCCTTTTTTTTTTTTTTTTCCTGACACTTTGTGCAGGGACAGTTCTATGTACGGGAAACATGCGCTTTTTCACATGCTGACTTTACACCCCCCCTAGGTACGAAATTTAAAGTAATATTTCACTTTTATTATTTCACTCTAAGCATTATTAAATTCACTGCTCCCGAAAAAACGGCCAATTTTAAAACTTGTTCCCTGGGACAGGACCCGGGTCCCCAAACACTCCCCTGGGGCAGGACCCGGGTCCCCAAACACTCCCCTGGGGCAGGACCTGGGTCCCCAAACACTCCCCTGGGACAGGACCTGGGTCCCCAAACACTCCCCTGGGGCAGGACCCGGGTCCCCAAACACTCCCCTGGGACAGGACCCGGGTCCCCAAACACTCCCCTGGGACAGGACCCGGGTCCCCAAACACTCCCCTGGGGCAGGACCTGGGTCCCCAAACACTCCCCTGGGGCAGGACCCGGGTCCCCAAACACTCCCCTGGGACAGGACCCGGGTCCCCAAACACTCCCCTGGGACAGGACCCGGGTCCCCAAACACTCCCCTGGGACAGGACCCGGGTCCCCAAACACTCCCCTGGGGCAAGACCCGGGTCCCCAAACACTCCCCTGGGGCAAGACCCGGGTCCCCAAACACTCCCCTGGGACAGGACCCGGGTCCCCAAACACTCCCCTGGGACAGGACCCGGGTCCCCAAACACTCCCCTGGGACAGGACCCGGGTCCCCAAACACTTTTTAGGACAATAACTTGCATATTAACCTTTAAAATTAACACTTTAGATTTCTCCCATAGACTTTAACAGGGCGTTCCTCGGCTTTTCTAATTTGCCGCAAACACCCCAAATTGTTCCTTGTTTGATGAACAGGCAATGTTGAACTCGAAGCTCATCCCTAGTGAGGAGTTCTCTGACCTGAGGCCGTACTGTGTGCAGAGTGTCAGCTCCTGGGATCAGACAGTGATGTCATGTGACTGTAGCTGGATAGAAACCCTCCGTCCCTCACCTGTGAGCTCAGCCGTCCCTCATACAATGCGAGTCACCGTACCTCACCGTACCCCATCATACCTCACCGTACCTCACCGTACCCCATCATACCTCACCGTACCTCACCATACCCCATCATACCTCACCGTCCCTCATACAATGCGAGTCACCGAAGGAGACGCTGAACTGCAACCAACATGTGACGTCACGACGTCTCCGGATCCGTACCGGGGAGCTCAGAACTCCAACATCCTCCTGACCTGTCCTACAACACCGTACCTCACCGTACCTCATCGTACCTCACCGTACCTCACCGTATCTTATCATACCTCACCGTACCTCATCGTACCTCACCGTACCTCACCGTATCTTATCATACCTCACCGTACCTCACCATACCTCACCGTACCTCACCATACCTCACCATACCTCACCGTACCTCATCATACCTCACCATACACCATCATACCTCACCGTACACCACCGTACCTCATCATACCTCACCGTACCTCACCGTACCTCATCATACCTCACCGTACCTCACCGTACCTCATCATACCTCACCGTACCTCACCGTACCTCACCGTACCTCACCATACCTCACTGTACACCATCATACCCCATCATACCTCACCATACCCCATCATACCTCACCGTACCTCATCATACCTCACCGTACCTCACCGTACCTCATCATACCTCACCGTACCTCATCATACCTCACCGTACCTCATCATACCTCACCGTACCTCATCATACCTCATCATACCTCACCGTACCTCATCATACCTCATCATACCTCATCATACCTCACCGTACACCATCATACCCCATCATACCTCACCGTACCTCACCGTACCCCATCATACCTCACCGTACCTCACCGTACCTCATCATACCTCACCGTACCTCATCATACCTCATCATACCTCACCGTACCTCATCATACCTCATCATACCTCACCGTACACCATCATACCTCACTGTACACCATCATACCTCACCGTACCCCATCATACCTCATCATACCTCACCGTACCTCATCATACCTCATCATACCTCACCGTACCTCATCATACCTCATCATACCTCACCGTACCTCATCATACCTCACCGTACACCATCATACCTCACTGTACACCATCATACCTCACCGTACCCCATCATACCTCATCATACCTCACCGTACCTCATCATACCTCATCATACCTCACCGTACCTCATCATACCTCACCGTGCCCCACCATACCCCACCATACCTCACCGTACCTCATCATACCTCACCGTACCTCATCATACCTCACCGTACGCCATCATACCTCACCGTACACCATCATACCTCACCGTACCTCATCATACCTCACCGTACCTCATCATACCTCACTGTACACCATCATACACCATCATACCTCACCTTACACCATCATACCTCACCGTACCCCATCATACCTCACCGTACCTCACCATACACCATCATACCTCACCGTACCCCATCATACCTCACTGTACACCATCATACACCACCGTGCCTCATCCTACGCCATCATACCTCATCCTACACCTCCGTACCCCACCATATACCACCGTACCTCATCCTACGCCATCATACCTCAACGTACCTCATAATATCACATCGAACCCCATTGCCCCTCATCGCACGTCATCGTTCCTCCTCATACCTCATAATACAGCGTCTTGAAGAAGTATTGAGCGGCTCTGATAGGCTTCCTGAGTACAGTCTGTGGCTCTAATCGGCTTACAAATAGGTAAATAGAGGGCGCACAGGGGGTGTTCCCTGGTTAACACTGACACACGTCTCAGTCAACCTGATTGGCTGAAGCGTCATCGAGGGCGGGAGAAGACATCGAGGGATCGTGGAGGGAGGAAAGGTAAGTGCCGAGCGGAGGGGCAATCCGGCGGCATTTTACAGGACAGTGGTGACAATTGATGGGCACAGTGGTGACAATTGATGGGCACAGTGGTGACAATTGATGGCATGGCACAGTGGTGACAATTGATGGGCACAGTGGTGACAATTGATGGGCACAGTGGTGACAATTGATGGCATGGCACAGTGGTGACAATTGATGGGCACAGAGGTGACAATTGATGGGCACAGTGGTGACAATTGATGGGCACAGTGGTGACAATTGATGGCATGGCACAGTGGTGACAATTGATGGGCACAGAGGTGACAATTGATGGGCACAGTGGTGACAATTGATGGGCACAGTGGTGACAATTGATGGGCACAGAGGTGACAATTGATGGGCACAGTGGTGACAATTGATGGGCACAGAGGTGACAATTGATGGGCACAGTGGTGACAATTGATGGGCACAGTGGTGACAATTGATGGGCACAGTGGTGACAATTGATGGGCACAGTGGTGACAATTGATGGGCACAGAGGTGACAATTGATGGGCACAGTGGTGACAATTGATGGGCACAGAGGTGACAATTGATGGGCACAGTGGTGACAATTGATGGGCACAGTGGTGACAATTGATGTTTTTTTTTTTTCCTATGAAAATTCTTTGATATGATTTTCGGAATTTGTCCCGTGTATGGGGGGGGGGGGGGCTTTAGGTTATATAAAAAATCTCCCAAGCTTTGAAGATCTCACAGAGCTTCTGTTCAATCCATCATCGGAAAATGGAAAGAGTATGGCACAACCGCAAACCTACCAAGACATGGCCGTCCACCTAAACTGACCGGGCCGGGCAAGGGGAGCATTCATCAGAGAAGCATGTGTGTACCAGAGTGTGATCCTGTGTACATGTGTGTACCATATTGTGATCCTGTGTGTACCAGAGTGTGATCCCATGTACATGTGTGTACCATATTGTGATCCTGTGTGTACCAGAGTGTGATCCCATGTACATGTGTGTACCAGAGTGTGATCCCATGTACATGTGTGTACCAGAGTGTGATCCCATGTATATGTGTGTACCAGAGTGTGATCCCATGTACATGTGTGTACCATATTGTGATCCTGTGTGTACCAGAGTGTGATCCCATGTACATGTGTGTACCAGAGTGTGATCCCATGTACATGTGTGTACCAGAGTGTGATCCCATGTATATGTGTGTACCAGAGTGTGATCCCATGTACATGTGTGTACCAGAGTGTGATCCCATGTATATGTGTGTACCAGAGTGTGATCCCATGTATATGTGTGTACCAGAGTGTGATCCCATGTACATGTGTGTACCAGAGTGTGATCCCATGTATATGTGTGTACCAGAGTGTGATCCCGTGTATATGTGTGTACCAGAGTGTGATCCCATGTACATGTGTGTACCAGAGTGTGATCCCATGTATATGTGTGTACCAGAGTGTGATCCCATGTACATGTGTGTACCAGAGTGTGATCCCATGTACATGTGTGTACCAGAGTGTGATCCCATGTATATGTGTGTACCAGAGTGTGATCCCATGTATATGTGTGTACCAGAGTGTGATCCCATGTACATGTGTGTACCAGAGTGTGATCCCGTGTATATGTGTGTACCAGAGTGTGATCCCATGTATATGTGTGTACCAGAGTGTGATCCCATGTATATGTGTGTACCAGAGTGTGATCCCATGTACATGTGTGTACCAGAGTGTGATCCCATGTATATGTGTGTACCAGAGTGTGATCCCATGTACATGTGTGTACCAGAGTGTGATCCCGTGTATATGTGTGTACCAGAGTGTGATCCCATGTACATGTGTGTACCAGAGTGTGATCCCATGTATATGTGTGTACCAGAGTGTGATCCCATGTACATGTGTGTACCAGAGTGTGATCCCATGTACATGTGTGTACCAGAGTGTGATCCCATGTACATGTGTGTACCAGAGTGTGATCCCATGTACATGTGTGTACCAGAGTGTGATCCCATGTATATGTGTGTACCAGAGTGTGATCCCATGTATATGTGTGTACCAGAGTGTGATCCCATGTACATGTGTGTACCAGAGTGTGATCCCATGTACATGTGTGTACCAGAGTGTGATCCCATGTACATGTGTGTACCAGAGTGTGATCCCATGTACATGTGTGTACCAGAGTGTGATCCCATGTACATGTGTGTACCAGAGTGTGATCCCGTGTACATGTGTGATCCCGTGTACATGTGTGTACCAGAGTGTGATCCCGTGTACATGTGTGATCCCGTGTACATGTGTGTACCAGAGTGTGATCCCGTGTACATGTGTGTACCGGAGTGTGATCTCGTGTACATGTGTGTACTGGAGTGCGATTCCGTGTGTACCATATTGTGATCCTGTGTGTACTGGAGTGTGATCCTTTGTACACATATGTACCAGTGTGTTATCCTTTGCACGCATGTGTACTAGTAGAGTGTAATCCGATGTACAAATGTGTACTGGAGTGTGTTATGGGGTGTACACGTGTACCGGAGCATGTTATGGTGTGTACACATGTACTGGAGTGTGTTATGGTGTGTACACGTGTACCGGAGCGTGTTATGGTGTGTACACGTGTACCGGAGTGTGTTATGGTGTGTACACGTGTACCGGAGTGTGTTATGGTGTGTACACGTGTACCGGAGTGTGTTATGGTGTGTACACGTGTACCGGAGTGTGTTATGGTGTGTACCGGAGTGTGTTATGGTGTGTACACGTGTACCGGAGTGTGTTATGGTGTGTACACGTGTACCGGAGTGTGTTATGGTGTGTACCGGAGTGTGTTATGGTGTGTACACGTGTACCGGAGCATGTTACGGTGTGTACACGTGTACCGGAGCGTGTTATGGTGTTTACACGTGTACCGGAGCGTGTTATGGTGTGTACACGTGTACCGGAGCGTGTTATGGTGTTTACACGTGTACCGGAGCGTGTTATGGTGTATACACATGTTCCGGAGCGTGTTATGGTGTGTACGCGTGTACCGGAGCGTGTTATGGGGTGTACCTGGGGAGCGTGCTATGGTGTGTACGTGTGCGCTCCCCGGAGGTTGATGTTGTGTACATACGTGTTCCCCTCGGCACGCTCCATTATTCATACATTCGGAGCTCCATAACATCAGGAAATCTTCTCGTGTTTTCATATTTAAATATTTCATTGTCAGCGGCGGGGGTTGGGGGTCCCGGGGAGGGGGAGGGGAGCTGTGCAGATCATAGATACAGATTCTCTGTTCTCTTATTGAAAGATCAGCCAGAGAGAAGGGGGATGGGGGCTGAACAGGGGGGTGCGGGGGGGGGAGCCCCATTATCTGAAGAATTTTATTCCCTGGAGGAGGAGGTGGGGGAGGTGAACTCATAACATAAAAGATGGCAGTCAGTGAGGAACACCAATTGGGTGTCTGCTGAAGCATTAAACCCCCTGACCCCGCCCCCCCCCCCAATCTCCTAGTGACCCTATTGGTGAGATCTCTGCTCCGGGGTGTATTGAATCCTTCTAGAGATGACGTCTGTGGTTCCTCCATCCAGCAGACTCCTCCCATAACTGGATATTAAGTTGGGTTGACCCTCCAGAGATTGGAGGGGATCTGGTCCATTATGGAGCGCCGCCCTACTGGTCATGGTCAGAGGTGGGGGCAGGATCCCAACTCCTCCTCCTTACAATCCCAATTGTTCCCCCAATCCCCTGGACTCATGAACACACCGGGGGGGGAGATTTTCTTGTTTCCCACCCTCAGGGGCTCAGAGAGACCCCACCTGATGAGGTGAAGATGGCTGAGGGTGTGATTTGCGAGACTCCTCCAGTCACTCACCTGTGTTACCAGCCCTGAGACCCCTCCAATCACTTACCTGTGTTACCAGCCCTGAGACTCCTCCAATCACTCACCTGTGTTATCAGCCCTGAGACTCCTCCAATCACTCACCTGTGTTACCAGCCCTGAGACTCCTCCAATCACTCACCTGTGTTACCAGCCCTGAGACCCCTCCAATCACTCACCTGTGTTACCAGCCCTGAGACTCCTCCAATCACTCACCTGTGTTATCAGCCCTGAGACTCCTCCAATCACTCACCTGTGTTACCAGCCCTGAGACTCCTCCAATCACTCACCTGTGTTACCAGCCCTGAGACTACTCCAATCACTCACCTGTGTTACCAGCCCTGAGACCCCTCAAATGACTCACCTGTGCTACCAGTCCTGAGACTTCTCCAATCACTCACCTGTGTTACCAGCCCTGAAACTCCTCCAGCTGCTCACCTGTGTTACCAGCCTTGAGATTCCTTCATCTGCTCACCTGTGTTACCAGCCTTGAGATTCCTTCATCTGCTCACCTGTGTTACCAGCCTTGAGACTCCTCCAATCACTCACCTGTGTTACCAGCCCTGAGACTCCTCCAATCACTCACCCGTGTTACCAGTCCTGAGAGTCCTCCAATCACTCACCTGTGTTACCATCCCTGAGACTCCTCCAATCACTCACCTGTGTTACCATCCCTGAGACTCCTCCAATCACTCACCTGTGTTACCAGTCCTGATAACCCTCCTGCAGCTTGTCTGTTTATAGACCTGGCCTGGAACTCACTGTGTGCTGTAATTCAGTTATGGTTCAACTGCCACTTTATGCATTGACATACCTCCTTGGAGCTAATCTGCCTGGACATGGCGAGTATGGTCACCTGCTGACTTGCCACCATCCACAAGCAAATTAACTCCTTAATAAGACACAGCCAGGGGGCAATATTTGTGCTTGGAGGTAGAAATTTGGTCTGGTAGTAAGCAAGATTTGTGCTGGGAGGGGCATTTTGGGCCTGCGGGGTTGATTTGTGTTGGGAGGGGTGTTGGCAGAACTTTACCCTCTAGGAAAAAGAAGCTCCTATTATATACTATATATACACTCAGCGGGGTGACCATGACCTATACACTCAGTGGGGTGACCATGACCTATACACTCAGCGGGGTGACCATGACCTATACACTCAGCGGGGTGACCATGACCTATACACTCAGCGGGGTGACCGTGTCCCTCAGCTGATGGTGCCATTTATTAGATATCTAATCCAAAGGAGACCTGGTACCAGTATCTTAATGCTGCTTAAAGGATTTATCACAATATCGCTACATGTATAACGAGTAATGCTCCCCGCATCCCCGCTCACTTCCCACGACTGATAAATAGCGGGAACATTGCTTGTTCTAGTATGGCAGCACTGCAATAAATCCTTTAAAGCACCATTCAAATAGATGTAAATCCTAAAGCACCGCCATCCATGTATCATAAACTATTGTCACATTGATAATAAAATTATTGTTTTCACTTTTTTCCTCCTTTGTTACATCTCCATGATGCCGATATCCTCCAGCGTTGTCTGCTACGGGGTATTTCTCAGGGCGAGCTGATTGGCGGTGTCCATGTAACGTGTACTGAAAAGGTTACCTGTAGTCACCATTAGAGGCCCATGTGACAGGGTGACAACGCAGGAGCAGAATCAGAAGATAGGGACAGAGCGTTGTCCCCCTATAGCAAGAAGTGCCTAAAGAATGAGGATCACCGGGGATCAGAGGCTTCTCTCTAATTAGGCAGCCGCCTTAGGCCCCGCAACTCATAGGGGCCTCCGCGGGCCCCTAATTGAAGAGCCGCCTCTATAGCAGAGCTCCCGGGGATTATAATAATGAAAGCTGCAAACTTACAACAACTTAATGGCCCGGATTCAGAAACGAGATATGACGGCGTATCTCCGGATACGCCGTCGTATCTCTGAGTGTGCGCGGTCGTATCTACGCGCCTGATTCAGAGAATCAGTTACGCATAGATTTCTCTAAGATCCGACCGGCGTAAGTGTCTTACACCGTCGTATCTTAGGCTGCATATTTACGCTGGCCGCTAGGTGGCGCTTCCATATATTTACGCGAGGAATATGCAAATGATGTAGATACGCCGATTCAGAAACGTACGTCCGGCCGGCGCATTTTTTTACGTCGTTTACGTTAGGCTTTTTCCGGTGTAAAGTTACCCCTGCTATATGAGGCATAGCTAATGTTAAGTATGGACGTCATTCCCGCGTCAAGTTTTTAAAATGTTACGTAGTTTGCGTAAGTCGTTTGCGAATAGGGCTGTACGTAAGTTACGTTCACGTTTAAAGCATTGACGATTTGTGGCGTAATTTCAAGCATGCGCACCGGGATTTTTTCACGAACGGCGCGTACGCGGGGTCACAGTTAATATACATAAAACACGCCCACATCATCCACATTTGAATTAGGCGGGCTTGCGCCGACACACATACGTTACACCGCCGTAACCAAGGGCGCAAGTTGTTTCTGAATACGGAACTTGCGCCCAAATTTACGGCAGCGTAACGTATCTGCGATATCTGAATTCTATCTGAATCTGGGCCATAGAGTTTAGATACAAAAGGACCATGTTGAAGCTTCTATGAGATCTCACCCGGTAAAGGGGGGGGCCAGGACTTGGCGGGATCTCCGATGTCGGATCTATAACCGCTCCGGCTTTCTGGAAGGAATTTATTGATTTAGGTAAAATGTTTCAGAGAATCTCACACTTGATTTCCCAGCAGCGGATGAAGAGGAAAATTCTGCGTCTCATTGTCACACATTGTGGAAAATGTTCCCAGACCAGCCATAGAAGGGCATTTGGTGCCCTGGAGATGGCATGGGTCATCCATAACAGCCAATCAGGATTGATTCTGAGCCCTAAGAACTGGCTGTGATCACTGGACAGAGGAGATATTTCTTACCTCCGACTCCACCATGAATCAGATCCACACTGGGGGGATATTCTCTTTATGGCCTGAGCTTTGAGACCTCAAATGCTACAAAATACAAATTATTAAAAGACAAACATATATAAGGAAGTCCTGAGGAAGTCACGTGTGGTGACGAATGCGCGTAAGAGTCCACCGAGAGGTACCGGAGGTGACGTTGGCGAACTACTTCCCCCTTTTTTTTATATGCCTGATTTTATCCTAAGCTATGTGAGTACCCTTATGTAGTCTTTCTGTTGAATAAACTTTTTAAACGGTATTACACTATTGGTGTTTTATCCCTCTGGGTGCGAGTTATTCGCTATCCTGAGACGGGACTACCAAGAGGGACTTGTGTTTCCTTGAACTACAGTCCATTCAGATAACCACCCATACAGATACGATCAGAAAGTGCGTTTGGATCTATATGCTGTTACCTTACAGCAGTAAGGTAAGGGGACATCCTCATTCACCTTGAAGGGATCACTGGATATCCATCCTTTCTTCACGCTATATGTTGGGATCCACACCAGCACCTTTATTTAATTTTGGACTTTTGAATATCATTTTTCCGTTTATACTATATCATTAAGCTCTGCTGCATGGACTTTTTAGCTTAGCTTATCCCAGTCACTTGGGTGTTGTGTTATGCACATTGTACATCTTTATTTGCATTATTATATCACTTTATTACCCATTTCACTCTACCAAGAAGAGTTAAGGAAGTTATTGTATTAGCACTTATGCTTAGAATTGATACACCTTTGTCATTCAGTTCACTGATCTTTTCTTGATGTCATTTTTGTTTGTACTGGTTTAACCACAGACAGATCACTTTTTACTTCCTCCACATGCCTTTCCCATCCCCCATCCACAGCGCAGCACTACCTTCTTTTTGTTAAAACATATATAAGGCCCATCCTGCCATACTTACCAATATATGGTCTTGGGACACCTAACGCCACTCACAGCCTGCATTTCATTCAGGCTCTTTCCAGGTGGGCGTATCCAAATCACCTTAACTTTATAGGTTGGTCTCACCCAGACCCCACCGCTAAATAAGTGGGACTGCCCACTTGCATTTTGATCCCTGCGCCATTATGCCTATTTGAGTTACTGAGAATGTGAAGTAACTTAGAGTGAGTAAGTAACTAGTATAGCGCTACAAATGTGAACTAAATCGTCTCAAGGCGGTGTATCCAATGTTGTCGTCCAGTCACACTCCAGAATAGATGGGTCTTATGTTTTTTTTTGAAGGCCCGATGGTTCACTTCCATCTGAGTGGGGTAGATTCAGGTAGCAATTACGCCTGCGTATCCATAGATACGCAGCGTAATTGCTTAGTTGCGCCGGCGTATCTACTTTCTGTATTCAGAAAGATACTAGATACGCCGACTTTAGCCTAAGATACGACTGGCATAAGTCTCTTATGCCGTCGTATCTTAGGGTGCATTCTTACGGTGGACGCTAGGTGGCGCTCCGGTAGTTTTCAGCGTAGAGTATGCAAATTGCATACTTACGCCGATTCACAAACGTACGTGCGGCCGACGCTCGTTTTTTACGTCGTTTGCGTACGTCATTTTTGCCGTAAGGCTGCTCCTGCTATTAGGAGGCGCAGCCAATGTTAAGTATGGACGTCGTTCCCGCGTCGCGATTTCAAAATTTTACGTAGTTTGCGTAAGTCGTTCGTGAATGGCGCTGGACGCCATTTACGTTCACGTCGAAGCAAATGACGTCCTTGCGACGTCATTTGCCGCAATGCACGTCGGGAAATTTTAGGGACGGCGCATGCGTGGTACGTTCAACGCGGGAACGCGCCTAATTTAAATGATCCACGTCCCCTACGGGATCATTTAAACTACGCGCGCTTACGCCGGCCCCTTTTACGCTACGCCTCCGCAACTTTACAGGCAAGTGCTTTGTGAATCAAGCACTTGCCAGTAAAACTTGCGGAGGCGTAACGTAAATTTCTTATGTTACGCCAACGCAGTTTTGCGCGCCCCTACCTGAATCTACCCCAATGTCTGTAGGTAGAGCGTTCCATAGCCGCGGTCCTTGGACTGCGAATCTTGGTTCTCCTTTAGATTTGTAGCGGGACTTGGGGATGTGGAGGAGGTTCCGATTAGTTGATCGGAGGCCCCGATTTGGGGTGTAGTGTTTGATTTTCTCTCATAAGTATTGGGGCGCGATTCCTTGCGTGCATTTGTGGGTGAGGCAGAGGGTCTTGAATGTCACCCGATCCTTTACGGATAGACAGTGGAGGGACCTCATGACCGGGGAGATTGGTTCCCACTGTTTTTTACCTGTTACCAGTCTGGCTGCCGTGTTCTGGACGACTTGTAGACGAGAAATCTGATATTTGGGTAGTCCTAGGTAGAGGGAATTTGCGTAGTCGAGTCTGGAATTGATGAGTGTTCCCACTACTACTGCTGTGTCTTCTTCCGGGATGAAGGGGATGAGTCTATGCAGCAAGCGGAGAAGATAGTGAGATCCGCTGACCACCGATCCCATTTGTGCGTCCATAGAAATGTCTGAGTCAAATATGACTCTGAGTAAGGTGACCAGATTTTTAAAATGAAATCCAGGGACATTTTTTTTTACTAGTAATGGCGGCAATCAGCGACTCTCTGGCCCCCGCCTCACAGCCTGTCAAGTCTTACTCTCCGGGCCCCGGTTACTACTGGGTGGGGGAGCGGGGAAAGATCACTCCGCCAGGCAAGGCAAGGAGATAGGCAGGTGGCTGGCCAGGACTTGTGCCAAGGCAGAACAACATGTGAGCGGTGCTGAATGGGCATTCACCCGAAACTGAAGAAATATTCCCTCCGCTCTGACCAGCACATGATCATCAGAAAGAGGCACAGATAATGGAAAAACATACCACCCCTAAGCTAGAAGGTGCGGTGGAGTGGGGGGTGGGATTGCAATTCAGATTTTTTTTTTTTATTCTGCACTGACTGTCTTTGAAATTGCCCCAGCCCCCGTTCAAATCCAATCTGGGGATAAAACCAGGGACAGATTTGGTCCGGGGACAGTGTCCTCAATCCGGGGACTGTCCCTGGAAACCAGGGATGTCTGGTCACCCTAACTCCGAGGCTTTTTACTTTGGTGCTTGGGGTGATGGTTTGTCCAAAGATAGTGGGAGGAGTCAATGTGGTTCTAGATCTTGTCTTCCGGTTTGCGTGGAGAAAGAGAAGTTCTGTTTTGGATCCATTGAGTTTGAGGGAGCTCTCCGTCATCCAATTATCTATCAATGTCAGGTAAAGCTGTAACAGTTGGATAGGTAATTAATGGTGTGATAGACATAGCCAGGACAGAGGCTTTTGGAGAGGATTGAATGCTGGCATCTTGTCTTCTGATTATGGGCCCTGGATTTTAGGGGAACAATACTCTTTGTGAGGTGTATGCCTGGGGACCTTGAAGTAATGTTACTTTGGATTCAAGTCCATGTCCCCCCAAAACACACAGACTCTGGGAACCCCGTATATGCAATATTGTAGTGATGGCTTCATAATGTCGGGGCTCATAGAAGATGCTGATGTCATCAACTCCACCCACCTGTCTGTCTGTTGTCGGCTATAATGCGTTCATTGTAAATAAGTCTAGTGTGGACTCTAGAGTATTTCGCCCATTGTTGTTTGGGTTAATTAACTCTGCTATTGTGTGAAGGTTTTCTATGTTTCTATTTATGATAATGTTGATTGTGTCTTCTGAGCTAAAAGACGGCAAGTCTGGCCTAAAGGTCATGCCTCTGAGTCACCGAGGCTGTCTAAAGGATTAGATAATTAGCTCATGTTAATTAGGTTTCTGGTTACAGTTTGTATTGTCATCCTTGTGTATATATTTGTGTGAGATCTCAAATAAAAGTCTATTCCTGATGTACTCCAAGACTGGTGTTGTGTGGTGACTGGGGGGGGTTAAAGGGTCTTGGATAGTGCTGGTTCTGGACAGAATTGACGGTGGACATAGTCCTGGGTTTGTCACAAACAATATACATTGTTGCACTACATATATACTTCATTAGAGGGTGTCCTTCCTGACACATAAGATATGGAAGAGTGCGTATTTAAAAATAAATAAATAAATAAACTATTCACTTCCACACTGCATTTGACAAGAAGGGCCATCAACTGGAGTCCATTTAAGAGCCAAGCACATGGTGATCACATGACTTTGTTGATATACCGTATTTATCGGCGTATACCGCGCACTTTTTTGCCCTGAAAATCAGGGCAAAATCGTGGGTGCGCGATATACGCCGATACCCGCGCCGAGTTTGAATACTGCGCCGACATATACCGAGCGCAGTACACTCGTGTATAGTCGGCCAGTCTCGGCTCCTCTCGCGCTGACGTACAGGACGTCAGCGCGAGAGGAGCCGAGCCTGCCCGATCATACACGAGTGTACTGCGCTCTGTATATGTCGGCGCAGTATTCAAACTCGGCGCGGGGAGGACGCGAGGACACCGCAGAAGGACGCCGGACCCGACGAAGAAGACACCCGAAGCCGCAGAAGGACGCCGGACCCGACGAAGAGGACAACCGAAGCCGCAGACGGACGCCGGACCCGACGAGGCCACCGCGCAAGACACCAAAACTGTAAGTACAAAAAAATCTTTTTTCCACAGGAATTTCGGGCAACTTTAGGGGTGCGCGCTATACGCGGGAGCGCGCTATACCCCAATAAATACGGTACATGGGAACCTCATGGCTTTGCTGATAAACTTTGTGATCACATGACTTAGTCGATATACTGTACATGCGTCAGGACCGGGAACCCGAACCCACAACCTTTGCTGCATCCAGCAGTAGTCCTCCTTGCTGAGCCAACCGAGATCCCAAATAGTATGCCGTCCGAACCCTGGGATAATCTTACCTTGTTTTTGGTGAACATTGAACCATTTGCTCCTTCCATGAACATCCTGATTTAAGCCACGTCTCTAAACGTCCTGTTTGCCAGATTATTGTGCTCTCTCCAAGCAGATTTCTTGTTCCTTTTCATACCTGCTGTTGTCCTTATCTTCACTACCACTCATTATTGACCTTTGGCTCGTTCCTCAACTACACTTAATCCCAACCTGCAAGCAATTGTTACTGACCTTTGGCTTGTTTTCTGACTGTGCTTCTGTTTGAACCATTATCTCTACATACATGTGCTACTAGACCCCAACTTGCTCACCTCCTGGTGGGGCAATCCTGAGGACTGCAACCTGGGACTAACACACAGCAAAACCCATCATCTTCTCCATCTAGGAGTTCTGGAGATTATTGATTAGTGCTTAGATCCCGCACCTCAGATGAGCCTGCATCATCTGCCAGGGTAACCACCCTGTGTACTTATCCTGCTGGTCAGTAGGGATGAGCTTCGAGTTCGATTCAAACATCGCCCATTCGCCGAACAGCGAACAAATTGGGGTATTCGCGGCAAATTCGAAAAGCCGCAGAACACCCTGTAAAAGTCTATGGGAGAAATATAAAGTGCTAATTTTAAAGGCCAATATGCAATTTATTGTCATAAAAAGTGTCTGGGGACCCGGGTCCTGCCGTTTTTCAGGAGCAGTGATTTTAATAAGGCTTAGAGTGATACAATAAAAGTGAAATATTCCTTTAAATTTCGTATCTGGGGGTTGTCTATAGCAGGGTTTCTCAACTCCAGTCCTCAAGGCGCACCAACAGGTCATGTTTTCAGGATTTCCCTCAGATGAAATAGCTGTGGTAATTACTAAGGCAGTGAAACTGATTAAATCCCCTGTGCAAAATAATGGAAAGCCTGAAAACATGACCTGTTGGGGCGCCTTGAGGACTGGAGTTGAGAAACACTGGTCTATAGTATGCCTGTAAAGTAGCGCTTGTTTCCAGTGTTTAGAACTGTCCCTGCACAAAATGACATTTCTAAAGGAAAAAAAGTCATTTAAAACCACTCACGGCTATAATGAATTGTCGACTCCCAGCAACACAGAGAAAAGACATTGATATTTAAAAAAAAAAAAAGAAAAGAATGGGGGTTCCCCCCAAATTCAATTACCAGGCCCTTCAGGTCTGGTATGGATTTTAAGGGGAACTCCACCCCAAATTTAAAAAAGAAAATGGCGTGGAAATCCATACCAGACCCCTTATCTGAGCACATTAACCTGGCAGGCCGCAGGAAAAGAGGGGGGACGAGAGAGCGTCCCACCACTTTCTGAACTGTACCAGGTCACATGCCCTCAACATGGGGAAGATGCTTTGGGGGTCTGTGACCCCTCAAAAGCACCATGTCCCCATGTTGATGGGGACCAGGGCCTCATCCCCACAACCCTAGCCTGGTGGTTGTGGGGGTCTGCGGGCGGGGGGCTTATCGGAATCTGGAAGACCCCTTTTTTAAAAGGGGACCCCCAGATCCCACCGCCGCCCCCCATGTGAATTGGTAATGGAGTACACTGTACACCTACCATTTCAATAAAGAAGTATAACAAATTGTAAAAAAAAAAACACAGACACTGTTGGCAAAGTCTGTCTCCACTCCAACGCTGTCGGTATTCTGCGATGGGTGATCTCCTCTCTGGGGTCCAGCGATGAGAAGATCTGCTCTTCATCCAGGTCCAGGATCCAGCGATGAGATGTCCGCAGCGCAGCGCATCACCTGTCTCCACCGGAGACACCCCGGGAATGTAGAAGAAGGTGACCCCGCCCCCCTCTGATGCAACAGGAAACCTGCATTACATCAGAGGGGGGCGGGGTCACCCACCCTCAGCTACACAAGAGCTGTCACTGGCTCCCGCCGCACCATTCCTGGGGTGTCTCCAGTGGAGACAGGATGCGCTGGACATCCCTGGAGCCTGGACCTGGATGAAGAGGAGATCATCTCATTGCTGGACCCTGGAGAGGAGATCACCCTTCGCAGGATACCGACAGCATTGGAGCGGAGACAGAGTGGATTACCACCGCTGGAATCTTCTTTTTTTTTTTTTTTTTTAATAAAGGAAGTTTTTCAACGGTGCCTGTGTGTTTTTTTTACAATTTGTTACATTGTGAAATAGTAGGGGTACAATGTACCCCATTACCAATTCACCTAGGGGGCGGGATCTGGGCGTCCCCTTTGTCCGCAGACCCCCACAACCACCGGGCAAGGGATGTGGGGATGAGGCCCTTGTCCCCATCAACATGGGGACATCGTGCTTTGAGGGGTCACAGACCCCCAAAGCATCCTCCCCATGTTGAGGGCATGTGGCCTAGTACGGTTCAGGAGGGGGGCGCTCTCTTGTCCCCCCCCCCCTATTTCCCTGGAGCCTGCCAGGTTGGGTGCTCGGATAAAGGGTCTGGTATGGATTTTTGGGGGGAACTCCACGCCATTTTTTTAAAATTTGGGGTGGAGTTCCTCTTAAAATCCACACTAGACCTGAAGGGTCTGGTATGGGTATTTGGGGGGAACCCCACACATTTTTTTTTTATCAATGACTTTCAATTACTTTTCTCTGTATTGCCAGAGCCGACTATTCATTATAGCCGCAAGCAGCTTTAAGTGACTTTTTTCCTTCAGAAATGTAATTTTGTGCAGGGACTGTTATAAACACGGGAAACATGCTTTACTTCACAGGCATACTATAGACACCCCCCCCCCCCCAGGTAAAGGAATATTTCACTTTTATTGTTTCACTTTGTAAATAAATGTGGTGATCCTATGACTTGTGGCTGACAGCGGCCACCTACCACTGTAATTGGAAGCGCACTTCCTATACACCTAAAAATACTTTCCTTAAAATTTGACAAAATCCAGTTGAAATATAAATAATAATAAACTCTTGCACATTTGCATGAAAGGGTTGGGTTCCCCAACATCTACCATCATGTTCTCAGCTAAGGAGGGAGCTTTTTCTGGCACAAGAACAGGTCCAGGACAGAGGAGCTTCATCACTCTCCAGAGACAGATAAAGCCCATTACCTCTTCAAAGCTGAAGTCATTAGAGAGACGCCAACAGGTAGACTTTCCATTATAGAAGAGACCATGCACGTGTCTCCTGCCACAGATGCTGCTGCTCCCTGCCTGTCGGCAGTGTACAGTCTCTTGGCATGATTTTTGGGCGACGCAACTCTTATGCACGTAGGAAAGAGTTACATCATCCCAGCCCAACCAATCAAGATGGCAGAAGACTCAAAACCTGGAAGGCGGCCAGGTAAAGAAGAAAGCACTGGTGACGGAGGAGAGCATGGAGGACACAGCATTGGAGGGGATCACTGTGCTAGGTATGTCTCCCATAATGTACAGGTATGTTCTGCATTCTTCTACACTATGACAATAGATCCTGGGGGCCCAAACATTCAATAATTCCACTTTAAAAAAAAACAAAACACCAAAAGCTACCTTAGGCTCCATTCACATCTATGCGACAAAACGCCCGACGCCGGACGCTTGTGCCGCTAGAGGGGGGAATTCCCATTGCTGTCTATGGAGATGGTTCACATCTCATAGACGCCGTACGCCTGTCGCCTGAAAAAAAAGTCCCGGACCCTTTTTTCAGGCGACATTGGCGTTCTCCCATTGACAGCAATGGGAAGAATTTGAAAAAAAAAAAAAAGTTTCACACTCGCGGCAAAATACGCCGCGTACGCCGTTGTCGCGGAGGTGTGAATGGAGCCTAAAGTCTAGATTGCGTGTTCTTTCGGATAGCTTGGGCCAAGCTGGCCAACACAAACTATTTCCATAACTTATACAGAGATGATGGCAGTTGTATTGCCAAGTTGTATGTAGCATTAGATACATACAATGTACAGCACTGTGACCCGGCAGAGGTATGGGGACAATCGGTTACAATGGGTACAAGAGATTCTTAAGAACAGCTAGAAATGTAGTAGCAGCCTCCCAATTAGAATTGGCCCTCTGATCCCATGCAAACAGTCACAGGTATCTAAAGACCTTAGTAATGAGGTCTACATGGAATGTTCATCCAACTTCAGTGTCCCCCCCAAACTCTCCAAGACATTCTAGTGCACAACAGACTGCTCTGAAGATGCTCCAACAGGCATCAATCTTCCAGACTGTCTAGGCCCCAACTCAGGCCGGCTTAGATCCCTTGGGCTAAAGACCTCAGTAATGAGGTATCCATGGAATGTTCATCCAACTTCATCTTCCCCCCCAAACTCGCCAAGACATTCTAGTGCACAACAGACTGCTCTGAAGATGCTCCAACAGGCATCAATCTTCCAGACTGTCTAGGCCCCAACTCAGGCCGGCTTAGATCCCTTGGGCTTAACCTCCGGTCCCCAGCTGGAACCAGACCCCAGGAAGAAAAAAAAACCTCACGATGGAACCCTCACCAGGGGGGAAAGACCTTTCATCTTGAAATTTTCTCCAAGCAAAGGCCTGGGATGGAAGACCCTTTCTAGAAGGTTCCTCCAATTATTATCTTCTCCCCATAGCTCCCACCACTGGGACAAACCCCCTCAGTAATTGGTAAAGGCTGACCAGATACAGTGGAACCTCGGATTATGAGCATAATCCATTCCAGGAGCATGCTCGTAATCCAAAATACTTGCATATCGAAGCGAGTTTGCCCATTGAATTCAATGGAACCAAAAATAATTTGTTCCGCATTGACCGCATGCGGCTAGAGAGCCTGGAAAACAGCAGGAAAGGCCTAAGGACAGCCCGGCTGACCTCGGCAATTCTCGGGAATGTAGTATTTACAAATCTTTTCGAACGGCTATGATTGGCGCTGTCCGGCTCCGGCGCCCCCCCCCCCCACCTCAGGCCAAACGAGGTACTGCACAGCGCTTTGGCCTGAATCCTGCTTGTTTTGCGAGACAACACACGAAAACCAAGTTAGGATTTATTTTTATTTTTTTAAATACATCGCTCGTATTGCGAAACGCTTGTTAACCGCGTTACTCGCAATCCGAGGTTCCACCGTATAATACAATTTTCTTGCACAGTTGTCCTTTAGATTTACTAAAACCATATGGGAGGTCAAATCTAAACATTTTCAATTTGTATTCAAATCAGGCAGGCCCTTGCACATCGCACTACATCACAGGTGTCAAAACACAAGGCCCGTGGGCCGAATTCGGCCCTCGAAACCTCTCCTGCAGCTGCAGGACAGCTCCAGCCGTCCTCTGGTTCTCCTACAGACCCTGTACTTTCTGCTTTCAAGTAATGCATCCAGCTTCTTCCCAGCAGCAGCATAAGGAAAGGGGGGTGCACTGTGATGTAAGGGAGGGTGGGGTGGCTGACATCTAATGTAAGGGGAGGGGATGCGCTGGACATCCAATCTTACAGATACAACCGGCCCTTCTGAGGGCAATCATAATGCTGATGCGGCCCACCATGAAATTGAGTTTGACACCCCTGATCTACATAGCTATAGGCAAATCTAAAAGAAATCGAAAAAGAAAACTGGAGTCAACAGTACCAGGCAGAAATAATCAATGCCCAAAGCTTAGAAGAAACCTATGAGCACAGGACATATAAAAAGACAAAAAATATAAACAAAAGCTGGTCACAGGGTAGTTGTAAACACTGGGGTAGATTCAGAGACAATTTACGCCGGCGTATCTATAGATACGCCGCGTAAATTCAAATCTGCGCCGGCGTATCTGCTTTCTGTATTCGGAAAGCAAGATACGCCCACATTATCCTAAGATACGACTGGCATAAGTCTCTTACGCCGTCGTATCTTAGGGTGCATTCTCACGCTGGCCGCTAGGTGGCGCTCCCGTCGTTTTCGGTGTAGAGTATGCAAATTACTTAGTTACGCCGATTCACAAACGTACATGCGCCCGGCGGTAGTTTTTTACACCGTTAAGGCTTTTTCGGCGTAACGTTGCTCCTGCTATTAGGAGGCGCAGCCAATGTTAAGTATGGACGTCGTTCCCGCTTCGAAATTTGAATTTTTTACGTCATTTGCGTAAGTCGTTCGCGAATAGGGCTGGACGTAATTTACGTTCACGTGGAAACCAATACGTCGTTGCAACATCATTTGAAGCAATGCACACTGGGATATGTACACGGACGGCGCATGCGCCGTTCGTAAATCATGTCAGGTCATCACATATTAGCATAAAACACGCCCCCCCCCTTCCACATTTGAATTACGCCGGCTTACGCCGGCCCCATTTAGGCTACGCCGCCGCAACTTACGGAGCAAGTGCTTTGTGAATACAGCATTTGCTCCTGTAAGTTATGGCGGCGTACTGTAAATATGATACGCTGCGCCGCTGTAACATTGCGCGCCCCTACCTGAATCTAGCCCACTAGATTTAGTAAGGTGCACTTAAGACAGGGACCCCACAGCGGTACAGGGACCCCACAGCGGTACAGGGATCCTACACTGGTACAGGGACCCCACACTGGTACAGGGACCCCACAGCGGTACAGGGACCCCACAGCGGTACAGGGACCCCACAGCGGTACTAGGGACCCTACACTGGTATCAGGGACCCTACACCGGTACAGGGGTCACTTGGGGGATCACACCACCTCCTGCTAATGCTTTCAGCACAACGATCTGCGAGCGGAACCCACATTGAGGTGTGCGCATTGACATTTTTTAACCAGTAATTTCAGCGACCGCCACTTCCCTCCAGGCCAGAGACGGATCAGAAACCACTTCTAAGAATTGGCTTTTACACGGTGCGCAAATCAATAATAATATCCTGTACTGGCAGCAAATTCCGCTGATCTGAGCAATAAAAACTTCAGGGAAAACATATTTTGTTCAATAAATATAGAAAAAAAAAATCTTTAAGCGTTACATAAAATATACACTTGTTAAAAAATAAATACCGTATATACTCGAGTATAAGCCGACCCGAATGTAAGCCGAGGCACCTAATTTTACCACAAAAAAAAACTGGGAAAACATATTGACGCGAGTATAAGCCTAGGGTGGGAATGCAGCAGCTACTGCAAGTGGAAAAAGGGGGTTAACAATGCCCATTTGCAGCCTCACTGCACCTATTTGCATGCCTCAGCCTCACTGTGCCCATCTGCAGCCCCACTGTGCCCATCTGCAGCCCCACTGTGCCCATCTGCAGCCTCACTGTGCCCATCTGCAAGCCTCAGCCTGTGCGCATTTGCATGCCTCAGCCTGTGCGCATTTGCATGCCTCAGCCTCACTGTGTCCATTTGCATGCCACAGTTTCACTGTGCCCATCTGCAGCCTCACTGTGTTCATTTGCATGCCTCAGCCTCACTGTGGCCATCTCCCTGCCTCAGGTACCTGATTTCCCAGTGCTGTGACATGCAGTCTAGTCGGCGGCCCTCCAGTGTAACAAAGCTCCGCCTCCTCCTCGTCTGTCACAGAACACCAACTCAGTTTCCCAGCAGTGAGTCAGTGTTCAGCCTATCACAGACTAGGAGAAGGCGGGGCTTTGTTACACTGGACGGCCGCCGACTAGACTGCATGTCACAGCGCCGGGAGATCATGAGGCTGCAGATGGGCAACATGAGGCATGGAGACTCGAGTATAAGGGGGGCTTTTTCAGCACAAAAAAAGTGCCGAAAAACTCGGCTTATACTCGAGTATATACGGTAATTATATTTATCAGTGCCCATGTCTTGCAGAGTTGTGTTACCTGAAGCAGAATAGAAGATGGACAGAGATACAGGAAGGAGTAAAAAATAAATAAAAAAAAACGAGCAGATTTACAGAAAAACAATAGCGAACCTGCGTAGAAGTAGCCCGTCTCCATTCTACGGGACACTAAGTGACAGCAAGGAGGTCCAGGAAACAGGAAGGTAGATGCCCCAGTTCAGTGACTGACAGATGGCGGCGTCAGTGGCCACTCTGAACTCATGGAAGGCCAACGTGTTTCAAAGGCAACACCCTCTTTGTCAAGCCTGCTTCTAACAATAGGTGACGCAGATTTATAGACCAGAGATGTTGAGTGGAGCAACCCCATACCACTACAGGCCTCCAGCAAACCATTAATAGTGGTATTGCGATTCTCAGGGCTCCCCCCCCCCCCAAAACCCATCCACCCTCCAAATCACATCAAATAGTGGGTGTGGTCAGGCAAATTTCACGAACAGTAGGAGGGTCTTAAAGGGTCAGGGGGGTCACACACACACAGAGTGCAGAGCTGTCACTTGTAAAAACAGAAACTGGACTTCTGTTTTTACAAGTGATTGCGGTGAGCAGCCCCCCCCCCCACCAAGGGTCTAAGCCAGAGGTGGTGGAACAGAGTTCCACCAAGTTCTCCCTGACAAACATGCCCTGGTGATGCTCCACTTAGAATCTCTCATCTGTGCCACCTATTATGTGCAGACTTGACAAAGAGGGCGTTAGCTTTGAAATCTGCTGCCTTTGCCCCATGGTAAGCAGTCATCCACAAATTCACAAAGCAGCTGCAAATGCCGCTGACAGTCACTGAAGCGGGTCCAGCGCAGGTCAGATAGCCCCAGCATGTGCCTCCTGCTGGCCCCTACGTCACTAGTGTTCCCCTGCAGGGCTGTGCTTTTGCGTCACTACTCTGTCCCTACATCACCAGTCTCCTCCTGCAGAGCTGTGCTCCTACATCACTAGAATCCTCCTGCAGAGACGAGTTCCTTCGTCGCTAGTGTCCTCCTGCAGAGCTGTGCCCCCCCAACATCACTAGTGTCCTCCTGCAGAGCTGTGCCCCCTACGTCACTAGTGTCCTCCTGCATGACTGTGCCCCCTACGTCACTAGAATCCTCCTGCAGAGACGAGTTCCTTTGTCACCAGTGTCCTCCTGCAGAGCTGTGCCCCCCCCAACATCACTAGTGTCCTCCTGCAGAGCTGTGCCCCCCCAACATCACTAGTGTCCTCCTGCAGAGCTGTGCCCCTACGTCACTAGAATACTCCTGCAGAGACCATTTCCTTCGTCACTAGTGTCCTCCTGCAGAGCTGTGCCCCCTACGTCACCAGTCTCCTCCTGCAGAGCTGGGCCCCTACATCACTAGAATCCTCCTGCAGAGACGAGTTCCTTTGTCACTAGTGTCCTCCTGCAGAGCTGTGCCCCCTAAGTCACCAGTGTCCTTCAGCATGGCTGTGCCCCCTACGCCACTAGTGTCCTCCTGCAGGGCTGTCCCCCCCCCCCCAACGTCACCAGTCTCCTCCTGCAGAGCTGTGCCCCTACATCACTAGAATCCTCCTGCAGAGACGAGTTCCTTTGTCGCTAGTGTCCTCCTGCAGAGCTGTGCCCCCTAAGTCACCAGTGTCCTCCTGCAGAGCTGTGCCCCCCAACATCACTAGTGTCCTCCTGCAAAGCTGTGCCCCAACGTCACTAGTGTCCTCCTGCAAAGCTGTGCCCCAACGTCACTAGTGTCCTCCTGCAGAGCTGTGCCCCCCCCCCCACGTCACTAGTGTCCTCCTGCAGAGCTGTGCCCCCCCCCACGTCACTAGTGTCCTCCTGCAAAGCTGTGCCCCAACGTCACTAGTGTCCTCCTGCAGAGCTGTGCCCCCCCCCACGTCACTAGTGTCCTCCTGCAGAGCTGTGCCCCCCCCCCCGTCACTAGTGTCCTCCTGCAGAGCTGTGCCCCCCCCCCCCCCCAACGTCACTAGTGTCCTCCTGCAGAGCTGTGCCCTACATCACTAGTGTCCTCCTGCAGAGCTGTGCCCCCTACGTCACTAGTGTCCTCCTGCATGGCTGTCCCCCCCCCCCCCCCCCCCCAACGTCACTAGTGTCCTCCTGAAGAGCTATGCCCCTACGTCACTAGTGTCCTCCCGCAGAGCTGTGCCCCAACGTCACTAGTGTCCTCCTGCAGAGCTGTGCCCCCCCCCCCCACGTCACTAGTGTCCTCCTGCAAAGCTGTGCCCCTACGTCACTAGTGTCCTCCTGCAGAGCTGTGCCCCCCCCCACGTCACTAGTGTCCTCCTGCAGAGCTGTGCCCCCCCCCCACGTCACTAGTGTCCTCCTGCAGAGCTGTGCCCCCCCCCCCCAACGTCACTAGTGTCCTCCTGCAGAGCTGTGCCCTACATCACTAGTGTCCTCCTGCAGAGCTGTGCCCCCTACGTCACTAGTGTCCTCCTGCATGGCTGTCCCCCCCCCCCAACGTCACTAGTGTCCTCCTGAAGAGCTATGCCCCTACGTCACTAGTGTCCTCCCGCAGAGCTGTGCCCCAACGTCACTAGTGTCCTCCTGCAGAGCTGTGCCCCCCCCCCACGTCACTAGTGTCCTCCTGCAGAGCTGTGCCCCCCCCCACGTCACTAGTGTCCTCCTGCAGAGCTGTGCCCCCCCCCCCCCCCCCAACGTCACTAGTGTCCTCCTGCAGAGCTGTGCCCTACATCACTAGTGTCCTCCTGCAGAGCTGTGCCCCCTACGTCACTAGTGTCCTCCTGCATGGCTGTCCCCCCCCCCCCAACGTCACTAGTGTCCTCCTGAAGAGCTATGCCCCTACGTCACTAGTGTCCTCCCGCAGAGCTGTGCCCCTACGTCACTAGTGTCCTCCTGCAAAGCTGTGCCCCCCCTACGTCACTAGTGTCCTCCTGCAGTGCTGTGCCCCTACGTCACTAGTGTCCTCCTGCAGTGCTGTGCCCCTACGTCACTAGTGTCCTCCTGCAGAGCTGTACGTCACTAGTGTCCTCCTGCAGAGCTGTGCCCCCCCGTCACTAGTGTCCTCCTGCAGAGCTGTGCCCCCCCCCCCACGTCACTAGTGTCCTCCTGCAGAGCTGTGCCCCCCCCCCAACGTCACTAGTGTCCTCCTGCAGAGCTGTGCCCTACATCACTAGTGTCCTCCTGCATGGCTGTCCCCCCCCCCCCCCAACGTCACTAGTGTCCTCCTGAAGAGCTATGCCCCTACGTCACTAGTGTCCTCCCGCAGAGCTGTGCCTCTACGTCACTAGTGTCCTCCTGCAAAGCTGTGCCCCAACGTCACTAGTGTCCTCCTGCAGAGCTGTGCCCCCCCCACGTCACTAGTGTCCTCCTGCAGAGCTGTGCCCCCCCCCCCAACGTCACTAGTGTCCTCCTGCAGAGCTGTGCCCTACATCACTAGTGTCCTCCTGCATGGCTGTCCCCCCCCCCCCCAACATCACTAGTGTCCTCCTGAAGAGCTATGCCCCTACGTCACTAGTGTCCTCCCGCAGAGCTGTGCCTCTACGTCACTAGTGTCCTCCTGCAAAGCTGTGCCCCAACGTCACTAGTGTCCTCCTGCAGAGCTGTGCCCCCCCCCACGTCACTAGTGTCCTCCTGCAGAGCTGTGCCCCCCCCCCCAACGTCACTAGTGTCCTCCTGCAGAGCTGTGCCCTACATCACTAGTGTCCTCCTGCATGGCTGTCCCCCCCCCCCCCAACGTCACTAGTGTCCTCCTGAAGAGCTATGCCCCTACGTCACTAGTGTCCTCCTGCAGAGCTGTGCCCCCCTACGTCACTAGTGTCCTCCTGCAGAGCTGTGCCCCCCCAACGTCAATAGTGTCCTCCTGAAGAGCTATGCCCCTACGTCACTAGTGTCCTCCTGCAGAGCTGTGCCCCTACGTCACTAGTGTCCTCCTGCAGAGCTGTGCCCCTACGTCACTAGTGTTCTCCTGCAGAGCTGTGCCCCCCCTACGTCACTAGTGTCCTACCGCAGAGCTGTGCCCCCCTACGTCACTAGTGTTCCCCTGTGGAGCTTTATTGACCTGGTGGGAGGAACCACAACAGTATTCTACAGCTGCCAAAAGATACAAAACTTTTCTCTTTCTTGCAACCATGGCAACAGTACAGTCTACAACTTTTCTGGGAATTTGTAGCATCCTCCGTCTCCTGAGATATAACAAAGCAATAATGGATTGTGAAAGATCCATAAAAAAAAAGGGGGATTTAATCAATTGAACGTTCCAATATTGAGATCCCCCTCGGCAGACCCCTCCCCCCACCACAATCCCCATCGGAATAACGACACCCAGACAAGCAGAAAACAGACACAAAAACTTTACTGTTCT